>NC_142514.1:117251250-117560000 GCF_057876585.1 Rhinolophus sinicus | reverse complement strand
AACCAGAGTTGATGAAGATGTGAGGAAACAGACACTCAAATATGGTTGGTAGAGTATAAACTAATATAGTGGACAATTTGGCAGTATTGATTAAAAGTAATTATTATTATTACAATTCCAAAAGTATATACCCTTTGATCCAGCAATTCAAATTGATGTACCCATTTCACAGTTTTATGTTTTTAACACATGAACAAAACCGTATGCTTAAGGATTTTCACTGCAGCATTGTTTGTGATAACAATACTGAGGGAATCAGTAGTTTACCATCATCAAGAACAAGTTGAAGGTCTAGGAGCCTAGATAATACAGTTAAGTGTCTGGAATTGAGAAAACCCAGTATATCCAAAACTGCACCTGAGACAGGAACTCAGAAATGAAAAGGTAAGTCTTGCACTGAAACTTGCAAAAGTTATTCTACCTAGTGGAATTATGAATACATTTGTGCTCTGATCCTAGTGAAGACAGGAAAAGGAGAGTGATCATGGGCTGCTCACACACAGAAAGAAGAAAAACATTTATTACAAGTGTATTCATGACAGAACAATACAACTCAACTACATGGGATAATAGTGTGCTGTGTTGTGCTATCTCTGTGACCTCCCATGGGAGAATTCTGAGGTTTTGCCTTCCTCTTTGCTGACCACAGCTGTACATGAGAACAAAACGTTCTACTAAGGAAATGCCTCACATTTTAAACTTTGAGAAATGCAAGGACTCTCAAAATATACTGAATTCAAAGGATTCCTCCTCAGCAACCAGATGAAACAGTAATTAATTGCCATCAAAAACTGATGTAACGATTTTATTTGAAATAGAGAAAGGACTATTGTTCCCACACCCTAAGAATTCTTCCATTTAATCACCATTGCTTTCTCCTATGTTAGATGAGGTAGCTGTCAATTCTAACTTACCAATGCCAATAACTTATCAACATATAGAACTGAAACTTTTAGATATTGTGAAATAATAGAAAATATATGCTGGTCTCTGCCCTCAGTTCCTGGCACAGAGCTCCTAATATCCTTGTGATTTCCTAAGTGGTAAGGATAGCAGGAGCATCTCTTGTTCTCATGTTGATAATTTATCCTTGTAATTTCCTGTATATACCTGGGAAGTTAAGGGAACTGAGCCCTTAACTTGTTAGCTCTGATACTAGCTCTGATACTAGGTAGACAGTTTCAGAATTGAGTTAAATTGTAGAACACTCAGCTGGTTCTGTAGAACACACAGAGACCAGCGTGGGGAAAAACCTCCACATATTTGGCGACTAGAAATGAGGTGTTTTGTGTGAGTAGTAAAAGAAACTCATAGGCTAAAGACCCACAAGAGGAAAGAACTAGGTTTTTTCCCTACACAGAAGGAAGAAAAAACTGAGGTTTTTTTCCTTTATAGATATAGAAATGTAAACTATATTAGGAGAAGAAATATATAAAAAGCCCTCTATAAAATGGCGATTGTATTTTGTCTTCATTGCATTTTGGTGCAAATGTGCAGAAAAATAAAATGCTGTTTGCATTTTTGCTAAAATAATAAATGATTTCTACCCAGGCATACACATAGATGATACAATGAATCACTACAGATCTCAACAATATATTTAAGGGTATCATTAAATGCATATAATTAGCTATTATTCTTCTATTTTCTTTTTCACTCACATCTCCTGCCACTGAAATATGGGGCAATGCACATTTTGAAACTGTAAAGCAAAGAAAAACTTTCTTTTACATTCTATTTTGTCTATCCTTGCTATACCTACCCATTTCTCCCCTTCTCTGTAACTAAAATTAAAATTCTGCCTGATACAATTGAGAAGCATTCTTTACAAAATTATTACATTAGAAGACTGCTATTACAAAATCATATAAATATAGAAGTGAACATGGTAAGGGTAGCATAACAAACATCATGTTATAGAAAGTACATAGATTAAAAATGAGATCACCCATACGTAATATCAGTACCCAAAAGTGTACTTCATGATATTTTCCTCACCTTTTGTATAATTTACACATATAAAATGGAAGTGTACTATAAATTTTTAAAAACATTTTATTATATAAAATATACCATGAAAATTTTAGTCAATTAGATTGAATAGATAGTATAATATTCCATCATATAGATATGTCATAATTAATTTGATCATTACTCTTGTGTTGGATTCCAAGTTACTTCAGTTATATTCTATAAGTAGTACTGAAGTGCCATTTTAACTAAATATTTTGTATATTTCTGATTATTTCTTAAACATAACTTTCTAAAATGAAGTTACTGGGTGAATGGTATGAATATTTTTAAGATTTCTGAAACTTGTCACCATATTGCCCTACAGAAAGCATGTAGTAATATAAGCTGACTCAAGTAGTTCAATAGACTACAAAGCTTGCTTCATCTTCCCAGCACTGGGCATTATAATTTTTTAAACTTTATACCACAATAGTAAAAATTTGGTGACATTATTTAAAGTATTATCGCTTCAATTATTATCAAATTAGAATTATATTTTTGAACAGTTTTATAGTGAAGTGTCAAAGACATTTTTCTTTATAAAAATACATTACATAATAGCCTTAGTTTTTGTTGTAATTTGTCCTTTTCTTAATTGGTGGCTCATGTTTTGATTGAGCGTAATGCTTTTTATGTACAGAAATATTTAATTTTTTGTGGTAGACACAATCTTTTTTTAATGTTTTTCTATTATATCAAGAGCCCTTCCCATTCCATACCATTTAACATGCACTATTATGCTACTTGGATTATTTTAAGCATATGTTAATATTTACCTTATTTATCTGAAACCCATAGGGATTAATTAGGGTCAAAAGACCATGGCCCAACAACTATTACTTAGGTGAAGTCTAAGTGCTTTAAGTATATCATTTTTTTCTTTCTAAACAAAAAGAACTTTATTGTGAATTAGACATTACATAAAATTTGAAGAAGTGCCATTTAGAAGACACAATTATATTTTATCTCAGAAATTTCAGTAAGGTTACCTGAGAGCTTCAGAAAATTTCAGTTATCTCAAATTTAGCAGCATTGAACTCAACTTGTTTTATCCTGACCAACCACAATAGCCATTTTGTAAGGAGAAACAATTACAACCAGGTTAATATTAGGAATATTTTATAGTCTGATAATTGCTGCATATGGACAATGTCAAATAAGATGTCAGTGAGAAAATACATTACACTGACATTCACAAAGGAGCCTTGAGAAGAAAAAACACTGGAGAACATTTGGAGAAAAAATCTGAACTAAAACACAGTAATAGTTACTTTCATTTAGTGGAAGCTGAGATCTATATACGCGTACGTATTCTAACTAGACATCTGTTCCATTCTCATTTTTTACGTTCCTAAGAAATTATCAGGCCAGTTTCCCTCAATATGATGGACAAGACCTGCTGATGAACTCTTCTACCACAATACAAGTTCCTATCCTGGATGAACTACAACAATCATGCTTTGGGATGTGTTGCTGAGATCACAAGAAAGTAAATGAAATCTCCAAGAGGAAAAGAAAAAAACAAGCAAAAGTAGCATGTGAAACCTGAAAAAAACGTAAAGGTAAGTCTGCATTTCCCTGGGCAAATGACAACACCGGGGCAGTATCTGTGGCCTAAATACTCCAGTCTCCAAAACTAACTCCCAAATATGGCCAATACCCTGACAAGGTTTAAAATGGTTTCAGGTCAATAGTAATCCCTGGCTACTGACAGGCCACTTTGGCTTTGTCATTTACTGCCTCTGGCTTAGCCTGCAGCCTCCTTTTTTTTTTTTTTTTTTTTTTTTTGGCTTTTTTTAGTGAAAACTGTGGACTATTCATGCTGGACCAGAGGTTCTCATATGTCTTTTAAATTCAATCTCCACTTCGATGTCTTCTTCATCTATCAAAATACAGTCTACTTTACCACCAAGGCTTCTTGAACTTCTTTCACTGAAAGGACTCCATGTCTTTCGGGTATGCTTTCTAAGCAATTGAGCTTCTTGGATAAATTTTTTCTTTTTTCATCAAACATTTTTTTTTCCACTTACTTTGTACACTATTGACCATGATATACCTGAGAGCATTGTTTAACCTGCATGTGGGAGCACACCACACAGGACTTTTTTGTTTAACCATGTAACCTAGTTGTTTTATGAATAAAATGCTAAAGTTATAAAGCTATTAAAGATCAGAAAACTGTCATAATGTTTCATACTTCATACTGTTCACTTTCAAAAATTGAACAAGTATTTATTGAGCATCTAAAATGAAGTGGCATATTCAAAAATAGGAACATTCGGATGAAAACTGAAATAGTCAATCATTAAAATTATATCTTTACAAACTTAAACATCTGGATGGCTGATGTTAATTTACAATTTTGTTCTGAATGTTTAGTATTACACAAAAGTAGCCACATTTCATGTCTATATTCACTTTGTATTTTCTGCAAGAGAAAGCCATGTAGTAGTCTATAATTCAGTTTATATAAGCTTTTTTAATCAACTTCTACTCAACTGTTTCACTAGACTAATCAAAAATTTGCTTTCCTGCTTTAAAACTTATCGATGCCAGCTGTAGTAGTAAGCATTTCTTAACTTGTGCCTGCTCTTCTGTCCCACTCAAGTTGTATGTCAAACAAGAATAAATTGTGTTCCATTCCCAGTTTATGCCAGTTGTAGTTATTATATAATTAACATATAATTTGATTAAATATTATGTAAACTGAAGAAATATTAGTGTGAAAAAAATGTTTTCTAAAGAACTCATTAACTACTTTGGAAAAACTGCATAAAATTGAGTGTAAAATTGCTGTCAATGTGGTCATGGGAAAGACAACTGATAAAGACAGGAAACAAAATCATAAAAATCCAGAAAAAAAAATTGTCTTCAAAATGCATTGCAATGTTGTTAAATGCTTACTTCACTTTTAGAAAGCAAAAACAGGAGGTGCAACTGCTGCATGATGAGTAGAATTTATGCAAGAAATAGAAGAGAGAACGCCAGTCAGCCAAAAACTTGTGTGGTCTTTTCCATTGGACCTGGAAGAAGGTGGCAACCTTCTCTTCACCCCTCTATAATTCCTGTAAACTGAAATTCATTTACCATCCTGAGGCCATGTTGCCTGTTGAAGGGCAATGTTAGGCCATCCCTAAATGCTACCCTAATTGTTTGAAGAATACTGTCACACATAGAAAGGAGAAGTGGAATAAGTAGCCAAAATTAATATTGTTTTCTCTTTTTTAAGAACCAGCAAAGTGTCAGACACTGTTAAATTTTTGGCATCTTTAATCCTATTTAATCCTCACAATAGTACTAGCATAAGAGCATTATCCTCATTTTCCTAATGATTTTTTAAAAAAGGCCAGGAGAAGATATATAAAACAGCCAAGGATCTCTGATCTCTGACTGAGAAGTGGCAGGGCTTGGATTTCCACTTATATCTTTCTGACTCCAGAGCCTGGCTCTTTCCATGCTCCCGTTTCTTTAACAATCAAATACTTACTCCTACTATAAAATACCAATTTAGAGAAAACTTGATTTCTCTCTTCTCAAGCTTAACCCTTGAGTGTGTTATAATGAATTTCAGGTAAGTTCATTTGTTCATAAAATATAATAAGAAAGTGTTTATAAATCAATTGAAAAAATATTTTAATAACATAGATCTTCAAAACATCTATATTTTAAATCTTCAAAATGTATAAGGGTACTCTTATAAGCAACATATTTATTTTTAAAGTTTTAAAGTAAAAAAATTTAAATAATATAGACAAAATAATGACTTTTACAGCTAAAAAATTTTTCAGTATCCACCCCAAGAAAAAGACAGTTCTTTAAAAAAATTCTGTAGGCTATAACATTGAATGCATAACTTCACTATATTTTCTGAGATTTTGTTATCAAAAAAGTATACTTTTTTTTCTACTTTTAAGTTCTTTTTTTTATTATTATTAGTTTCAGGTGCGCAAAACAATGTAATAGTTAGACATTTATCATTTATATCCCTCACACTGTGTCAACCCCCCTCCCCCATCCACTATCCCTCTGACATCGCACACAGCCATTACATTTCCACTGTCTAAAAAAGTATACATTTAAAATGTCTTCAAAATATCTCCTCATGCTCTACCTGCCCAAAGAAGTACCTGCTCTAGGTTTTATCCCTTTCCTTTAATAAACTTGTCAACATTGACCTTAAATGTCCTCTATGGATCTAAGTGCTTGCTACTCCCTGCTTTGACATGATTTTTCCTACTATACTAACATGGATTGATTGATTGATTGATTGATTGATTGATTGATTGATTGATTCATCACACTCATTAACTCATTAAAGCATTTATTCAGCAAATATTTATTGAGTTCCTACTACATGTTTATCACTGTTCTACACATTAAGGATGCAGTGATAAATAAGTTACAATCTATGCTTTCTTAGGAAGTGTACTAGTCTGTATTTTCCAGCCCCCTTAAACCTGCAAGATGGAGGGTGGGAGCAAGCAATTGAATTCTGGCCAATGAAATAGAGACAAAATAAATGTAAATTACTTTCAAGCCTGGAATTAAAAACCTCTTAGTGATCCTCCACATGCCCATTCTATCTCATCTCCTGGCTGGATACAAGGATCCAATGTAGGACTTTGCGTTTCTGGAGGATGATGAAGCCACCAGAAAGACAGAGCCTGGATTTGTAAAATACATGCAAGACCACTGATCCAATAACTATGGCATGAGTGAGAAATAAACATGTATAAGGTCTGACAATTAAGTTCGCGAACTTGTTGCAATGATGTTGCTAAACTTTTTTGATATCAGAGGGATTATTCATTATGAATTTGTACCAACTGGACAGTTACCCAGTTTACTATTTGGAAGTGCTGAAAAGGTTACGTGAAAAAGTCAGATGACCTGAAAATTCATGGCTTTTGCATTACAACAATGCACCAGCTCACACAGCACTCTCTGTGAGGGAGTTTTTAGCCAGTAAACAAAGAACTGTATTGGAACACCCTCCATACTCACCTGATCTAGACCCCAATGACTTCTTTCTTTACCCAAAGATAAAGGAAATATTGAAAGGAAGACATTTTGATGACATTCAGGATATCAAGGTTAATACAATGACAGCTCTGATGGCCATTCCAGAAAAAGAGTTCCAAAATTGCTTTGAAAGATGGACTAGGTGCTGGCATTGGTGCATAACTTCCCAAGGGGAGTACTTCAAAGGTGACCATAGTGATACTCAGCAATGAGGTATGTAGCACATTTTCTAGGAGGAGTTCACGACCTTAATTGTCAGACCTCATATTCTGATTGGTTAAGCCATTATTGAAAACAGGATGGAGGTTCCTGAAAAAATTAAAAATACAACTACCGTATGATCCAGCAATCCCACTTCTGGATACATACCCAAAGGATAATGAGACTGAAATGAGTTTTTCAGTTCAATCTGGTTCCTCCTGAGTCTTTGAACAAAGCTGATTTGTAGACAAGGAATATTCTAGGCATAGGCTTTATAAATTGTCAACATAGACTTTGACATGTTTCATTTATTATTTCTCAACCAAACAAAGTAGCATATTTTCTTTAAAGTAATGATCCCCATTCCCTTTATCTGTTCATTAAACAAATATACAACTTTCCTCTGGATTAAAGTAGACTATAGATCTCTGAAATCTAAAACAGTGACTAGAGATAATGTAATTAACCAAATAGCAGAAAGTGACTCTTGAACCTATGGACAAGACACATAAATCCAAGAGGTTAGCAAGCTCCTCCACATCTATCCAGTGGCCATGAATGCAGGTAATTAAATTTGAGCAAACTAGGTTAACACTGACTTTGGAGGCCTAGAAATATCAATTTAAATGAGAGTAGTATAAGATTCCTATATGTATACATTTCCACATGTCTATTCCAAATTATATTTCTCGATGTGGAACTTTTGTATGAGAAGGCATATACTTTTTAAAAAATATTATCAAAATGCCTTTTAGAAATTAATCCAATTTAAACTTCAACCAATAGTATACAAAAGGGGTAGTTTCTATAAACTCTCTCCAACACCGAATGTTTTGATTTCTTCTTTACCTTTAACACTATACAGAGTGTCTTACTATTTCATTTAAGCTTTATTCTAATGATTTTGAGTAGCTTTATAGCCTTATTGTCCATTTGCATTGTGCGTGTGTGTGTGTGTGTGTGTGTGCGCAAATTTGTTGAAGGTCTCTCTATATTAAACTAACAACTGTTTGTCATGTTATTAATATTTAAAAATTTTTTCCATTTGCCTTTGAAATTTCTTTATATTATGTCATACCAAAGATATACAATAATAGAGTCAAATCTATCCATTTTATAAATAATTGTTCAAATTATCATGTGTTTGGATTTTTTTTAATGATTTCAAATGTCGTTTCCATCTATACATCAGAAATATATACTTAGGTTTTCTTCTAGATTTTAATGACTTTTTTATATTTAACACCTTAATATACATGGAATTTATTTTAACATATAGATTTTTCAGTGTTCCTAAAACATTGGTTAACTCTCTTTTTCTCCCAGTTGCTTACAATGTATTACTTAATAAAGTAAACATGCACGTAAGGATACATTTGTAGGTTACTTCATTGTCCCATTCATCTCTAAATCCTTATGTTAATATCACATTGTTTTGTTAAATATCTGATGTATCAAAAAGTTCCACATTTAAATCCATTTATAAAATTTTATTAGCTATCTTATTTGCTTATTCCTCAAATGAACTTCAAAATTTGATTAGCTATCCTTACTTGTTTATTCTTCAAAAGACCTTTAAAATTACTACCAAGTTAAAATCCCAGAGCAGTATCCAAGATAGCAGAGGAGATAAAAGCTGTTCTTTCCTCATCTCATGAATACATCAAAAGTACAACCAAAGTATAAAATAATCAACCTAGAGAACCATCTGAAGTCTAGCTGAACAGAAGTTTTATAACTAAGGATATAAAGAAGAAGCCACATTGCGACTGGTAGGAGGGGCAGAGATGTGAAAAAGGCTGACCCCAAACCTCCCTGTGGTGGTTGAAAATCAGGAGGGATATTTTGGCCATAGAGTTTCCCCAGGAAGGAGCAAGACACCCCAGGCCCAGATCAGGCTACCTAGTCCAGAGTACTAGTGCCAGGAAGCGAAGATCCCACAACATCTAACTGTGAAAAACAGTGGGGATTCTGACCCACCAAGTGGAAGAGAAGGCCATGGGCAACTCAGATGTTCTCTTAAAGGGCCAATGAACAGACTTACTCATTTACAGGCACTCACCCTAGGCTTTGGTGGAGGGACAGTGATTTGGGGGGTGTCGGAGACATAGACAGAAAGACTGAGTTGTGTGGCTGTGGGTAGAGGACTAAAGAGACAGTTGCCATTTTCCCTGTGTGGGGTTCCTTTCCCATTGCAGCTTGCAGGCAGGTGCCATTTTTCTTGTGTTTCACACCCCCACACACAAACTCCCAAGGACAAATTTGAATCTAAATTGGTCTGATGAGCTCTGCTCATTCCACACTGGTGACTCACTGAGACTCTGCCACATCCAACTCCATACCACATAAGGCTTTATCAGCAGCTGAACCTTATAAGAGCTAACACCTGGCAGCCAGCCTTGGAGTGTCCTGGCTTTTTATGGAGATATCCCAGACCAAGTATGGGTGGCAGCTGTCCTTGGTTTGCAGCATGGCCTCTCCCACACAGCTCCAGGTCTAGCACAGAGAATGACCAAGCATGGATCACTTTGTAACTTCTGCCAGCTGGTCACAGGCAGTGGTTAACCTTGGCCTTCATCAGAGCCCCTCCCAAGAAGCCTCATAACAAACATACTTGGAAGTTGGCTTCAGACAACAACAGAACATCACCCAATTAACCCCACAAGTGGCAACACCAAAAGACTGGTCTCAACAAGCACAAGAGCCCATTGGGGCAAATCCCACTCTGTGAGGTATGCCCTCCACATAGCAGCCTGTAAACTGTAGATGTGGTCAAACCCCATAGCTAGTCATCCTGAGAGTCAATCCCACCCACTGACATGACAATAGCAATCAAGGCTCAACTATAACAGGAGGGCACACACAACCCACATAGGGACACTCCTGGAGTGACCAGGTGACCAAGGAGACTATGCCACCATGCCCCATGGGGCACCTATTACATAATGCCTCCTGTCAAGACTGGGACATGTAGAAAATCTACCTAATACATAGAAACAAACACAGAGAGGAAGCCAAAATTAGGAAAGAAAGAAATATGTCCCAAATGAAAAAACAAGTGAAAACTCTAAAAAAGAACTAAACAAAATGGAGGCAAGCAATCTACCATATACAGAGTTCAAAACACTAATTATAAAGATGCTCAAGGAAATTAATGAGAACTTCAACAAAAAGATAGCAATCATAAAAAAGGACATAGAAACCATAAAAAAGAACCAGTCAAAAGTGAAGAATACAATAAACAAAATGAAAAATGCACTAGAAGGAATCACCAGCAGACTAGATGAAGCAGAGGATTGAATCAGCGATTTGGAAGGCAAGGTAGCATAAAATAGCCAATCAGAACACCAAAAATAAAAAAAGAATAAAAATACATGAGGATAGTTTAAGGGCCCTTTGGGACAACATCAAGCCCAACAATATCAGCATCATAGGGGTACCAGAGGGAGAAGAGAGAGAGAGCAAGGAATTGAAAACCTATTTGGAGAAATAATTACTAAAAACTTTCCTAATTTGATGAAGAAAATAGACATACAACCCAGGAAGTGCAAAGAGTCCCAAGCAAGATATGGACCCAAACAGGCCCATAACATGAAACATTATAATTAAACTGGAAAAAGTTAAAGACAAAGAGAGGATCCTAAAAGCAGCAAGAGAAAGCTAAATAGTTACTTAACAGGGACCTCTGATAGGATCGTCAGCTGATTTCTCAACAGAAAGTTTGCAGCCAGAAGGGACTGGCACAAAATATTCAAAGTGATGGTAAGCAAGGACCTACAGCCAACGGTACTCTACCCAGCAAGGCTATCATTAAAAATTGAAGGAGAGATAAAGCTTCCAAGACAGCAAAAAGCTGAAGGAATTTATACCTCTAAACCAGCATTACAAGGAATCTTAGAGGAACTTCTTTAAGATGAAAGAGAGAGAGAGAGAGAGAGAGAGAGAGAGAGAGAGAGATCAAAAATATGAATAATAAAATGGCAATAACTACATATCTATCAATAATTACTTTAAATGTAAGTGGATTAAATTCTCCAAACAAAAACATAGGGTGGCTTAATGGATAAGAAAACAAACTTTTACATATCCTGCCTACAAGAGACTCACTTCGGATTTAAAGACACACAGAGACTGGAAAATAAAGGGATGGAAAAAGTTATTTCATGGAAAAAAACAAAACAGCTGGGGTAATAATACTTATACCAGTCAAAATAGACTTTAAAACAAAGGCTATAACAAAAGACAAAGAATAACTGAGTAATCCCACTTCAAATTTATTCAAAGAAACCCAAAACTCTACTTCAAGGGGACATGTTCATCCATATGTTCATTGCAGCATTATTTACAACAGCCAAGATGTAGAGGCAGCCTGGGTGTCTGTCAATGGGTGAGTGAATAAAGAGTTTGTGGTACACATACACAATGAAATATTGCTCGGCCATTGCAGGGAATGGGTTCTTGCCATCTGTGGTAGCATGGATGGGCCCGGAAGGTATTTTTCTGAGTGGAATAGTCAGACAGAGAAAGATTCATGCAATGTGAGTTCATTTATATGTGGAATCTAAAGAAGAAGAAAAAACAGAAACAAACTCATAGATACAGAGGACATTTTGATGGTTGCCAGATGGGAGAGGGCTTGTTGAGGTGGGTGAAAAGGGGAAAGGGATTGAGAAGTGCAAATTGGTTGATGCAAAATAGTCATAGGGATGTAGGGTATAGCATAAGGATTATAGTCAATAATATTGTAATAACTATGTATGATGTCAGATGGGTATTAGATTTATTGGGGTGAAAATGGGAGGGGAATTGGGGAACAGGGTGAAAAAGGTAAAGGTATTAAGAACTGCACATTGATAGTTACAATATAGTCATGGGGATATAAAGTAAAGCATGGGGAATATAGTCAATAATAATAGTAATAACTATGTATAGTGACTAGTCAGGGGGATCACTTCTTAAGTTATACAAATGTCTAATCACTATGCTTTACACAAGAAATTAATATAAAATAATATTGAAGGTCAACTATAATTTTAAAATTTTAAAAGCGGGGGAAAGGGGGAAGGGCAATTAGAGGTTCAAACTTCCACGTACAAAACAAATAAGTCATGGGGATGTAATGCACAGCATGGGGAATATAATATTGTGATAGTGTGGCATGGTGACAGATTGTTGCTGGACTTACCATGGTGATTACTTCTTTAGGTATATAGATGTTGAATAACTATTCCCTACACCTGAAACTAATATAATGTTCTATGTTAGCTATATTTTTAACAAAAATAATAAAAATAACAATAATAAAATAAAATACTACCAAGTTCCAAAAGTATTCTAATGGGATTTTTTAAACATTGTGTTAGAAAATAATTTATAAATTGATTTTAAAATAGTATTTAGCCTTTCTATTCAGTAATGTGGTTTGCAGCATAATTTAGTTGCTTCTAGTTTTTATGACCCACGGTATATATTTTTTCAAATAGATCTTGCTAATATAACATTAAGGAATATAATATAGAAAACAATGTATAAAAGCAACTAGGTGAGCACAAAAAAAGACACACACAATACACAACATACACACACCTATATAATGATAAAGATATGCTCTAGCACATGAGGCGTCTTTCTGTACTACTTATAAGTCATTCCTGGTATATTGAAACCTACTGATTTATGTATATCTATGTATAACCAGTTTCAATAGTTGGAATCATGGCAGAAAAACAGGTGCCACACTCACATAGATAACTGATAAGAATTTAAAGTCTGTATACAGAGACATGAGCAAGATTAGGAATCTAGCAAGGGGTGATGAAGCACCAAGAACTGGCAACCTTGACCAGCCTGCAGGGATAAGGGGAGAGTGTTGAGCTGCATTTCTAGAACCCAGTGAGAGCTGTAGCTATGGGAGAAGACCACCTGAACAAGTCTATGGCCTGACAGGGAGTAAACAGTAAATCAATACCACAGTTTCATTCTACTTCTACATGTCACTCTCCAGCTGGTGCCTCCTATTTAATAAATCCAACAAAAAGGCAAAGAGCAGAGTAATATATTTAGAACACACACACACACACACACACACACACACACACACACACACACACACGAATTCAATCTTTCTCCCAAGAAGAAAAAAATGCAGAAAAGAACAAAACAGTCTCTCAAGAACCAAACAGATAAAAGAATTAGTCAAAGCATTAAAGTGTTACTTTTTAATAGAATTGAAAACTAAGCAACAGTAAAAAAAAGAAAAGATGTACATATGTTAACAAGGATAAATACTTAAAATAGTGACTAAGTAAAAACAGATTAAAAAAACAAGTTCAGGATGATTCAAGTCATGTATATTTATTGAAAACACATATGTACATTAAGCTACTTTTAAAAATAATTTCAAAGAGTAAAAACATGAAAAGAAAAATGTATACTAATTTCAGGGTTACTTCTGAGAAGAGAGAGAGTAAAACCTATGGGAATGAGAAGCCTTCCACTTCCATTTTGTTAAATTAACAAAGAGATTTGATATTTTCTGAACTGTAGGTGGTGGGTACTTAAATTTCTGTTACTGTTTTTCTTTACTTTTCTGTGTGTTTTATATATTTTATAATAAACTATAAAATTAAGAATCGGTAAGAGAAAGAGTAGTCCAGCGCCTTAGAGAAGGCAGCTGCCATGTTTTCTCTCTGGTACAAATCAAGGTCTCTGAGTGAGGACGCACAAGTTGAAGAGGCAGAAAGTGTCTTCCTGTATTCTTTCAGCAGCCTCTGCTCCACAAGCCAAGCCTATGTGTGCCTTTCTCTGCCCCATACCATCTCCCTCAGAGTCAGTGAGACTTACGACCAGATTCTGGCATTAGGTTTTCCCTAACCCTAGTTTAAAGTGGTATTGCCTGTTTTTCTCCTTTAGTCTGACTTCATTTTTTTTTTTTTTTTGGTTAACATTTTTTTATTAGTTTCAGGTATACAAAACAATGTAATAGTTAAACATTTATTATTTATATACCTCACACAGTGACAACCCCCCTCCCCCATCTACTATCCCTCTGACATCGCATACAGCTATTACATTTCCACTGCCTCTATTCCTAATGCTGTACTCCGCTTCTTGTATCTATCTATATATATATATATATATATATATATATATATATATGTATATGTATATGTATATGTATATGTATATGTATATGTATATGTATATGTATATGTATATGTATATACACACACACATATATATACATATATATTATATATATAGTTTTATATATATAATGTATACATATATTATATATATATATAAAATTGTAGTTGACATTCATTATTGTTCAGCTTCAGGTGTACAGTGCAGTGATCAGGCATCTACATAATCCCTGAGGTGGTCTCCCTAGAAAACAGTATGGAGGTATCTCAAAAATCTGAAAATGGAACTACCTTATGATCCAGCAATTCCACTCCTGGGTATCTATCTGGAGAAATCCAAAACTCTAATTTGAAAAAATTTGTGCATCCCTATGTTTATTGCAGCACTATACACAATAGCCAAGACATGAAAACAACCGAAATGCCCATCGGTAGATGACTGGATTAAGAAACTGACTTGATTTTTGAAGAATCTAAGACAACCAACATTACCTGCTGGTAATACTGGTAGACATCATTTTGGACTGGAGCTCCCACAAATGAATGAGTATAAATGAATCAGTTTGTGTTAAGGTTCTTAAGACATTTGATTGTAATTCATCTGATTTCTCTTCCTTAGTAAGTCTATAAGTTCCTATGGCACAGAAAGCATTTTTACCTACATTATTTATCTCTGTGTCTTCAGCTCCTGGCACAGTGCCTGACGTCAATCAAAGCAAACACCTGTGTTCCAAGATGTAGTGTAAATTTAGACGTATAGAGCATTGCACAGTAAGAAAAAGACCATAAGAAAAGAATTCTGAGAAAGGCTATGTCTTATAATGAAACACATTTACTGCATATTAGGACCATTTTGACACTTTCTGTACATGGATCAATAATAAGATATAAGTATTATTCTACAATGCATGCATGTGTGAAGTTTATAAATTGTATTATGTTTTAGATGAAGTATATTATGTCCATTGACCTAATTTTTCCACTGAAGGTGTTCTAGGTATTACATTTTTCTTGCCTTTGTTTTAGTTTCTTTACTTTCCTAAATTTCAAACTAATAAAACACTTGATAAAATAATACAAGCATCTGTATAACTTTTGCCTAGATAAAGGGCCTTTATAGCTATTTTTCCCCTTACTCAGAATTCAATTAATGGACTTTCTGTTGCATTTGGTTTTCATGTCCTGTTAGTCTGTCTCCTTTAATCCAGAAGTAACCTCCCTCTCAACACACTTTTTTTGTTCTTTATGACATTGCCATTTTTCAGGAGTCTTGTAAAATGTAACTCCATCTGGATTTGTCTGATGGCTTCCTCACTTTTAAACGCAGGTTAAACATTTTTGGCAAAAATACTATTAGGTGACATTGTATATCCCAAAGAAATGTGCATCATTGCAGGAAGTATATAATGTTAGTTTGTTCTAATATTAATCATGCTAAATTTGATCATGTACTTAAGGTAGTATTACCAAATCACTTCTGTAAAGATATTGTGTTCTCTTTGTAATTAATAAGTTATCTGCGGGGTGATGCTGAGATTGAACATTCTGTTATCCCAAAGAATTTAGTGTCCATTGATGAATCTTGCTTCAACCATTACACAGCTTTTACAAAATAATGATTTTCTATCACTCGTCCTACATTTATTAACTGACATCCTTCTATAAAGAAGAGTTTTCCCTCCAAACAGCCTTTGTTTTGTCATGTGTACTCACAGATTCTATTTCTGTCTTTAATGTGTTATAATCCATTATCATTATCATTTTTTATGCTCAGATTGTCTTGTATTTAGCCAGTGGGAACTTCTGAATCATTTTGATGCACCTCCATCATTTTTTGAGCAATTCTTTGCTTTCTGACCCAACAAAATATTACAGCCTTTCCTTTTACTTTCCCTTTTCCAGACCTTGAAATGGCCTTTACTCTAAGAACCCTAATCCCTTTTACTGGGGATGATACTCAGATCTGAAGACCTGAGAACAATAAATGTGCTCATTGCTACAGAGCTGTAGCCTAAATAAGTCTCTGATCCACCTCCACTGCCTCCACTCTACTTCACTGCAATAATCTCCATTTTGCAAGTTGGTCCTCTGACAGACAATTTGTCTTCCCTTCAACCAGTTCTTCCCACTGCAGTCAAAGTGATCTTTCCAAAATACAAATCTGTTTCTGTTGAACCCAGGGCAAAAGCATGCGTGTGCACACACACATTCGTGTACATCATGACACCCTTAAGCCCACTTGGTGGCTGTCCTTTGCTTGCTTGATAAAAACCAAAATCATTAGCATAATCAAAAAGACTCCACATGGCCTGTTCTTTCCCAGGACCCTAATCACATTTTACCCCAGCCTTAAACCACTATGACTGGTATCTTTATAAGAAGAAGAAATTTAGACACATACAGGTACAGAGGAAAGATGATGTGAAGACAAGGGAGAAGATAGCCATGTATAAGCCAAAGAGTAAGGCCGGGAACAGATCCTTCCCTCACAACCTTAGAAGCAATCCTGTCTCTACCTTGATCTCAGATTTCCAACCTCCAGAGCTGTGAGAAAATAAATTTATATTGTTTAAACCACCCAGTCTGTGGTACTTTGTTACAACAGCTGGAGGAGACTAACTTCCTGCCTGTCTGCTTTTTAGTTCACTAGCATTTAGCACAGAGAATTGCATACCACGGACATTCAATAAATGTTTTTTCATGTGAATCGCATTAATCACCATGTTATAGTGTCTGCCTTCCCAATTACAATGTAAATAACTTTGGCTTTGGAATCAGAACTGAGTTCAAATTCTACCACCTTACTAGCGGAATAACATTAGGAAAGAAAGCAAATCTTATCATGGGGATAATAATAATCTAACTCGAAACAAAATCTCAGAGACACAGACAATAGTTTAGTGGTTACCAGAGGGTAAGGGGGGTGGGGGGTAGTAGATGAGGGTAAAGGGGATCAAATATATGGTGATGGAAGGAGAACTGACTCTGGCTGGTGAACACACAATGGGATTTATAGATGTAATACAGAATTGTACACCTGAAATCTACGTAACTTTACTAACAATTGTCACCCCAATAAACTTTAGTTAAAAAACAAATAATAATAATCTAACTCATAGGAATAGTTTTATCATTATATAAGGCACTGTGTATAAAGTATTCAATATAGTACTTGAAAAATAGTGAGCACTCAATAAATATTAACTATTATTGCTGCTATACTTACTGTATTATATGTGTAATAAAAATATGATGAGGCAGGATGAAGAAATATATAGAAGTACATTTTAGAAGTACATCCAGTGTAGGGTAGATAAAGTACATAGAACATTTTCTTCAGCATCTTAATTATAAATGAACTGAAAAACATACTAAGTTTCTCCAAAGAATGTCTCTCTTCACTGTGTACTATAATACTTTATGGGAATATGGGAATATTCCCGCTTTTTGGCTCTCACAACGAAGAGTCATTAACAGCGACATAGCCCCAGGGTGAGACAAGCCCAACTGCCCAGACTGTTCCCCATATCAACAGGCTATAAAGTTTCAACTTCAGAAGGTGGTTTGTCCAGGGATAAAATCTGAAAGACTAAAACAATCCCAGATAACGTGAAAAATGGGACAGGGCTGAATTGGGGGAAAGTAGATCTAAGCACCTGAACAACGTTGTTATTCTCTTGTAGAGAATGGCATTTTCCCACCTGGATCATTTTAGTGTTTGGATATAAAAATTTACATAAAATAAAAGTAGTTAAATGTGTGCATTAGGGTGAGAACTTTCACTAGAAAAAGAAACTGTGGGCTGCTGTTTCTGTTAAACACACACGCATACACGTGATAAAACAGGGCCCCTTGTCTCTTGAACTACAACAAGGAAATGTAGATTATGTCAGGCAACATGTGAAATCAATAAACCTTCCTTAACCAAAGAAGCAACAGAGAAAAGAGGAACAAGGAAGGGCCAACTGTAAACTGAAGTAGTGAAGAGTGAGACTCACTGGCCTCAGCCATCTTTTGTGACAAGCTGAGACTGAAAGTTCAAATTTAAGAAGCACAATCTGTCCTCTTAGCAAATTTCAATTGTACAGTTCAGCATTGTTAACTATCTCAGCACTATGCTGTACATTACATGTCCAGAACTCATTTATCTTATATAACTTTGTACCCTTTGACCATCTCCTCATTCCACCCCCACAACTTCCCACCATTCTACTCTTGACTTCAATGAGTTTGACTATTCTAGATTCCACATATAAGTGAGATCATCTCAATAAAGTTGTTAAAAACACACACACACACACAATCTAATCTTGCCATCTCAGTTTGCGAAAGCAGACGTTGGTAACTGATTATCTCTTTTCCTTTATCCTTTAAGGATAGACTAAGATGCTTCTGTGTGTCTGTGGGTCTACCTGGTCCTCACAGGCCAAATCTTCCTATAATTAATCAAGAAAATGCTCTAATTTCAATTAGGATTATATGAATTGGCATGCTGCTTTCACAACATTCCTGGAGAGGTAAGCTCTGCTTGAAATACTGCAAATCAAAATTATTCTTACATTGGAAATAAGACCTCTCCTCATCTCACAGTAGTCTTCTAGTCTGTATAGTCCATAGGTACAAAATCTGCTGAGTCTTCCAAGACCACTAGATACCTGAATGCAGTTTCCCACCCATCAGGACAAAACACCTACTCCTGTGAACGTGCTATGTCCCAAATTACTTTACTCTCTCAAGATTGCCATGTACTACCCACAAATTACCCCCATGTTTTTATCCCCAACTAACATTTCCACTCACCACTGTAAACCACAAGAAATTTACCCCCAGATGAAACACCAGCACCTCTTCTTCCATTGTTTCCAATCAAGCTTCTCTGAAATTTGGGAGATTACAAAAAAGAACAAGGGAGACTTCAGGGATCTTTCTACTGGAAATTTTATTACTTTCTACTTGTTATATTCAGAGAACAGTACCCTGTGATTAAAAATAAATGAAATATGGCTAATGTTTTAAAAATAGACACAGCTTTACATATGCATTGACGTGCTCTTTGATAAATGTGTTCATTTTCTTTTAATAACTCCACGTTCTGAGACTGATTTCTGAGAAAATGCTGTGTTACAAATTCCAGGTGTGTCACAGGCTCACTAATGATATCAGGGTATAAACCAGTCACAACCTTCCCATTAAACTTTAAGCAATCGCAATACCCACCACTGCTGATGCTGAAAGAAAAGCATTTTTCTAGAGAAGCAAGGACCATTTATGGGAATGTTTGAATTGCTGTTCAGTAAACACAGACACTTGAGAAGGGTGAGTTATAAACTGAAACGTTTGAGTATGAGGGAGTGGATAGAAAAGGACAGCAAGTAGCAGAAGGTTTCTATGACCTACGAGTAGACAGTTTATATATATTTTGTCTATTACCATAAATATTTCTTTGATCCACTGAGGCAATCCCTTTTCGGAAAATGAACACAGACTTGTAGATATTCAACAACTCAGTTTGTAATAGTTATAACTGTGCATTTAATTTTTGGTATTTTTTTTCATCATCATTCAAAAATTGTTTACTACATTAAAAATTATATTCACCAGGTGTAGCAAATACTTTTGCTGGCCTGCCTTTCATCCCCACAGCCCACCTCTGCTTCCAGCTGCAGTTGGGAGGGACTGGTTTGCGCAAGCTGCCAACATCCCATCATAAGCATGTGCATTTCCACATCTTCTCAAAGCCAAGAAGCTCGCTCAGCCCAGGAGCATGGGGAGGAAGTTAAAAGCTCAGAGACATAATCAGAGAGGCATGGGAGCTGGCAGAGAAGTGTGCTGACCTCCTGTCCTTTAGGTCAACAGTCCCAGGAGGCGTTCTGTACGTTTCTCAGAGGTTCTTGCAAAATTGTGCCAGCCTCAGTGTCGATGACTCATAATAATACAGGCTTCTTCTTTTTTCACTCATTCATTCTCTGTGCTCCTTCATTACTGGTTCCTGGGCTCCCCTCCCAATTTCAGTACCTGCTCCCAACTTCTAATCTCAGGCTCTGCTTTGGGGAAAACCCAAACAAAGACATCAAATAGCTTAAAATCTAGTGAAATCTAGACAGTGGGAAATTATCCAGCAGTAAGAGCCACTTAGAAGAGAATCATCTAATAATTAAACAAGTATCTATTTAGCACTGACTAAGTGCCAATCACTATTCCAGGCACTGGGGACACTGCTCAAGGAACTGGCTATTAAAAATAGCAATTTACTGAGGTAATATTTGTAAAGCACTTGGGACTGCGACTAATACACATTAAGTGGTATGTGTCTATTAAACAAATCAAAAATTGATAAATGTATTAAATCCTAAGTATCTACTGATTATATCTCAATAGTTAAACTGTCTCCCATCTTTGCAATAAACTCTGATAGTTTTTAATCAAACTTTTTATTTAGAGGAAATTATATGTGCATTGCAGTTGTAAGAAATAATAACAGAAAGATCCCATAAAAGATCTCTTTAATTTTAATTCCAGTGTTAATCAAAATTATTCAAATCAATTTCTCTATCTTTTGGGGAGGCTGAGAAACAGGGTCCAGTGCTTTTTTTATAGAGGTGAATTTTTTATAAAATTAACCATTTTAAAGTGTACAATGGCCTTGTGCAACTACCACTCATATCAAGATCCAAAACATTTTATTAACCCAAATGAAAACCCCATACCCAGTAAGCAGGCATCCCCACCCTGAATCCCCCACTCCCCGCCCCCCGCCCCAGTTCTTCCCTTCCCCAAGCCCCTGGCAACTACCAATCTGCTTTCTGTCTCTCTGGATTTACACATTCTGGATATTTTATATAAATGGAACCATACATTATTTGACTTTCTGTTTGGCTTCTTTCACTAAGCACAACGTTTCTGAGACTCATTCACATTACAGCAGATATAGATACTTCCTTCTTTTTATTGCTAAGTAAAAATCCATTACACACACACACACACACACACACACACACACACACACACACGACCACCACCACCACCACCACCACCACCACCACTACCACCACACCTTTTGAGTATTGTGAATAGTACTGCTGTGAAGATTCCTATACAAGTATTTGTTTAAGTACCTGTTTTCAATTTGGGCAGGGGTGGGAGGCTATGCTAAGAGTGAAATTGCTGGGTCATATGGTAATTCTATTTTTAACTTTTTGAAGAACCACCAAATGATTTTCCACAGTGGCTGCACCATTTTACATCCCTACTAGCAGTATACAAGGAGTTCAATTTCTCCACAACTTTGTTAACACTTGTTAATTTCATTTTATTGTATTATTATGATCATTATTATTATTGTTATTATTATTACCATCCCAGTGGTGTGAAGTGGTATTTCACCATGGGGTGTTTGTTTGTTTGTTTGTTTGTTTGTTTTTAATTGAAGTTTATTGGGGTGACAATGGTTAGTAAAGTTACATAGGTTTCAAGTGTACAATTCTGTAATACATCATCTATATATCACATGGTGTGTTCACCACCCAGAGTCAGTTCTCCTTCTATCACCTCATTGTGATTTTAATTTGCATTTACCAAGTGACTACTGACATTAAGCATCTTATTATGTGCTTGTTGGTCATTTGTATATCTTCTTTAGAGATATGTCTATTCCATTTCTTTGCCCATTTTTTAATTAGGTTGTCTTTTTGTTGTTGACTTGTAAGAGCTTTTTATATATACTCTGGATAATAGATTCTTACCAGATATATGATTGGAAATATTTTCTTGCATTCTGTAGATTGTCTTTTCACTTTCTTGATAACGTCTTTTGATGCACATAAGTTTTTAACTTGGAAGCTGTCCAATTTATCTGTTTTTTCTGTTGTTTTTCATGCTTTTGAATCATCTAAGAATCCACAGTCGTGAAAATGCACTTTTATGTTTTCTTCTAAGGGTTTTATAGTATTAGTGCTTGCATTTAGGTTTTTCATCCAGTTTTAGCTAACTTTATGTATTGTATGAAGAAGGGGTGCAACTTCATTTTTTAACTTGTGGTTATCCAGTTGCCCAGCATCATTTGTTGAAGAGAATATTCATTCCCTATTTAATGGTCTTGGCACGCTTATCAAAAATCAGGTAACCATACATTGAGGGGTTATTTCTGGGCTTTCTATCCTATTCCATTGCTCTTTATGTCACTGTTTTGATTACTGTAGCTTTCTAGTAAATTTTTAAATTGGTAAGTGGAAGTCCCTCAACTTTATTCTTTTCAAAATTGTTTTGGCTCCTTCCAATGCCATATAAATTTGAGGACTGTTTTTTCTATTTTTGAAAAAAAAGAAAAAAGGAGGTGAGGCCATTGGAATTTTAATAGGGATTACATTGAATCTATAGATCACTTTGAGTAATATTAACCATCTTAACAATATTAAGTCTTCCAATTCATAAACATAGGATGTCTTTCCATTCATTAAGTCTTCTTTAATTTCTTTCTGAAATGTTTTGTGGTTTTCAGTGTACAAGTCTTTCATCTCTCTGGTTAAATTTATTCCTAGGTAGTTCATTCTTTTGGATGATACTTTACATGAAACAGTTTTCTTAATTTTATTTTTGTATAGTTAATTGTTAGTGTATAGAAATAAAACTGATTTTTGTGTTTTGATCTTATATCCTGGAACTTTACTAAGTTCTTTTATTGGTCCTAATTGGCTGATTTTTCTGTGGATTCTTTAGGATTTTCTCTATATAACATCATGCCATTTATAAATAAGGATAGATTTACTTCTTTGTTTTCGATTTGGATGCCTTCCTTCCATTTCTTGCCTAATTGCTCTGCTTAAAACTTCCAGTATTATGTTGAACAGAAGTCACAAAAATGGGTATCCTTGTCTTGTCCCTGATCTTATGGGGAAGACGTTCAGTCTCTAACCATCGAGTATATTGTTAATTATGGGTTTTTCATAGACACCCTTTGTGAAGTTGAAGAAATTTTCTTCCTCTTAGTTAAGTATTTTTTTATCATGAAATGTGTTGAATTTTGTCAAATGTATTTCTGCATAAATTGAGATGGCCATATGTTTTTTGCCTTCATTGTATTAATATGGTATATTACATTGATTTTCATATATTGAACCACACTTGAATTCTGAGAAAAAATCCCATTTGGTCATGCTGTATAACCCTTTTAATATAGGGTTTATTCAGTTTTGTTGAGGATTTTTGTGTCTATAATAATGAGGAGTGTTGATCTCTAATTTTTTTGTATGATGTCATTATTTGGCTTTGGTATTGGGGGTAGTTTTGTATCTAAAGTGAGCCTCTTCTAGATAAGATATGGTTGGATAATGTCTTTCTATCTATTCTGCCAATCTTTGCCTTTTAATTGGAGAGTTAATACATTTACATATACAATAATTACTGATAAAGACTTAGTTCTGACATTTTGCAATTTATTTTCTATATGCCATACCTTTTCTGTTCCTCAACTCCTACATTATTACCTCCTTTTGTGTATAATTGATTTTTATAGTGTATCATCTTGATTTCTTTCTCATTTTATTTTTTATATATTTTTTAGTGATTTTCTTACTGGTTATCCTCTATTCCTATAATTATGCTCCTATACAGCTCCATCCCTTCCCTTTTATGACATTGTCATCACACATTACATCTTTGTATGTTGTGTACCTATTAATATAGATTTACAATTTATGTTTTATGCATTTGTCTTTTAAGTCATATAGGAAAAAGAGAGGAGTTACAAACCAAATATACAATAAAACCATTATATTATCTCTTGGACTTACCTATATAGTTAACTTTACCAATGTTCCTCATTTCTCTGTACGGCTTCAAGTTCCCATAAGGTGTTTTTTCATTTCCTCCTGAAGGACTCCCTTTACCATTTCTTCAGAGCAGGTCTACTAGTGATTAAGTACCTCAGCTTTTGTTTGTCTGAGAATGTCTTATTTTTTCCTTCTTTTTTGAAAGTTAGTTTTGCCAGGTACAGAATTCTTGATTGACAGATTTCTTTCAGCATGTTAAAAACATCATTCCACTGCCTTCTGGATTCCATGGTTTCTGATTAGAAATTAGCTATTAATTTGATTGAGGATCCTTTACATAATAAGTTGCTTATCTTGCTTCTTTCAAGATTCTTTGTTTTTGGCTTTCAACATTTTAATTATAAGGTGTTTCAGTATAGTTGTCCTTGTGTTTATGCTCCTTAAATTTTGATGAGTTTCTTAGATTTGTACATTCATGTACTTTATCAAATTTAAGAAATTTTTGGCCATTATTACTTCAGATGATCTTTCTTCCCCTTTTTTTATGTACCCTCTCTTTTTGGGACTCCAATGATGTATATGTTGGTATACTTGATGGTGTCCAACAGGTCTCTTTTTCTTCATTCCTTTTTCTTTCTTCTCCTCAACCTAGAGAAATTCAATTAATGCATCTTGAAGGTTACTGATACTTTTTTCTGCCTGCTCAAATATGTTTTGAAACCTACCACAGAATTTTTCATTTGCTACTGTACTTTCCAGCTCCAGAATTTCTGCTGGGTTTCTCCTCATAATTTCTATGTCTTTATTGACATTCTCTATTTGTTGAGACATCATTTTACTGGTTTTCTCTATTTCTTTGTCCACGGTTTCCTTTAGCTTTTTGAATATATTTAGGGCAGTTGATTTTAAATCTTTGTCTTATAAGTCCAATATATATATTTCCTGTGAGACAGTTTCTGTTAATTTCTTCTGTGAATAGGCCATAGTTTCTTGGTTTTTCATCGTATTTCAAAACATTTGTTGAAAACTGGACATGTTGAATATTATAAATCTGAAAACTAGATTATCCCCCATTCTCAGGTACTTTATTTTATTTTTACTTGCTTTAGATTGTAGTGGTGTGTTTCTTTTGCTGCTTTTCTAAACTATTTTTTGTAAAGTCTGAATTCTTTGTTGGTGTAGTCCAACAAAGAATTGGTGAGACCAACAGAGAATGTTGGTCTCTGTCCATTTGGCTTGTAATCAGCTAGTGTTGACAGAGACTGCCTTGAATGGCTGGATTTTAAAAATGGGAAAGTAGGGATAGCCAATTAGCTCAGTTGGTTAGAGCACAATGCTCATAATACCAGAGTGGCCGTTTTGATCCCCATGGGCCAGTGTGAGCTGCGCCCTCTACAACTAGATTGAAACAACTACTTGACTTGGAGCTGATGGGTACTAGAAAAACACACTTAAAATAAATAAAAGGGTGTTTTTGTTTGTTTGTTTGTTTGTTTTAAAGGTGGGGGGGAATAGTAGAGGAAAGGGAAGCGAATAAAATATCTCCCAGTGTTTGCAAATTGGTACTTTATGCATTCACTGAGCCTAAAGAACAGACAGTAGTGAAAGCTCTGGTCTTTCTGAGCATGCATCCTGTCCTGGGCATGCACATGGCTTTCTAGATTCCCTGGTATATGCAGGTATTTTTCAATGGCCTAATTGCCCAAAGAAACTCCCTCCCCCCCCAGCTTTTCCTCCTAGGATGTTGGAATGTTAGTTTTGCTTCAATTGTAATCTTTTGCCCCTGGCAGCAGCAGATTGTTCATTTTCCTTACAATGTTTTCAATGAATGCCCTCTGCATATCAACTCTGCCACCCTGAGAAAGTTCCAAGTTAGGTAAAACAAAAATAAGCACCTTACATCAGTCTTTCAGATAGCCCCGAGAGAGGTCAAAACAAACGAAACACAATTCTCTGAAAATATGATTTACTCTACTCTCTCTAAAATCAGATGCCAGGCTGCCATCTTGAAGAACATCACCAATCTTGGGGGCAGGGGGCGGGGGGGGGGGGCAAGATCAAGCAAAATTTCACAAAGCTTTTCAATTATTTTTAAGTTGTCCTTTTTTAAATATAGCGTTTGCTTGTTTTCTGTAATTTTTGGCTATTCTCTAGAGGTCTGACAAAGTTCCTTCTGATAGTTTGTCTTTTACTTTTTGGTGTTTCTGTGCCGGGATGAGCCCTTGTATTTACCCACTCTACATTGTTTGCTGACATCACTTTTTCTGATAATATTTTGAATATCATTTTTGACTCACAGAAATTTTCAAAGGGGAAAAAACTGAAAAGAAGTATTATCACCAGCCACTAGATAATAACCTTCATGAGATTTCTTGAAATATTTATGGAATAAATAAATATATATATATATATATATATATATATATATATATATATATATATATATATTAGATGTCAGCATCATTTGTGAATAAAAATGGTATGTATCTGAAGAGCAAAAGCAATTTTAATAGAATGAATGAGTTTCCATCTCTTTTACACTAGTCTCTTTATATAATTCCAGGGTCCAAATCCTATTACATTCTTGGAACAAATACCCACAATCAGGGCTTGAGATAATGGTGGAAAGACACTTTCCCAACTTTAATTTGACAAGACTTCTACCAGCTGCCCATCTTTGACAGTCATAAGTCAAAATGAGATAGCAGCTCCTGTGTTTTAAACTACATGTGCCCTATCTCCCCTCTCACCAACTAAATCTTTCTATTTATCCTTCTGGAATCTAGATCCAAAGCAAGAGCAGCCATCTTAATGAAGTACGAGAAACACTCCCATGTACACTAATCTTTCTTCTCTCAACTTCTAGATGACTTATTTCTAACATTTACTTTTGGTTTTTAATAAAATAACACAAACACCTAAAACTTTTAAATGATAGTAGGATAATACACTTTAAAGATTGAAATTAATTGGAGAAAAAAAAGCTATTTAAACATTTTATTTTTGTACCTATCTCAATGCTAGACAATTGGGATATATTCCAAAAGCATACTGATGTCATCTTTCTTGTCAGATAAGCCCACAGAGCACTACCTGAGGCGTTAGTTTACATATTCATAATATTTGTCCAATGCCCACTACTTTCTAACACTAAAATAAATAACAACATGATAAATATTGAAACAAAGCAAAAGGGCATCAATCTCATAAAAACGCAAGTTCAAACTGCATATGTTTTTTTTCTCTATTTCAGCCAATTAAAAATTCCAGGCATCTTGGACTCACATATCTCTATCTGAGAAAACATGTTTTCCAATTTTGCTTCAAATAGCTGAAATATTTCCAAAATATGTAACAAAATAGTCAGAAAAACATATGTACCAAGAAAATGCTATTTAGGAAAAATTATCGAGCATTACAAACATATTTTGGTTTTTGCTTCTTCCTAAATTGTGCACAATTATAATCTGTCAAATTGTCCTTTTCATCTGAGCAACATGTTTGGGGGTAATAATGGTATGAAGATAGGCACATTACCTTGTATGCTGGAGGTGCTGGCCAGGGGAATAAATTTGCACAATGCACATACAACAAAATATGAAATATAATTTCAATGAGTGAAATTTGTTCACTTCAAAAGGCCTCTTTGGTTTTCATTTTATTAACAAGAAAAGGAGAAGAAGCAATTAGCACATCTCAAAGCAAGGTCAAGGAGGTAATGAAATGCTAAATTTGAGGTTCTTAATTTGTTATCAAGGATATTCCAGTCCAAAAAGACTAGAACATGTTAGCTAAATTAAGAAATTAATGTTATACACACTTAAACAATGGGATCAAAAGCCCCATCAGTCTATGCTTTGTAAAAAAATTCCTATGTGTCATATACCTTAAAAGTGCATGTTAGTTTTTTAATTGGACAGTTTGAATTTACATGAAAAAAACACTATTCATGTTACTGTGTGATTTACATGTTGAATGAAAGCTCTCCAGAGCTCTCCTTCTGAACCACTATGTCAACAAACGATGTTCTCCCATGAGAACACATACAAAAACTTAAAATAATATCGTATCCTGAAAAACTGAGCCAATGATAGACATGAAATGATTAACTAGTATTATCAGTTATTTAGGGTTTTTTTCTGATTGTTTTCTGGCAAAGCTTTGTAATTTGTTCATCTTCTCCGCAGTCTTTATTGTATGGGTTCTCCAGTGGGCCTTTAGTAGTTTGGGATATTTGTGTGTTTTATGACTGAATATAACAGCCATATGTGTAAGGCATATTTTAATGAAAACGGCCTATAGATTTAATTAACTCTAGACTGAGCCTTACAATCATCTTTTACATAAGACTGTTCTGCCTAACATCACTGAATACATCCTAATTATCATATATAATGGTTTTCAATAGCAGTCCTTTGGCAATATTAATCAGTCAAACAATTTTTTTCCTTAGCTTCTCCAGATGTTTTCTATCAGTTCTTAACCTGCTTCTGCTCTTGCATCCTTTCAATTGTTTTCAGAGATTCCTCTTCCTCCATCTGGTCCTTACATGTTATTGCCCACATTTCAAATTGTGTTAAATATTAAAAAGATCTTTAAATGTGAGGAAAAAATGCTAGAAGAATCAACAAAAATCTATTTTAATAATGGTTGGGTTTAAGGTGCTAGATACATAGGTATTTTTTCTGCCTTTATCTTCTAAATTTTCTTTACTGAAAAAGTTAAATTACTATGATAAAAAAAGTTTTAAGAATAAAATGGAATTCCCCAAGTTTCACTCTTAATGCTTTTCTCTTCCTACTGCATGCACATTCCTCTGGTGAACACACTTTTTCTCTTGTTTCAGTCTGCAAATGTGCAGCAACAAACTCTAAGTCTACACAGGTTGTCTCCTTTCCAAACAGTGTACTCAAAAGTTGAATTTTGAAAAGCAAATAAAAGATATACATATATTTAGGAAAATTTACATTTCCAAGAAGCTAAATCTTTTCTCAACTACAGTTGACATTTAACATATTTTATATTAGTTTCAGGTTGTACAACATAGTGGTTACAGTTTTATATAATTTATGAAGTGATCACCCTGATTAGTCTAGTACATACATCGCAATATACATAGTTATTACAATATTATGTACTATATTCCCTATGGTATACATTATATCCCCTTGACTATTTTGTAACTACCAATTTGAAATTCTTAATCCCCTTTTCACCCATTTCCCCAACCCCCATCCCATCTGGCAACCATCAGCTTGTTCTCTGTATCTATGAATAGTCTGTTTTTGTTTTCTTTGTTCATTTTTTTTTTGTCCTTTAGGTTCCTCATATAAGTGAGATCATATGATATTTGTCTTTCTCTGTTTGACTTATTTCACTTAGCATAATACCTTCTAGGTTTATCCATGCTGTTGCAAATGGTAAGATTTTATTCTTTTTTATGGCCAAGTAATATTCTATTGTATATATGTACCACATCTTCTTTATCCAACTGTTTATTAATGGGCACTTAGGTTGCTTTCATATCTTGGCTACTGTAAATAATGCTGCAATAAATATAAAGGGTGCATATATCTTTTCAAATTAGTGTTTTGGATTTCTTTGAATAAATACCCAGAAGTGGAATTGCTGGGTGATAAGGCAGTTCTATTTTCAAAGAGCTAAAAAAATTTTAAGTAAACTCTCTATATAATACCTTTTGGATTTGCAATTTATCCTGAGAACTAAGGAAATCAAGCCAGGCATCTCTCTCCTACATGGATCTATACGAGTATAATAGAGGTCAGAGCAGAACATCTACATCTTGATATCCCATGTGCACCCTAAAAATCCAAAATGAATTCATCTTCCCTCCCCCCAAAATATTATCTCATAGTTTAATTCTCACTAAATGACATCTAGTCTGGTGAATTATGGAACATAAGAGCTGAAAGAGAGTTCAGGAGTCTAGAAGTCTCAGATCTTAGACTTATGCAACATTTTACTTAATTCTACTTTCTAAGCACTTCCATCCTCCACTCCATATTCACTGATTTACCTTACTTCATATATTCATCATTTCCTAATCAAATTAGTGATCAGCAATTCTGCAAATTTTCAAGCTTACTAACTTAACTCCAGACAATCAATCCTCAACATTGTTTTAGGGTGATATTTCTATAAAATATTTGATGAATAGTTGGCATTCAATAAATATTTGTTGAGTACTTGAACGATCAAAATTGGATAAATCACCACCTCCAATCTCAAAATGCTTAAAATATATCTTAAGAAACAGACACTCACAAACTAATCTAATTTTTCCACCTATACCATTGTACATGTGTAATATTTTTTTCTCACTTTGTAAAATAATTCTGTTGCAGTAAGACATTTTACATAGGAACAACATTTTAACTAAATTTTTTATTGACTAGATACTTTAACAGGAAAATAACATATATCTCATAGTAATATATTTAATTGTTACGGGCTAATGAGGAAAAACATTGACAGATTTAATATGTTTTAGATGAGTTGGCACCAAGTAAAGACTAAATTATGTTACAGGGTACGGATAAAGGTTTCACTGTGACTCAATTAGAGAAAGTCTTAGAAGAAATGGGTTACCATGTGACCTGGGCTAGTAGAGATTTCTGAACACAAAGGTACCCACCCCATAGCATTGAGTGGCATAATTACTTACAGCAGCTGCTTGTGCAAGTCCTGTCTTATTCAAAATAACTCATGGTTAAATAGGCAGGGAAAAATGTTCTCTAAATGGTGATTTAAATTATTTTATTTTTAATTTTTTCTTTTTTTTTTTGGATTATTTTACTGTATAATGGTCAATTATTGGCCCAACAAAATAATGTATCAGTAGCCAAAGCTTTGCTAAAAAGAATATTAATAACACCAATAATAGTGTTAACTGTAAGGATGGTCCACTGGAGTTCTAATAAAAAGAATGAATGGATAGATAGATAGATAGATAGATAGATAGATAGATAGATAGATAGATAGATAGATAGATGATAGATAGATAGATGATAGATAGATGCCAGCAAGTACATCTTTCTACTATTAAACTCAAAAGCAATTTGATTTTACTAACTACCACTGATTGCTTTAAATTCCTACATTAATTTGACTTACTTATAGTTTTGTTTTTATTTATAATTTTGTTTGATAGTCATAAAAAAGCTCAAGTATAAAGGAATTATAACTAGTTTTATGTCTGTACATATTTTTTAAATATCATAATGCTATTTAAAATCAACCCTGGAAATTCTTTAAAAGTATCTTCCTATGAATGGAATTTCTATATTACTCAAGATTAAGAAACACAGCTAAAGATAATGGGGAAAACATTGATTCTTAAGTAGGAAAAAGCCAAAGTGTTTGGCATGGCATTAATTGTTACAAAATCTACTTCAACTTCATTTCTATCATTTCCCCAACCTAGACTACTACACAGAGCTACTTGCAGTTCTCTAAACTTGTCTATTCTCTCATTACAGTAGACCCCCAGTGGATGTCTGAAATCGCGGATAGTACTGAACCCCATATATACTATGTTTTTCCTATACATACATACCTAGTTTAATATAAATTAGGCACAGTAAGAGTGCCTAAAGTTTAATTTATAAATTAGGCACAGTAAGAGTTTAACAATGATAACTAATAATAAAATAGAACAAGTATAACAATACACAGTAAGTCCTCACTTAACATCAATGATAGGTTCTTAGAAACTGCAACTTTTAGTGAAACAACACAGAATGAAACCAATTTTATGATAGGCTATTGGATATAAACAAGAGTTAAATTCCTACAGCATATTTCTGGTCACAAAACCACTACCAAATTTCTAAATAAAGACCTCAAATATTTATAATATTAAACATGGAAATAAATGTGAGCTATATCTACATTTAAGAAAAATTAATAGAAAATAAGGTAATGATTTTCCAACCCGCTGATTCCAGTTCAGGGTCATGGCTGGCTAGAGCCTGTTCCAACAGCTCAGGGTAAAAGGTGGAACACAGCTGTTCCTGGACAGGACACCCTTATATGGCAGGACACACACACACACACACACACACACACACACACACACACACACACACAGACTGGGAAAATGTAGACATGCCAGTTAATCTCACATGCACAACTTTAGGATGTAGGAGGAAACTGGAGGACCCAGAGAAACCCACTCAGACTTGGGGAGAATGTGCAAACCTACATAGGCAGTGGCTCCAGCCAGGAATCAAATTTTTTTTTCATCAACATTATAATGAAATGACGTTTGTACGAATGGACCTGCTGTACGTAATAAAAATTATGTGAATGTGATCTCTCTCGTGCTCTCAAAACATCTTATTGTACTGTGTTCACCCTTCATATGATTGTTTGAGATGATACGGTGCCTTATTAAGTCAGGAACTCTCACCTTTTCACTTAAAGAAAACACTTTTCAGCTTCTCTGACATATTGGAATTGTCAGCATCACTACTCTTGTCCTTTGGGGCTATTATTAAGTAAAATAAGGGTGACTTCAACACAAGCACCTTGATACCTCAACAGTTAATCTGATAAGGGAGATAGTTACTAAATGACTGAGGAGCAGCAAGCATGTACACTGTGGGGTCGCTGGACAAAGCTAAAAACCTAGAATTCCAGACACTGTGATAAGCGTTTATGTGGCACCTCCCAAGTGTTTTTTTTTTTATGCATGGAAGATTTCTACTCCTCCAGGTAGTTGAAGATAACTAGTAATGACTTCTGGAAACCAAGGGATTTAAAAAGGAACTACAGAGTCGTTCACAGGGCATTAACTGTTCCTGCTGATAACACATTGAGTAAAAACATTTAGCAACAAAGGGTCTGTGGCTGAACCTATAACAAAAGGATCATCTTTACAAAAGTTCAGAGGTTCACATTTGCTAATTATTATTTTTATTATAAAGAGTAAGGAAAACAGTTGCCAGACCTGACTATCATAGAAAGGTCATCTCCAATCCAGGACACACTGAATGACCTCTGTATTGAGATGCTAGAAGGAAAGGGGGAAGGAAAGTCATGCTGGAACGACAGTCTCACCAGATGGCATGTGGCCTTTAAAATGACTAACCTGCTGGGACCTGATAAGTCTGAATCAGTTGACCCACAAAGTACAGAACTTACATTTCAGATCAAGCCATTGCCAGAAGCTTGTGAACTAGATGCCTTTTAACTCCTCACACTTGACTCCCTAAATAAAACGTAATGGAAGTACCAAGTAGAAAACAAAAATGAATTGACATGCGGGGGTATAAAGATTACAGGAGGAATTCTCATGAAGTTAATCATTCTTGCCACATTTCAGACTGGACGATTGTACTTCATCCTTAGCCTGGGAGCCAACGCTTAAATATCTACTTGCATTGATTGTAGCAAAAAGGAGAAGTTGAGCATGATGAATTGTCAATGTGCTAATTTCCTGACTTGGACCACTAAGGGAAAGTGTGCAACAAGGCAACAGTTCCCAGAGCTAAGAGGACAGACTCTTTGAAAAATAAAAAGGAGAAAATGGAAAATAAGATGTATGACAATCAATGACAGTTGGCAATTGTAGGTGAAAAAATGAGAGGAAAATATTTATATGAGCCCTGTGCTATAAATAACTTTTAGACTTCAAAATAAGGATTTTAAGTATATAATAAAAACTGTAATATCACTGAGACAGGGCTCATTGTCTAAACGTTTTAGTAGCCCTTACCAAACGTAGACCATTTATAAGTTTATTTTAACTGAATTTGAAATATTCAAATTCTCATTTAGTCCCTTTTTTCCATATCCAGATTTTTGTTGCCTTCATCCATCCCAATTTGACCATATTATCAGTTTGCTTTTAAATAATTAGTAAACTCCTAAAACAGCACACATCACTTGCCATATAGTTTATCACATCTGATAGCAACAGCAAATATATTTTATATGGTATGAGTCAGGCAATTAGCAACCTATTATTTTTAAGGTCTTCTTCATCTATTTTCTAGAAAATTATCATTATTCTCTATTCAGGAGGTTTGGATGCATCTAAGTACTTGAGGCTCTGTACTGCAAGTCCTTGTACTAGATATACAAATAAAATGTCACCATTCATCCTTTATTCTGAATCTGTGGATTTACAGCACATACATTTTTATGAGAATCACACAGGTGTTCAATAACACCGGTACTTCCTATTTTCCTGGATTTTCAATTTCTCCCATTTTGTTCGTTATTTTCTCCAAACATAGAATGCTCAAGAATCTGACACCTTAAAACACCTACATGCATGCACATGCACACACACACGTGCACACACACCTCCCTTGACCCAATTACCAAATTAAAGCTGTCTAGGTTATAACTTTTGGGGCTTTACGACTTGGTCCAAGTCTGCGTGTGGTCTCTGATTTTGTTTTCAAAACATCCTGAAGTCCTAAGAAATTTCTACATATTAGGTTTTACAATATTATGAAATCAAACTGACAGGAATGCATGCAAAGAAGAGATTGAAGAACTGAAAGGCAATGTAGTACAGAAAAGTAACAGCTATTATTTTCCTCCCTCTCCATGACTTACTTCACTTAGCATAATACTCTTTAGATCCCTCCATATTGTTGCAGTTTTGAAAAATAACAATATATATGACCCAGCAATCCTTCTCCTGTATATCTACCCAAAAAATCTGAAAACATTTATCTGTAAAGATATATGTGCTCCAATGTTCATTGCAGCTTCATTTACAGTGGCCAAAACATGGAAACAACCAAAGTGTCCCTCAGTAGATAAATGGATAAAGAAGATGTGGTATATATACACAATGGAATACTATTCTGCCATAAGAAAAGATGAAATAGTGCCATTTGCAACAACATGGATAGAACTTGAGATTATAATGCTAAGCGAAATAAGTCAGACAAAGTCGAGAACCATATGAATTCATTGATATGCGGGATATAAAACTGAAAACAACAAAGGAACAAGACAAAGAAAGAAACAAAAACTCATAAACACAGACAATAGTTTAGTGGTTACCAGAGGGTAAGGGGGGAAGCGGTGATAGATGAGGGTAAACGGGATCAAATATATGGTGATGGAAAGAGAACTGACTCTGGATGGTGAACACACAATGTGATATATAGATGATGTGTTACAGAACTGTACACCTGAAACATATGTAACTTTACTAACCATTGTCACCTCAATAAACTTTAATTTAAAAAAAGATATAAAACATAGTATTGTATTAGTATATTAATAAATATAACATATTCACCAAAATAATAGTCAAAATATTAATATATTTGATCTTGATTAAATCATAGGTCAAATTTCTATTTATTCTTTGGCAAGCTGAACTACTGCCATATTAAACAGCATTACAAATAAATAAAAATATACATGATATAATTATATAATGTGCAAGCCACATTACTTGTTAATTAATCTCTCTATCCCTCAGTTTTCTCATCTGTAAAACAGGAATAATCATACTACTCTAGTCATAGGATTGTGGTTAGAATTCACTGAGAATATATTTGACTCTGTAAGTGTAGTGTCTACCATATAGAAGATACTCAATAATTGTTAGCTATTATTATTTTGTTCTCTTTAAAAGTAAAGACAGATTCAAAGATCCTCAAGGAAAGAGTTATGGCAATTCATCTTTAACACTAATATGTCTCACAGAGATGCTATGATTTGCCAGAACTAATGTGATTATCATAACTGACTCCATATGATGAACCAGTGTCTGTTCTTATGGAAAAAGTCTGGTAAAAGAAATTTTTTAATCTGTTTATAGTATGATTTGATAAATTTCTGAATAGATTATCAAATCTGCCAGAATCTTGCTACCATTTTAAATGATTTTCTTTTTATGTTCCTCATAGAGTTATCCATTTATGAACACCATCTCATCATGATATCACAAACTCACATTTTAAAGTTGAAAAGGACATTCATGATCATATAATTCAAGTCCCATTCAGGGAAAAGTTAACTCTACATTGTAGAGTTAATACCTATGATACCTATGACAGATTCAGCCTCAATTTAAATACCTCCCATGTGATGGACATAAGTTATTTTTCCTGCTGAGCATATATTCTCTCTTTTCTGGGAAGAGCATCCTTACTTTTCTCCCAAGGTCCTCTTCTACCTCATCTCACCTTGTGTGGCTCTTGGGAAGGACCCTGACCCAAGACTAGCTCATGAGCATGTCAAATTCCCCTAGCCACAGTAACAGATTTGGTCAAGAATACTGGGAAAAGAGTCCGCTTTTCTACCAACCTATACCTGGGAGGATATGGGTCTAGGTTACTGGTAGCTATTTTGTAGCCTTCTTTTTAGTCTGTGGAACAGAGAATAAAGCCAATAAATTGGAAAGCAAAAATGACAGATACAGAAAAAAACAGATTTTCAATGACATAATTTGAGCCCTTGGATTATGCTGCACCTGGAATTTTCAATTGAGTGAGCCAATAAATTTCCTATTTGTTATTGTGGTTTTGTTTTGGTTTTGATTTTAGCCAGTGAGTACTGGGTTTACTGTCACTTGCAAACAGAAGTAAGCTAATTGAAACATCAAATAAATGTGTTCACAAGTGATTCTTACTTTTAGGGTGCCATTGAAATGAAGAAAAAGCTTTCTACCTCTCTGTATCCTGCACCCTTAACTCATTTTGAACTTGGGGCCAACTTTACCCTCTACTGCTAAATTAACAACATCTCTCTGCTGTGTACATAACCATGTTTGGCACACAGAGAACACTCAGTGAAAGTTGATTGATATATTATATACAAGAATTTATATTTACAAGGCTATAGGGAACTTATGGTTAATAGTCAAATTGGATTACTGAATACTATTAATAGAAATGACTTTTCAAGGTTAACTGCACTTTTATCTTTTTTCTTCAAAAGTCTATAAAAATATTTAGCACATAGTAGGTTTTCATTTGAATTAGAAGCCCTTTAATTAAGCTATTAGAAGATTTCAGAGTTAAAATTGTTTAAATTTGAAAACACCACTGTTTATAATCATTAAAATATGAACCATACTGGTAATGAAACCAGTATCTAGCAGGGAATTAAACAAAGTATGATTAGATATAAATGATTAGGAATAATATCACCATCACCAAACATCTATGTATACATACTAAGATGTAGGTACTATCCTGAGTGCCTTATATGCATTATTTTTTTTATTCTCCTAACAACCTATAAAGTAGGTATAAAAAATGATCTCTCTGAGCCTCAGTTCCTACATTTGTGGAATGGAGATAAGCAGTTTTCCAAGATCACATAACCAATAAATGTTGAAACCTAAGCAGACTGACCTCAAAGTCCATGCTCTTAATCTGAAACTATAACCAATAAATCTATAAAATGTAAGCAGCTGTTCTGAATGGCAAAACTTTGAAAGAAAAATCTTTTATTTTTTTATTTAATTAACCTCAATTCTCTTATTTTGCCTAAACACATTCAGCTTCTCGCAGTGATTTTCAAGAGTCTATAGAATTCATGTTTATCCCACAAATGTTTTTATGCTTGCTTCAATTTTTTGGCATCATTTCAACATACCATAGTGAATACAAATGATGATGTCTAAAAGTACTAGAGAGTCTACCACAGGTAAAAATAATATGTTTAGAAGCCATGGAAAGAGAATTTTACTGATGAGTCACCCAACTTTTTTTTAATGGAAACAAACTGTATTGTTTTTTATGCTATTGCATGGTTTTCTCTTGGTACACCTAGCTGACATTCACCTCTGAGCATCTAGCTTAAATTCATTTGCTTCAACTACATAGTTGTGCCCATGTCACCCAACTTTTAAAAAACTATTTTAGATTTCTTATTAACACATGGGTGTATTTATATATAGATTTTCCAGCAATGATGACAATTTTGCTTAGTTTTAATCTTTTCTTCCTTTAAAAAAAGTTAACCATAATATAAGATAGAAGGTGGAAATTAATATAAGAAAGGAGACCTGCATATAGATGTGGGGAATTAGTCGAAGTAAGTAGAGATGGGAATCAAGCCACAACTTTTCTTATAGAAAAATTAAAGTTTTTTTTAAAACTCGATGACCTCCATTCTTCCTCTGAATGTTAAGTTGTTTCATATTGGGATGGTGGAGAAAAGTCTGTTATCCCTTCACAGGTGCTTCTGTCAGTGTGTACCAGTCTTTGATTCCAAGGGCCTAGCTGCTGCCATTAGTCAGTTCTATTGACACCAGCTTCTGCTGACAGTACTTTCCAATAGCTGTTCTTGAGGAGTTTTACCCACGATGGCAGGAATTTTCATCCCTCCTCCCCTCACCTGAATTCTTGTGTGTAAATGGTGGCTGACATAAAGTAGGCATTCAACAAATAGCTGTTGAATAAATTAAATAAGTTAGATCTTAGCAAATTGCTATGACTTTTTTTGGCAGCGACCATTAATGAAAATTGCCTTTAGTATCTGCTTACCTTAATCACTCTGTTTTAGGTATTTCTTCCTTTTAGAACAGCTGAGATTTCCTGTAGCTGGATAGCTCAAGGGTAATTTCTGAGTGTTAACTTCTGTTGAGCAATCCAAGAAATAGTCCTTATTGACCTCTCCGGGTAAAATTCTACACAGCTCTTTTAAACAGCTCTAGTAAGAAATGGATCCAAAGCTCTGTAGAATTGTAATCTGAGCACAAATCCAGCGATCATCATAAAGTCACACGGCTAGCTGTCAGTTTCTTCTCCCTGTGTGCCAATTCAGAGCACAATTCCCTTTCTAAGGGGATCCTTGTAATAGTTGAAATTTCCAGTAATGCAGCTCATCAAATATGTACTGAGTACTTACTATGAGGCAGGAACTCTTTCAGATAGTTAATGTATGGCTCATAAATTTCTCCTAAGAACTACAAACTCAGTTAAATGTAGAAATTAGTAAAAGCTGTAGATTCCCCTGCACATATGGGTTGATTTCATACATTTATATATATTGCCTAACTTGAAATTTTTCATCACTTTGTGAGTTAGACATAACTCTCACTTACAGATGAGAAAACTTAAGTTTAGAGAGAATAAGCATGTTGCCTAAGGTCACACCAACTTCTAGACTCCTTGGTAGCCAGAAAACAGCAGAGATTATTCTTTTACTCAAGTCACGGACATTTTCTACTGCATCTGTCTTGTCTATTATCAGGAACTATAATTTTTTTTGCTGTTGCTATTCAAAGTAGCTATTGATTTATTTATGTATTTTATTTTCTAAGCACCCCATCTATTCAAGATACTGGAAATACAGTGTATAGCGCACCTTTCCTCAAGGCTGTTTTACACTCTAATGGGAAAAATAAAAACACATATAGGTATCTAAAAGCTAAAACAGGAAGTGAAACATGCCATAAAAGAGATTAAAAAATAAATAAACGTATATGAAAGAGATCACTTCCAGCTGGGGAAAAAGCAAGTTAGACTTTCTGCAAACAAGACATTAGGAATATGTGACTAAAATTTTTTTAAAACATGAGTTGATGATCTTTGCTAAATATCCCACTATTTTGGTAAATTACAAGCTAGGAAAGGATGAAAGAAAACTAACCCATTTAAAGTTGATGACATTATTCTTGCGTCACAAAAAATTGAAAATGAAATGCATATGCCTAAATCCCCACACTGGCAAGCTATGGATGCTAAGCTAACAGAGGAGCTCCACCCACCCACCCCCAATGCACTTCCCATTAGAGAAAATTTAGTCTATGTTGATAGAAAATTACAAACTTTCTACTTTAGCTGACTGAAAACCCATCAGAGATAAATCTTAGTCATTGCTGGCAGAATCATCTTCCTCCTGGTTAAACTGAATGTGTTAAGTGGATTTAATATTTTGTTCATTCAGTTGATTATACATAACTCAAAAAACAGTGGCACAATCATGTGCAATCCAAATTTGAATAGATTATAAGCCTATCCTTAGGGCCAATACAATGATGGTTGGCTTAGACGCCAGGTAGAAACTCATCAGCCAATATTGTCCTCGTATAGCTAATGTGTTCACCAAAAATGTGCTTGCATCAACTAACCTGTCTGTCTTTCATGTCAATGTTTCTCCCAATTTTAAAGTATTGAACTGGAACCAAGAAGAAACATAGTGTTGTTTTCAAGGGACAATGTTTGTAGTCAATACCTGTGGGTTTTGTTGTTGGTTTTTGGTTTTGGTTTTGTTTTAGTTACATATCTCAAAAGATGGTTAGTATTGGTTTTTATTTTTCTATCAATGTGCCATTAAGATAGAAAGGCAAATCAGTTATTTGAAAAGTTTTGAAACTTAGAGATTAAAAACCCAAAAACCATTGGAGTAGAAAAGTAGAGGTTATCATAGGCTTGAAAACAGGAGCCCAGGTTGAGTAAAGATAGGAAGTTATATCAGCCCATTTAGATGAGCCAAAAATCACATAAACTCATTTTGTGACAATAACCAAACTTTAGATCATTAAAATGCTAAGAGAGATTATAAATAATGCAGTTTATTTACATTTTATATTTGTGGAGGACTTTGTTATGTTGAACCTTATACATTTTTGCAATTCATAATTTTGGATGTTTTTTATGTGCTTTATATTTGAGGCAGATATTTTCACTTTTCAGTTATAGAAACTAAAGTCATGTGATGAGTTGGTACAGGAGACAGGATGTGAATCTCTGGCTTCTTGTTCCCAGTCCCAGGGCCTTTTCACAACCTCAGTGCTTTCAAAATTTAAAAAATGAGAATAGAGCCAGCCTCTTTATTAAGGTAAGGGATGCCCTTACCTTATATAAGGTAATGCCCTTATATAAGGGATGCCCTTCATTCAGCAGAAGACCTGAGCAAGTGAATTAAAAACTACTGAGAGTAAACGTTTTCATGTTATCTAAATTCTTTTTTTTCATTGTCAAGTTTATGCATCCAAGCTTTTATTTATTTATTTCTCATTATTATTTGATTTTTCAATTACAGTTGACTCACAATATTATATTAGTTTCAGCAGTACAACATAGTTAGACATTTATACAATTTACAAAGTAATCACCCTGATAAATCTAGTATCCATTGATAGCATACGTAGTTATTACAATAATATTAATTTTATGAGGTCTGATAATTGTTCATGAACTTGTTGCAACAATGTTTTTTATATCAGAAGGATTATTCATTATGAATTTGTACCAACTGGACAAAGAGTTAAACAAGTTTACTGTTTGGAAGTGCTGAAAAGGCTGTGTGAAAAAGACAACCCAAACTTTTTGCCAACAATTCATGGCTCTTGCATCACGACAATGCACCAGCTCACATGGCACTGTCTGTGAGGGGGTTTTTAGCCTGTAAACAAATAACTGTACTGGAACACGCTCCCTACTCACCTGATCTGGTCCCCAATGACTTCTTTCTTTACCAGAAGATAAAGAAATATTGAAAGGAAGACATTTTGATGGCATTCAGGACATCAGGAGTAATGTGACGACAGCTCTGATGGTCATTCCAGAACAAGAGTTCCAAAATTGCTTTGAAGGGTGGACTAGTTGTTGGCGTTGATGTATAGCTTCCCAAACGGAGTACTTTGAAGGTGACCATAGTGATATTTCAATGAGGTCTGTAACACTTTTTCTAGGAAGAGTTCACGAACGTAATTGTCCTACCTCGTATTCTTTATGCTATACTTTAATCCCCATGACTATTTTCTAACCACCAATTTGTGCTTCTTAACCTTTTCCTCTCATTCACCCACTGTCCCAACCCCCTCCCAGCTGGCACCCTCCAAAATGTTCTCTGTGTCTATGAGTCTATTTCTGTTCTTTTTGTCTTTAGATTCTACATATAAGTGAAATCATATGACATTTGTCTCCCTCTGTCTTACTTACTCCACTCAGCACAACAGCCTCTAAATCCATCCATGTTGTCACAGATGGCAAGATTTCATTCTTCTTTATGGCTGAGTAATATTCCATTGCACATATGTACCACCTCTTCTGTGTCCACTCATCCATTGAAGGACCCCCAGGTTGCCTCCAAATCTTGGCTATTATAAATAGTGCTGCAATGAACATATGGATGCACATGTTCAAAGTAGTGTTTTAGGTTTCTTCAGATAAATACCCAGAAGTAGGATTACTGGGTCCTCCTTTGTTTCTTGTTATAGCCTTTGTTTCAAAGTATATTTTGTCTCATATAAATATTGTTACCCAAGCGTTTTAAATTTAATTTCCATTTTCATAAAATATCTTTTTCCATCCTTTTACTTGCAGTCTACGTGTGCCTTTTGATCTGAAGTGAGTTTCTTATAGGCAACGTAAGTAAGGGTCTTTTTTTCTTATCCATTCAGCCACCCTATGTTTTTGATTGAAGCATTTAATCTGTTGACATTTAAAGTAATTGTTGATATATATGTAGTTATTGCCATTTTATTAATAGTATTTTTATTTATTTGTTTTGTCTCCTTTTTCTTAAAGAAGTCACTAACATTTCTTGTAACACTGGTTTGGTGTTGATGAACTCCTTTAGCTTTTTGTTGTCTGGGATGCTCTTTATCTGTCCTTCAATTCTAAATGATTGCTTTGCTGGGCAGAATCTTGAGTTAGGACCTTACTTTTTATCACTTTGAAAATTTCATGCCAATCCCTTCTGACCTACAGAGTTTCTGTTTGTTTCTGGTGGCTTTTGAGCTGCTGCCCCAACACTGGAGCTCAGGGCAAGTGAGTCTGTCAGCGAGTAAGTCTGTGTGCGAGCCCTTTAAGAGGAACTCCTGAGACTCCAGCTGCCCCTGTCTCACTCAGCCACCTCACGCCTCAGGGAGATACTCCACAGCCAAAATATCTCTCCCAATTTTTAACCACCACATGCAGATGTGGGACCAGCCCATTCCATGTCTCCACCCCTCCTACCAGTCTCAAGGTGGCTTCTTCTGTACGTCCTTAGTTGTATGACTTAAGTTTAGCTAGACTTCAGGCAGTTCTCAATGATGGTTGTTCTATAGTTTAGCTGTAATTTTGGTGTGGTCATGAGAGGAGGGCAGCACAGCATTTACCTATTCTTCATTCTTGATCGTATTTAAATCTTGTGCATAAGATCAACTAAAACTACTCAAAGGAAAAAACAAAATTGTTTTTAAAGGTTGGAAAGCTTTGGGGTCATTATATGACAAACAGAAAGTTAAAGCTGGTTTAGGGACATTTTATGACCAAATTGAGCAAAAACATAAGATTTCTTTTCTTAATAGCTAATAATATTTGAGGGCTTATTATTTACAAGTCACTGTACTAGGTACTTTCAGCACAATACAGCACTGAATCCTCACAACTTTGTGAAGCAGGTACTATTCTGGTCTCCATCTTATAGTTGAAGAAATAAAGAAGCAGAGAGATTGAGGAATTTTTCCAAAGTCACAAAGCTGAAAAGTGGCAGAGGCAGGGTTTGAATCCAGGAAGTCTGAGTCCAGAATCTAAAGTCTTAACCACTGCCTCTAGTAGCTACTAGTTATTGAATTCAAACTATGTCAAGATGCTATGTCATGTGTGTTACATACAATGCTTATTATTGTAAGAATTCCAGGATAGATATAAGCTTCATATTATACATTTTGTACATGGGAAAACCAAATTTTAGAGACTAAGTGGAAAATAAAAATGCCTGAGAAGGAACTTCCGTCAAAGTCAAGAAAGAAACAGGAGAAAATGGTCACACAGGAACCAATAAAAGGAGCCTCTTATGAAAGAAGAAGGAAACTTTGGCATGAAAACAAAATGCACATCAAGTAAAATAAGACATTTAAGTGCCCATTTCATTTAGCAGTTCATCGGTGACTTGGCAAGAGTCATTTCAGTTAAGCCATTCCAAGGAGAGGAGATAGGAATCAGATTGCAGTGGGTTAGTGGATCAATGTGAGATGAAGAAGTGTTAAGAGAGCGTAAAGGAAAGATAAGAAGGCAGTAGCCAGAGGGGAACATAAGTCAAGAAATTATTTCTAATATGGGGACATTTATACCCATGGGGAACTTACCTAAGACAGGGGGAGTCCAGTCATTTCAAGACATCGGCTATGTCAAGAGGGGGATTGAAGAAGTGGAATAAATTGCAAAATGTTAAAATATTAGTTTATTTTGATAGGTGAAGAGGAGGAGAGATGAGTGCTAGAGAGCAATCTGAGCATGCAGGGTCATGGGAAGTATTTGGAATTCAAAGGATGAGAAAATATCAACAAAAAAGCAGATTAAAGCTGAACTTTCAGGACATTGGGCACACATAATAGCATTAGTAAAAGTTTGTCATTTGGGGAAGTACACCATGTAAACATTACGCTATCCCACAGAACATTCATATATTTTGGGAAATAAATTTGTTAATTCTCATCATGTTATTTTAGGACAGGCAAAACTGTTGTGAGTCATTGGTTATGTAAAACTGCTCCCACCCCGAAATTTTAATACTTTTTTCCAAATGAATTTTTCTTTAAATATGCCCTGCCTGACTGTGCCTCTGCTTCCTGCCAATTCAGCTCCACCTCCCAGGCAGCCCAGGGAGGCCCGCTAGTCCACGCAGAGGCAGCTCCCAGGGGATCCACTCCAGACCCTTCTTGCCAGGACTGATTTCTCTACTCATTTCTCTCAGGCTGTAGCCCCTCACTACTCACATGGTAGTCTGCGAACAGAAGCTTAGGCCATTCCTGGGAGAGTCTCGGGTCCACCCAGACTTAACCAGTCAGAATCAGTATGGTATCAAGATCCCCAGTCCAATTGTGTACACATTAGAGTTTGAGAAGAACCGGTTTAGACTTCTCTTCACAATCTGTAACTTTAAAGTTCTCTTGTTACTATCTCTTCCAATTTTCAATTTAAATGTCCAGAGGAAAAGAGATAATTTCTCGTTCATTATTCCTGTAGTACATTTGCTTCTGAAACACAGTTCCATGCTTGTTTCACTCAGTGTAGACAGTACTTCAATTCACTTTCAGGTTCATCTTCTGCTGTTAACAACCCTCTCGACGTACACCACTTGGTTCTACCCATGCTTATACACCTCCCTGAAAAAGCAGGCCATGTGCTATCATGCTACTATGACCTTCGTCATGCTGTTACTTTCATCTCTCCCAATCATTTCCCTTGATGAATCATCATAAAAGTCAATTGTCACCTGGCCAAGAGAGCCTTGTGCAACCACCCCATATGCCTTCGACCATTATTTCTCTTTGTTAGGTCTATTGTGTGAGATGTAAACACTATTATATATATGTTTCTTTATCTGCTTCACCAAATAAAATATGAATAACATCATAATGACAGAAACTGTATTTTATTCATCTAGCATTCCTAGCACAATTTCTAGCACCTAGTCAAGACATAGTATAATGGAGATACAGATATAGGTACAAACATGGATATAAATATTGATATAGTCTACTTTTACATAGTATATTTCATTTTTTAGGTATATCAGAGTTCATATATATTATTCTCTATATTTAATATGTGTATAGTGTATATTTAGTTTATATATGTAGAGTATATATTTAATTTGTGTATATCGAGTTTATATATATAATTCATAAATGTATTTGATTTATACATATGTTTGCATATGTGTGTTTTTAAGGTACGTGGGTTAGGTATTTTGTCAGTAGAAAATATAAAGAGAAGATTATGAGAATATATTAAAGATGGGGAAAACATTTTATTTTCTCACAACCCCAAAATGACTAATACAACTGCAGAAATCCCATGAACTTATGGGATTTGTTTTTGGCCAAAGCATCAGATGCTAAATAGTTACCCAAATATCTAAGCCATCTATGTTGTCAAAACTAGACTTGCAATCACTTTACTTTAGGCTCTACATGACCTTAGGTTCTTCTGATTCCTATTTTAAGCACTTATAATGCAAAACTCTTCAGTAGTTTCAACAATAAATAACAAGTTTTCACAGAATCTGCAAAATGTACAAGAGCAGAGTCATAGAAAGAGTGGTACCTGTCCCCAGGGGAAAGGAAGAAGAGATACACGTAAGAAGGGAAGAATTTATGGAGCCCCTATTGTATCACAGGTATTATTCTAGACATTTTATATGCATTCTCACTTTTATCTTCAGGACAACTCTAAAAGTAACTGTTGTGTTATTGCCCTGCAAGTGTATTTTTGAGTCTATATATTCATAATTATTAATTATTTAATAGAAAGGGCTGCATCTCAAAATCACTGAGAGCAAAAATGCTCATCTTAATACTCATCTTTCGGAAGAAATAACAACGACCAACTTACTGTAGACAATCTAGCAATCTTAATGCATCCTCTGAGGCAACTTCTTATAGCACCAGTAAGCATAACACAATACTGGTTTAGAAGTTAAATGTGGTGAAAAACTTGTTGGAAAGCTCTTCTCAATAAATATTGATTTTCTTTCCTTTTAGCCCAGGTCCGCTAAATCCCAATAGATACTTGCTCAAATCAATCACAGAGTTTTATATAACCATTATAGATTGTTATTCAGAAATAATCATATAAAAGGATCAAGCTCTGTTTGCTTATTTCACCCTAAAAAATATAAAAATGAGCTGTTCTTCAGCAAATGGAAACTAATAAACTAATGGGAAATTCCTAACTTCCCATTAATTAACCCAGTCAATCCCAGTATCAGTGTAAGAAAATCTATTTTGAATGTTGTCTTTAATGTCCTCTCAGAAATATGATTTTCTCTTAACATTATTTTAAAATGTGGTTTTCTATTATCGTAAGTGTAATGCTTAATGTATCCTTTTCAGCATCTGATGATTTCTGTGAGATTGCATCAATGACTCTCCACAATGCAGATTATGCTTCAAATGAAAGTCAATGGTAGCACAAGTACTATTATACAGACCTACTACTCTTCCTAAACAAACTTTACCCAGGACCCGTTACAGTTAGTGGTTTATTGCAGTGGCTTATATCATTTGTTTTCAGTACTTTCCTGACTGGTGAAATTGACTCCAAGTTTGGGATTCGTAATTTAAGGAAACAGTAAATCTTTCTCTTTTTTTCAGTAAAACAATTAAATATTACAAAGGACCCTTAGTTTTAAACTCACTTCTTTCTCTCTGCATGCCCACACTTATCACAGTTTTGTTGAATTCATGACTACACACTGTGATCTAATTCTAAAAAGCAGCCCTCATACTAGAATCCATGCTTGACTGGGGTAAATTATACACGAGAGATAGTCCAAACTTTTTTATATTTTAACTTTTTTTCCAAAAGCTTGTTTTGTAGGAATGCTTTTTTTAATAGAATGGATACCAATTCCATATCTAGTCATTTGTTTTCAACTACAACCAAACATGCAATAGGTCGTATGTACAACTCCACTATTTCTATGCAACCTATTTGTACATATTTCTTAGAAATTTGTTTTCCTTATTTAAATCTAACATACCCTCAATAACTGAGAGGTCTTGGTAATTTTTTATATAGTTTAATTCATTCTTTACTATCTTTAGACTAATTCTTACCTTCAGGTGTTTGTGCATAGATCATGGGTGAATTTTGCTTGAGAATATTATGCGCTTTTCTGAAGAGACAATATACTCACTCATGAGAAAAGTAAAATAATAATGTGATAAATTGAAAAGAATCATTTTGTATTTCATTCACCCATAATTGGCAATCTCATTTATAAACAACAGGGAAACAAAATATCATCAGGAGGCTTGAGCAGTAAAATACACTTTGTGGCATCTCAACTTTTCTTTCCTTTGTCCGACTCCCCTTTCCTCTAGCAACCATGGCCCCTCCTGCCCTCACAAGTGTAGGGAGCAGTAGCTCTGACCACACCCAGGAGACTGGAAAAGTACCAGGGAGGCTTGTCAGAAGAGTCTCCAAACCCAGTGAAGTTCAAGCAACAGGCTGTCCCTCTGACATGCCTCATTTAAAGGACCTCTGTGCATCTGTGGCCCAAAGCCTTTGCTTCCCCATATCTTCCCCTGTAATCATCCTTAGAAAAGTCCTGGTTAGGGAAATTGAATGATAAAAGGAAGTCTTTGTGCTCACTGGATAGTTGATTTTTCCTGGCATTCTTCCACCTGGTTCAAGAGTAAGGAGCAGCAGCCACATACATTTTGTTTCACATGCATGAACTTTTTGTACCTTTACAATCTATAAGCTACATAGCCCCCTATAAATATTAGCAATAACTTCACTTTTCCAAGAGATTTTAAAATCTTTTCTAAACCTTGGGTTTCTTAACCCAAGCAAAGTTTCTCTCAAATATCAAAAAATCATTCCTCTTCTTAATTGAATAACACTTATGAGAAAACACTAATGGGTTAGTTCCTCTCATGATGTTATATGTTTTTTGCAAGTGAAAACAATTGAATGAATGATGCTATCAAAGCTTTTCCTCATAGCAACCAGAAATCTTCTGAGGAGGGTACAACTAACCCGTGGGGAAAATAAGGAGAACTAACAGGAAACATCTTTCAGCTGTACTCAGCTGAAAGGAATATCACATCAAAATGTTCCTAAGAAACATGCCTTTCCAGCCTCAGTAATTTTCGAGGTAACAAGGTTCCTATTATTTTCCAGGGAGAAGCGGTACACATTTGAAAGTCATGTTTTTAGGCTTTGTGTACCACAGCTAATTCAAATATATGGAGAGATGAGGAAAAAGTCTTCCCTGCTATTAAGTTACATTTTCCCAAATCATCTGGATTTAACAAAGGCTCCTGACAACTTCAGAATACTGTGTTAGATCAGTGGTTCTCTATCTTTAGCGTGCATCAGAACCACCTGGAGGGCTTGTTCAAAGGTAGTGCTGAGCCCTAAAACCAGAGTTTCTGATTCAATCAGAGAGCGATGGGGCCTGAGGGTTGACATTCCTAACAAGTGCCCAAGTGACACGGATATTGCTGATCCAGGGATCACATTTTGAAAATTATAGGAGGCTTAAATAATAGGCTATTATATTTATGACATCACTCTCTAAAATTGATAAATTTTTGTGATAAGAAGTTAACAGTTAAATGTAAGAGAAATAGCTTGTATTATATCCTGATATGATAAGAAAAAATTGTATCAGGTGATTTAAACATCAGGTCTTTCAAGATGATGTCAGAATTCCTATGACTGCTCAGCTGATGGGACAGTGTGGTGAAAGGCATGGTAGTTAGTGTCCCAAGGTACCAGGTCACTATCACTGTCCCTGCCGTGACCTGAACCAGGGCATGAGCCTCACTTTGGAAGGATCCTCAGAGGATAACCAGCCAAATGTGACTAATGCCGTTTACAGAGGAAGTAATATCTAAAGAGGAGCGACAGGGAGTACAAATTAAAGAAAAGTGGGAGAAAAGGAGGGCTGTGAGAGAACAAGGCTTTGAAAAGGCAAAGCAAAGTCATCGCTACAATTTGCCCAGTCTGCTAAGGAAAGTGTATTCTAATCTGTAAGAGTCGATCTTGGCTGGATATTGAAAATAACCTTTCCAAGTTTTTATTCTGCGACAACTGTTTTTTTCCTTCCTTTCTTTCCAGTTTCTAACCGTAGAAACTTCTGGTTGATGTTTTTAATTAAACAAGACCACCATCCGGGCCACAACAAAGTGATAGCTTTTATATGGTTTTATTTAAAAAGAATTTATGTGATAACATTCCTGGAGAGCAATTTGGCTATATAAACCAAAAGCTTTCTAAAAAGTATATTCTTTTTGGTCCAGCAAATCCATTTCTTGGAATTTATCCTAAGGGAAATCAATATGAATATATTTTCAAACATTTAGCAACATGGGTAAGCATCAGAGCACTGTTAACTTAGTAAAAGTTAATTTTACTAAGCAGATTAATTGTTTAGTGTTTACAAAACACTAAAAAAACTATATATCTAATAATACAACCTTTTTAAATCTGTGGTATGTCAATATAAGCTATTTAAATATTGTAGAAAAAAATTTAATTGGCATAGAAAGGTATTCAAGATCTAGTATTACATTTAAAAAAACAAGTCCAAACAGAATGTTCTAAAGTGTATAAGAACATGTGAAAGGCCACAAGTAAACACCAAAATATTGAACTATAACCTCACTGTCTAGAAGCTAATAATTACTTAATGTCTTTTTTTGTTTATCCAGATTTTTTACAAAAACTTGTATAAGTTTTATCATAAGAAAAATAAAATTTAAATAATTTTAATGTTTTAAAATAGTTATAAAGATAATTTTTTATTCCATAACAGATAATGAAAACATTTGAGAATTTAATTAAAGTTCATTTTCTTTTCACATATGAATAATTTGTTTGGGCCAGATAATCTCAGGATGGTAAGATCTCAGTCCACAAACATTAAAAAAAAAAAAAAAAAATGTATCTGAATTGATCAGTGGAAATATTCAACAAAATAATTTAACTTCATTTTACAGAAATATTATTTTTCACAAAAATAACCTATGATGAATAAGAGCTGACCAATCTTTAAAGAAAGTCACATTATTTTATTGAAAGAAACTCTTTGGCTATTAGGGTGCTACTAGATACAATACTTTCTTATTAAAAGCAAATAAATGAACAAAATATATGTGGGATTATCTTTGCTTTTATTTGGAGTGTAGTAGATAATGCTCCTGTTCATGAATTCGAATATGCACTCATTAAAGAATATAAACTTAATTTCCTTTAGTTACTGTGTCCTAAAATGTTCTGCATCAAAGTATGGCTGTGAGTAGCACAATTGTTTATAGCATGGGAACTACAATCTGCTCAGGAACATGCTGGTGGCTTTTTTTTCCCTCCGGCTGAAAAATCAGTGATTAGCCTGCTATACTAACCAGTACACATACCAACTTCTGACTGTGCTCAAAATACTAATAATGGTAGATTCTTCTTGATTTAAACACTGCCTCAGAACTGGATCCTACTATTTGAGTTCTAGTTCCAATTTTTCTACTAACTGTGGTTACAAGTATGTAGTAGGGGTTTAATTGCTTAAGCAATCCTAGCTTTTCAGATACCTCAGCTATTGTTTGGGAAAAAAATGATTTGATAAGAAGTTTGAAAATGATAATCTCTAAAGAATATGATTATTTCTGACCCTACCATTTTTATTCTAAGCACTCCTTTTTGCTCATTAAATATTCTTCACTTTGCACAAACTCCAAAGACATGAAACAATTATATAAATAATTCACATTATTCTGGTGGACACTTTTTAAAAATATAAACTGGAAACAATTATAAAGCTATTTATAAATACTCAGTATTGGAAATGAAATTTTCTGTTTGCTCTGAAGTAAGCGATGAAAGACAATTTCCTGTTGAGAAATCAAAAACTAAGTGAACTGTTACAGAAATGGCCACAAACGTAAATGACTTCATCTATTTTTATTTTTTTATCTATTTTTAAATTGAAGTTTATTAATGACTTGCTTTAAATATTTTATTATAGATTGTATTTAAATTTTATGTTTGTATGTAATTGGATTTAATCCTCACTTTTGAGCACTCAAATTAATTTACATCCATGACTTGATTTGACTTGACTTTAAAAAAGAAGGACATTGCTTCTGAAAGTTTCTGGGTCTTACTTTTTTTAGCTGTTACCTTGAGTATTTGATATCAGTACCAAGCAAATATTTGTGAAACTCTTTTAATTTTCACAATCCATTCACATAATTTATTATTGTGAGCAAAAAGACAGATAATGTTGCACAAACAAACCATAATTATTCTCATTTTTTATGTAGAAAAATGGAGAAAGAAATTAATATTATAGTTTAGCACCTGTAATAGCCAGTCACTGAGTTGTGTTTTGTGTTTTTTTAATAAAGTCCTTATTTAAACCTCACAATGAATGAATACGTAAATATTCTTTAGATAAGGAAACAGGAGCTCAAGAAGTTCTACAAGTAGTTCAAGAGTGAATAATAAATAATGGTGTGTTTGGGGTAATAATTGGTTAAACATATAAAAATGCCTACAGTTTATGACTTCATTTATTTGGGTGTTTCTAAATTTCAAGGTAAAAGATATTATAACTCCTTATTTTAGATATATGGAAGTTTTCCACTTAATATTCTGAAAATAAACATCCTTATCCTCAAGCTAATTCAAGAATATCATTGTACCTTGCAAACTGAGGAGACTTAAATAATTTATTGTAATACTCATTTAGTCAACATGAAAAACTGCAATATGCAATGCCTTACATATTTGCATATATATATTAATAAAATAATGTTCTCCAAAAGTTAATTTTACTAAGCAGATTAATTTTTCCTCTCACCCTTCATACTCTTTATTTATTTAATCTTCCAAGCATCCCGCCCTCCCTCCCTCCCTACAGCAGGCAGTAACCAAACTAAGGGCTGAAATAACTAAGACACTCTCTGCCCTCTAGCGGTTCACACACCAGTGAAAGAGACTCAGAGAAAAGTAACATCATTTGAAAAAAATTTATAGAATGTGAACAAAAAGCTTAGGGCCTACAGAAAAAAAAGACTACAAACATTTATTATATTTTTAATGTACCTTTGCCAGTCCTTTGTCATTTTAAAATTTTACATCTGAAGTAATGTTTAAAATTCTAGACAGAGCACCAATATTCCCATTATGTATTTCAGTTAGACAAATCAGTGTTTTTTAGTATTTTCCACAAGTGAACTTTATGTAATATTGTAAAAATGTTCAATATGGAGCCATAAAAAATAGAATTGATATTTAAAAATAACATAGTCATAGAATTTACCCATGGTAATGCAATTTTCTCAACCAATGATAGGACCAGGACACAAGAATGCAATGTTTGCCACAAAAAGTAAAAAATTGCACTATCTTAATTTTCTTGTGACTTGGAAAAGAATACCATAAAGAAAAAAGAGAGACATGTTGTGGTCATTGCTATTTCCAATTTTATAAGCTTGTAGAGTTTAAGAGCTAGATGGAGCCTTAATGATACCATCCTCCTCCACTAGTTCTCCACAAAAGTTGGGGACCTAGGTGGAGCTGAAAGAGCACAGAGTTTCGTTTGAGACTTAAGTTGGCAGTTGCAATGCTAGAGGGAGGATGGGGTGGTATCAGCATATCATTGAAAATGAATATTAGAGAGAGCTCAGATCCAGACAACGTTTGATAGCTAGAATTAAGGTAACTCCATTGAGAGAAAACTGAATGCCAGAAAGGAGACTCTAAGTTTCCAGTGTTATAGTGCCTACATTACTGTAAGCAATGTAAGTTCCTTGTGAAATCTGCTCATGCTCTTGAGTCGCCTTGAAAAATACACTTTTTCTCGCTACCTCTTCCCCTATAAGGGGCAGCTCAAGTATCAGTACCAACATAGAGCTTCTCCAGTCACCTTTGTTCACACTAATTTTGTCGTTAAGAGTCAAAGTTGTATTATGGTAACAGCACAGACTCTGTAGCCCCGCTACCGGAGTTCACATCCAGTTCTACCACGTATGAATTACATGAGCTCAGACAAGTAAAGATTCAATCTGCCTTTATGAGGGAACTCATGAACACACAGAGTTTAGCAAATCAATACTTTCCACATTGCTTTATGTTAGTTTTGTACCCTTAGCTAAATGATAGATTTTTCCATCTGACAAAATTCTGGAGCAGATAATGAATATTGTTAAATGTTATTGAAAAAAATCCATATTTAAATTAAGATTTGAGGTTTGGGAAGTGTTACTGTATAATAACATGAAGTCTGAGCATTTGAATTTGATTTCCAAGATGTCTTTTAGCACCACTAGTCTTTGAATTTACTGATGAGAAACCAAGGCTGAGAAGTGTTAACTGATAAGATGAAAAACAAACAACTAGTTATTTGCAGGGTCAATTGATTCTGATTTTTATTCTTATATTCTTTCTCTTATACCATATTAGTAGAAGAGGGTAAAAGTTATTTGAATGGTTTAAGGACAGGTCTACATGTATGTTAATGAATTGCTTTTTAAAAGACTTTCAAGTACTAAAGTTCACCTATCTGTAAGTTGGCTAAAATAAATTAATACAGAACACACACACACACACGCACTAAAATATGAACATACATATATCTCCTGGAGAATAGGATCCAAAATTAAGATTTACAGTAATCCATAATCCTTAAAAGGGTAAGAACCACTGATGTAAATGATCTATTGAGCCCCTTCATTCTAAAATTCAAGGACTCTCTATCATTAAATCTGAGCATTATAAATAGCTAGATTTTTGTGGTCAAATATTTCATAATTAGCAGAGATTGGAATGTAATACATACTATTTTAAACTTCAAAAAAAGAATGACATTAACTTCTATTTTTAAGGTAATGCAAAAATAAATGTTTTCATTCTTTCTGGCTTTGGGTCACTGCATTTTGGAACTCAGAGAATGAATGAACTTTATATTACAACAGAGGGCAATGCTGCACAAACTGCAGATGTGCTTGCATCCAGGAAGGCCACATCATCCTTTCATCACAGTACAACACTGCTTTCCAATCATGGACATCTTGAGCTGTGCATCATCATTTATAGAAATGTTCTATAAATGACTCGGTTTGTACTAGGTCATTCCCATTTTACAAAACAAAAACATAATCAATTAGAACCCAAATAGAATAAATTCAGTATAATAGCAAGACACAAATCATGAGAGTTCAAGAGGTATCTCTATCTTCTTTAGTCAAATTGCTTAACCTTGTCCAGGTTTCAATTTCCTATGTTATAAACATAAGAATGTAAGGATTCAAATCTCCTCCATTTTTCTCCCCGTTTACTAAAACCATACTCAGCTTGAAGATGGATTAAAGAAAGTCCCAGATATAAGCAGGACCAATGAAAAATATGCAAGGAAAAAAACATAAAAGGCGTTCAGATTGGAAAGGAGAAAGTAAAACAGTCTCTCTTTGCAGATGACATGTACTACATACAGAAAACCCTAAAAGCTCCATTTAAAAAGGTATTAGAACTGGGCCGGCCCAGTGGCTCAGGTGGTTGGAGCCTCACACTCCTAACACAGAGGTCACTGATTCAATCCCCACATGGGCCAGTGAGCAGCGTCCCCTACAGCTAAGATTGTGAACAACAGCTCTCCCAGCTGGGCTGCCCCGGGCTGCTGAGTGCTGCGCAGGCTACCGTGAGTGACCGGCAGCCAGTGAGAGCTGCCATGAGCTGCTGTGAGTGGTCGACCATTGACTGGCTGACCACTGACTAGCGACCGACTGCCTCAGCTGGGGGGAGCGCAAGGCTCATAATACCAGCATGAGCCGGGGAGCTGTGTACTACACAACTAGATTGAGAAACAATGGCTTGAACCAGAGTGGGAGAGGGGGTGGAGGAAAAGAAGAGGGGGAAAAATATTATTAGAATAAGAAAATTCAGTAAAGTTTTGCAGGATACAAAATCAATATATAAAAATATGTTACATTGTTACACACTAATAACAAACTATCAAAAAAGAAATTAAGAAAATAATCCCACTTATGATTGCATCAAAAAAAATAAAATACTTAGGAATAAATTTAACTAAGGAAGTAAAAGACATGTATTCTGAAAACTGTACGACATTGATGAAAGAAACTGAAGAAGATACAAATAAATGAAAAGATATTTTGTCCTTAAGGATTGGAAAAATTAATATTGTTAAAATGCTCATACTACCCAAAGCAATCTACAGATCCAATGCAATCCTTATCAAAATTCCAATGCCATTTTTCACAGAAATAGAATAAACAATTCTAAAATTTGTATGGAACCATAAACAACCCACAAATATCCAAAGCAATCTTGAGAAAGAAGAACAAAGCCAGAAGTATCTTACTTTCTGATTTTAAACAATATTACAAAGCTATAGTAATCAAAATAGTATGGTATTGGCATAAAACAGATAAGGAGGTCAATGAAACAGAATAGAGAGCTCAGAAATCAATGCACACATATATGGACAATTAATATAAGACAAAGGAGCTAAGACTATACAATGGGGAAAGGACAGTCTCTTTAATAAGTGGTGCCAAAAAAAACTGTACAGCAACAAGCCAGAAAATGAAACTAAACCACTATCTTATTCCGTACACAAAAATTAACTCAAAATGGATTAAAAACTTCAGAGTGCCTAGTTTAAGACTTGAAACCATATAAAACCTCTAAAAGAAAACATGGGCATTTTTGACCTCAGTCTTGGCAATGATTTTTTTAGGTTTGACACCAAAAGCAAAGGCAGCAAAAGCAAATATAGACAACTGGGTCTACATCAAACCAAAATGCTTCTGCACAACAAAGAAAATGATCCACAAAATGCAAAGACAGTCTACTGAACAGGAGAAAATATTTCCAAATCATATATCTCATAAGGGCTTACTTGCCAAGACATACAAAGAATTCATGCAACTCAATAGCAAAAAAACAAACAACAACAAAAAAAACCAACTGATTAAAAATGGGCAAAGAATCTGAATAGATATTTTCCAAAGAACACATACAGATGGCCAACAGGTACATGAAAAGATGCTCAATACCACTAATTATCAGGGAATGCAAATTAAAAGCAAAAAAGCAAAGTGAGGTATCATCACTTCATACCTATTAGAATGGATATCATCAGAAGGATAACAAGTGTTGGTGATGATATGGAGGAACAGGAACATTTGTGCACTGTTGGTGAGAATGTAAATTGGTTCGGCCACTATGCAAAACAGTATGGAGTTTCCTCAAAAAATTAAAAGTAGAACTACCATATGAGCCAGCAATTCCACTTCTGGATATTTATCCAAAGAAAACAAAAACACTAACTCAAAAATATATATATGCACCCCTGTGTTCAGCATTATTTACAGTAGCCAAGACATGGAAACAAATTTGAACTTCTCAAGATTGTAACCCTAATGTCTGTGAGGGAATATATACTGGGTGGGATTAATATAAGATTAGACATCGAAAAAGAAAAGAATAATGAGTTTGGAGACATAGCCATAGATGCTATCCAACATGAAACAGAAAAAAGACTGAAAAAAACTGAACAGAACATCACAGAATTCTGAACAACTTCAAGTGGACATACACAAGGTCAGACAATTAAGTTTGCGAACTCATCCTAGAAAAAGTGCTACATACCTCATTGCTGAATATCACTACGGTCACCTTCAAAGTACTCCCCCTGGGAAGCTATGCACTGATGCTAGAGCCTAGTCCACCCTTCAAAGCAATTTTGGAACTCTTTTTCTTGAATGGCCATCAGAGCTGTCGTCCTATTACCCTTGATGTCCTGAACATCATCAAAATGTCTTCCTTTCAATATTTCCTTTATCTTTGGGTCAAGAAAGACATCATTGGGGGCCAGATCAGGTGAGTAGGGAGGATGTTCCAAAACAGTTATTTGTTGACTAACTGAAAACTCCCTCACAGACAGTGCTTTGTGAGCTGGTGCATTGTCATGATGCAAGAGCCATGAATTGTTGGCGAAAAGAAATATGAAGAAAATTAAACCAAGTCACATCATAATCCTGAGAGGGGTGTTTATAGCTTTAAATGCTTGTGTTATAGAAAAGAAAGTTCAATATCAATGACCTAAGCTTCTACCCTAAGAAGTTAAAACAACGAAACCCAAAACAAGTAAGAGCCAAAAATTAAAAAGAGAGAAAGTAAATAAAATAGATACCAGAGAAAATTGATAAAGATAAAAGTTGGGCCTTGGAAAAGATGAAATATATATATAGTCATGTATGGTGTCATGCTGGGTCTCTGGTCCTGCTCCCCACATAAGAACTCAGGACATGGTGAGGCCAAAAAGGAACACCCACGGAGCCATAGATAGTGGAGTCATACCATTATAGTCTTGCTGGCGGCTGGGTTGGAGACACAGGAGGCAGGAGCCACAGGATCCGCAACCCACCGTCCACTTGTCTCTGCCAACCAACCTCACTTGCTAACTGCAATCCGCTCTTGCTAGCTCAGCCACCATCCTCTTGCTAGCCCCCATTTTCCTGCTAGCGTACCCACAGCAATTATTTTAGTGAAATTCCTGGAGAAATTAGGCATCTGCTTCCCAAAGGACCCAATAGATGCAGGAGCTTTCCAGTTTTTCATTAGAGTAATAATGGACACAACTTATACTTTCAACGTACATGTTTGAATAATTCTGTCTCCTGTTGTTCGCCTCTTTGCATTAGGAATTTTATTACACAGTACATTTTTCACCGTAAAGGTGAAATGTGCTTGAATACTCACCCAAATAATTCTCAAAAATATATTTAAATGTGTCAACAATAAGAACTTGGTATAACAATTCTACAGAGCAGTTATGTTATAAATTTAGTAGTTAAATGTGCCTCCCTTCTATGATGTATATAGGTAGTACAGAGAGTTGTGTCAAGTGGTTAAAAAATATGCAGTAATTGCAAAGTACATTGTAGAAACTTTAAATGCAGCTTCAATGTAGTTTGAATATATTTATAAATCTTTGGCTATATGTGCCTAGCATAGTAGGTTTCAATAAATATTTGTTGAATAAATGTGTGAATAAAATAATTGGTATACAAGTTTTGGCCAAATAATTATTTAGAAATGTTAGTGTAGAATTAGATTTAGAAATTATTTTACTGAAATTATGCAGTAATTATAAATTGTTATCAAAAACAAGGTAATTCTCAGCATAATTCTCTCAGCAGCCCTTTCCATACAAATCTGTCTCTGGTTCCAATTACCTATTTTCCACACTTTGAGGCCCAGTGGGGATTATGACTTGATTTTAGATTCAGGGTACTGAATTATCCTTTATTGATTTTCGAATAGCCAATCTAACCTTTATAAATAGCCTTTATTTTTTCTTTTTCCCAATTACCAAGTATGAGTGTGACATTTATTTCCTGCTAATTTGACCTGATTTACTAACTGAATGAAAGCAGAGCAGCCAGAAGTTTCCCATTTGCATCAGAAAAGATAAAAAGGTGTGCATCAGTTTAGAGGAAGTCCACCTTCAAGGACTGTTCACATGCTGCCATGGTAAGGTAGGTGGAATGTATCCTAGGCAAACATTTTAAGGTACACATACAACTCAACAACAAAAAAAACAGACAATCCAATTAAAAAATGGGCACAGGACCTGAATAGACATTTGTCCAAAGAAGACATACAAATGGCCAATAGACATATGAAAAAATGTTCACATCACTAATCATCAGAGAAATGCAAATAAAAAACCACAATGAGATATCATCTCACCCCAGTCAGAAAGGCTATCATCAACAAGACAAATAGTAACAAGTGTTGGAGAGGCTGTGGAGAAAAAGGAACCCTCATACACTGTTGGTGGGAATGTAGACTGGTGCAGCCGTTATGGAAGGCAGTGTGGAGGTTCCTCAAAAAATTCCGAATAGAATTACCATATGACCCAGCAATCCCTCTCCTGGGTATCTACCCAAAAAATCTGAAAACATTTATCCATAAAGATACATGTGCTCCAATGTTCATTGCAGCTTTATTTATGGTGGCCAAGACATGGAAACAACCAAAGTGTCCTTTGACAGATGATTGGATAAAAAAGTTGTGTTATATATACACAAAGGAATATTATTTGGTGGTAAGAAAAGATGAAATAGGACCATTTGTGACAACATGGATGGATCTTGAGATTATAATGCTAAGCGAAATAAGTCAGACAGAAAAAGCAGAGAACTGTATGATTTCACTGAGATGTGGTATATAAAACTGAAAACAACAAAAGAACAAGACAAATAAATGAAGAAACAAAATCTCATAGACACAGACAATAGTTTAGTGGTTTCCAGAGGGTAAAGGGGGAGGAGGTTGGGAGATGAGGTAAAGGGGATCCAATATATGGTGATGGAAAAAGAACTGACTCTGGGTAGTGAACACACAATGGGATTTATAGATGATGTATTACAGATTTGTACACTTGAAATCTATGTAACATTACAAACAATTGTCACCCCAATAAACTTTAATTTTTTAAAAAATGATTATACAGTCTTTTAATTCTTTTCCTTTCAGGCTTCTGGCCAACCAGCCAGATCATCCACCGCTGTCCAAGACTATATATGTATGTATGCATGCATATATACATATACACTCACACATTCCTATTTGCACTTTAGGCCACTTGTTCTACACAAAGGTAATAATCAGCTTTAATACTCAGTTTTCCCTGCCACCATCTTTCAAGTCCACCCTTAAATGTGGCTATAGTGTACCATACCAGCTATTCATCTTTAGATGGCACCAATCCAACCTATCCATAAACCACAGTTGGGCTCCTTTAATTAGTTGTAAATGACTCCTCACATGGCCATAGGTGCAAGCTGAAGAATGATGCTAACACCAACCTTGAAAGTGACGTGGAGTCTGGGCTACTGTTGGTTCACAAACTGCCCCTCCATATATGAAGGGCAAGGAGAGACGAAAGAAAGAGGGACACCACTCCAGATTGGTTGGTGTCAGTTTTTCTAAGCAAGGGAACTTACATATGAGGTTTGCTTGGGTGCCACAAGACAAGTAGATCTCTGCACCCACCTGCCAGAATCTTAGAAGTTTATATAAAAGCCTTTGCTAGGTTTAATCATGTGTTCAATCCAGATGGTCTCAAGGACAACTAAACTAATTCCCTCAAGGCTACACCCTTGAATGGCTGATAGCATGGGAATAGTAGGTGGAAGGTACATTCTAAGGACAGGGGAGGGGAGTATGGAGCCTCCAATTGCCCAGGTTCCTTGTACGGAAGCATTTCTTGCCCAGGCATTACTCAAATCTGGAAGACTTCTGAATATGGCCTAGAATACAACTCCTAGATATGGGGTGTGTTGCCCTTGAAGCCCAAAGAGACCTAACAGATCCATATGTCTTTCTTTGTGGTAGAGGATGCAAGACATAGCAAATTATCTTTCACTTCTTTGGAGTGACCACTGGACCCCTGAAAGATTCCCTTGAGTGAGAGGGTACTGATCTTTGACAGGTTTTTTTCCCATGTTCTAGAACACAAGTTTCTTACCATGGTCTCCAGCATGCTAGCCACATCTTGTTCATCTGATTTTATCAATGTGATATCATCAATGTGATGGATAAATGGGATGTTCATTCAGAGGGTCCAGCTCTCTTTTGGCTCTATTATGACAGAGAGCTCTAGGGCAAAACTGTCATGGATATTTTTGCCCATTCCACACAAACGCAAATAGTTTTTAATACCTTTGTCTGATTGGCATAGAAAATAACACATTTACTAAAACACTGTCTGTATACCATATGCCCACGACCTTATTACCATGCTGTAGCAAGCATGGCAGTTACCATACCCAGCACAGCAGCTGCAATAGGGGCTAATACGTAGTTGAGCTTGTAGCAATATATAATCTCTTTTGAGAATCCATCCAACTTCTGCAGGAGAGACACAGGTGAATTAGACAGATGATGGGGACCACCGCCTCTGATTCGTATGATGCTTAAGGATAGGACTAATCTCTGCTGTCTCTCTTGAAATGTGAGATGTATTCTTGTTTTTTATTTAGTATCTTAGCAGAAGGTGAAGAGTGGCGAGGAATAAATGCAGTTTTATAGGCGCTCGGTTGGCCTTCCCCACTACAGTCCAAGGCTCAGGATGTAGCTACTTCAACTGCTATGTATATCAATCCCACTTTCCCGATCCAAGGAATGGTCATCAGACTCCTCAATCTAGGATTCAGTAAACCCATTGTAAGTTGAAACTTGGTCACTACTCCATTTATTACCCAATAGGGAGCCACAGTAATACTTTTGTTCTCTGGGTATCAATGTCAACTTAAATTCTTTGTCCAATATACCTCAGAACATCTAGTGCACTGTCACCAAAGTCAATTCCCATAGGTTTCTTTGGGAAAACAATCTGAAGAATCATCACAATGTATATTTATTGTGGTATTGCAGGATCCTTTCTCCAGGGGTAGTGCTGTCAGATTTGGCAAACAAAAATACAGGACACTCAGTTAAATTCAAATTTCAGGTCAACAATTAATAATTTCTTAGTATAAGTATTTTCCAATTGCTGCATGAGACATACTTATTCTAAAACATTATTTGTTGTTTATCTGATATTCACATTTAACTGGTGTCCAGCACTTTAGCGGGCAATCCCACCCTGGCTACCTCTTCAGTTAACAGGTTTGGGGTCTGATAAATGGATTGGGTCAGGTGCTGAGCAAGATATTATGATTTGGGGGTAGGGTGACTGACCTCAGTCTCCTGTCCATGTATTCTTGCCTTCTGCTTTTAGCATGTAGGAAAAACCTATTTTGCCCTTGGGGACATCGTGGGGTTTGTTTCATTTTTTTGTTTTTGTTTTTGTTTTTATTAGTTTCGTGTGTACAAAACACTGTAATAGTTAGACATTTATCATGCATACCCCTCACAAAGTGATAATACCCCTCCCCCAATCTACTACCCCTCTGACATCGCATACAGCCATTACATTTCCACTGTCTCTATTCCTTATGCTGTACTACATTTCTTGTGAATATATATATATATATATATATATATATATATATATATATATGTATATGTATCAAATTATAGTTGACATTCATTATTATTCAACTTCAGCTTCAGGTGTACAATGCAGTGATCAGGCATCTACACCATCCCTGAGGTGGTCTCCCTAATGAGATGAGTGTCCATCGGATACCCTACAAAATCTTTACAACATTATTGATTATAGTCCCCAAATTGACTTTCATGTCTCTGTGGCCATCTTGTGGTTACCAACTGTGCTTTCTAATCCCCTCACCTTCCCCCTTATCCCCACCCCCCTCTCCTATCTAGCAACCCTTAGCTTCTCCTCTATGTCTCTGAGACTGTTTCTGATTAGTTCCTTCATTTATTCTATTCTTTAGATTTCACATATAAGTGAGATCAAATGGTATTTGTCTTTCTCTGTCTGACTTATTTCACTTAACATAATGTTCTCTAGGTCCATCCATATCGTTGCAAATGGTAAGATTTAATTCTTCTTTATGGCTACATAATACTCCAGTGTATAAATGTACCACTGTTTCTTAATCCACTTGTGGGGACAGAACCCCAGAGATTAGTTTCCAGGCTCTCAGCCTCACATAGAAAGGTGCTGGCTCAGGTAGTAGATGGTCATCAGCTGTGACTAGTTGGCTATCTGCTGTTACCTGTTAGACATTAGCCACTGATATAACTACCGCGGCTAAGCTAGCAAGGTGCTATAGGTGTGGTGTAGTTGTGGCGTGGTGGAGTGTGGATTACGGATTTCAGAGAGGCGGATTGCAGCTAGTAAGTGAGGTTGGTTGGCAGAGACAGGTGGATGGCAGGTTGCGGATCATGTGGCTCCTGTCTCCTGTGTCTCCAACCCAGCCACCAGTGAGACTATAGTGGTATGACTCCCCTATCTATGGCTCTGTGGGTGTTCCTTTTTGGCCTCACCATATCCTGCATTCTTATGTGGGGAGTGGGACTAGAGACCCCGCACGGCACCCTGCGTGACAGTCATCTACCGAAGGGCATTTCGGTTGTTTCCATGTCTTGGCTATTGTGAATAGCACTGCAATAAATATAGGGGTGCATAGATTTTTTCGAATTAGCATTTTGAAATTCTCTGGATAGATACCCAAGAGTGGAATTGCTGAGTCATAAGGTAATTCCATTCTCAATTTTTTGAGATACCTCCATACCGTTTTCCATAGTGGCTGCACCAATCTGCAATCCCACAAATAGTGCACAAGGGTTCCCCTTTCTCCACATCCTCGCCAGCACTTGTTTGTTGATGTATTGATGATAGCCATTCTGACCAGAGTGAGGTGGTATTTCATTGTGATTTTTATTTGCATTTCTCTAATGATTAGTGAGGTTGAGCATTTTTTCATATGTCTGTTTGCCATCAGTATGTCCTCTTTAGAAAAATGTCTCTTCATTTCCTCTGCCCATTTTTTAATTGGATTGTTTGGTTTTTTTGGTGTTGAGTTGACTGAGTTTTTTAATAAATTTTGGATATTAACCCCTTATCAGATATATCGTTGACAAATATTTTCTCCCATTCAGTAGGATCCCTTTGTTTTACTGATGGTTTCTTTAGCTGTGAAAAAAACATTTTAGTTTGACATAATCCCATGTTTATTTTTTCTCTTACTTCCCTTGTCTGAGGGGATATATCAGTAAAAATCTTACTCTGGGTAATGTCTATAAACTTTTTTCCTCTATTTTCTTCTAGGAGTTTTATGGTTTCAGGTCTTACATTTAAGTCTTTAATCCATTTTGAATTTATTCTTGTATATGCTGTAAGGAGGTGGTCCAGCTTCATTTTTTTGCATGTGTCTGTCCAGTTTTCCATTTATTCCAACACCATTTATTGAATAGACTGTCTTTACCCCAACATAAATTCTTGCTTCCATTATTGTAGATTAAATGACCATATAGGCATGGATTTATTTCTGGGCTCTCTATTCTGTTCCATTGATCTATGTGACTATTTTTATGCCATTACCATGCTGTTTTGATTACTGTAGCCTTGTAGTATAATTTGATATCAGGTATCATGATACCTCCAATTTTGTTCTTATTTCTCAAGATTGCTGTGGCTATCCAGGGTCTTTAATAGTTCCATATAAATTTTAGGATTATATGTTCTATTTCTATGAAAAATGGGACTCATGTTCTTTAACCATCTCCACAATTCCCTCAAGATCAAGCTATTTTGATGATTGCCTTTCCAACCTATCTGACCCTTACAGTAATTGTGGCCACTGGCTTCCTGAAGCACAACCAACTTCTATTGTTTATGCCCCATCATCTGCATTGCAATTAGCCCACCTCTATGACTTTTCCTACTGTCAACCCTGGCAGGGAGAGAAAAGTCATCACTTGTAAGTGATGCTGGTTTCCTTTTCACAGGTGCATTCCTCATGGTGAACTCAACCCTTGGGCCCTCGAGTGAAATAATATAATTCCATTTTGGGTCCTCCGGCCTCACATAACATATCCATTTCAGCATGCCTCCTTTCCTGCACCTTTTAATACTTTCCTACAGATTGTCAATTACAAACTTTAATATTATGTACTCTATCACAAAATTGTGTGAGCGGATGCATATATTTGCTCTCCAAAGCTACTTAGAGTGTGTTATGAGTGGTTGGCATTGAGTGATGAGATTATAGGAGACTTTTATTTTTCTTCATGCTTTTACACATTTCTCTAAGATCTTTGTTCAGAATAGGAAAAATAATTTTAAAAAATGAAAGTGATGACAAATTAAGAATATTGAAAAGGACACACAATATACTCGAGCAGCATAATGCATTTCCTCCCATTGTTAGTTTCTGTGTCTATATAGAGCTTCAGGCACTATGCAGACTGAAGCACTTTGATGGGCATAAGTACAATAGATGTGGGGAAAAAAATACCCTAGGATACCATTTAGGGCCTTGTTGTACAGAAGCTAAAAAAATAAAAAGCCCACAAAATTAAAGTAGTATTTCTTAAATTAAAGCCAGACTATAATTCTCAGAAAAGTAAATCAGTTTTCATTTTTATCTGGAATTATACTTGTATCATGCCTTCTCCCACTTTAATAGGACTGAATTGATTTGGACTATGCAAGTAGAAAGTAGGTAGAGCTTTTTTTCAGTTTTATGCACTATGAACAATTCCCTATTATTGATTGATCTTTCAAACTGCAGCTCTAATTTTATGATTTGAAAACATACTGGTAGGTACAAGTATTGACTAAGTTTTTCTTAAAATGCTGCTTTTAATAAGTTTAGAAAAATGGAGGCATCATGAGCGATGACCATCTTCCACCCCAAATATCAGAAGAAACTCTTTTTTCTAACCACTCATTTTTATTTTATAATGTGTTCAAGTTACCAGAAAATTGCAGTAAGAAAACCAGAAAAAAAATGATGGGACCTGGGCCAGAAGCATATATAGCCACTAAATTCTCTGTGTTTCTCCAGGGTCGTTTCTCCCAGCAATTTTTAACGAAGATCTCAAGCAGCCAGACCATATCACATCAGCCTTCACCACATAAAGGCATTTATTATCACAGTTGACACCAAAAGACAAATAATCATGGTGATGCTACAATAATATTATTTGCTTCTGCCTCATCCTGGTTTTCAGAAACCTGAATCAGTAATCCCAGTGAGTCAATTCTCCCCAAAATAAGTGTCTCCAGAACCTGCCATCTTTATTTCCTCACCATCATTACTATTATACCACAGTGTAAGATTTTGGAGTTGGGCAGCCTTGGGTTCAAGTTCTAGTTCTCATGTGTGACTTTTGACAAGTTACTTAACCTCTTTGAGGCTAGATTTTATCATATATAAAATGACAATACTACATGGCATATTTATAAAGATAATGTATAGTAAATACTTTGCATTATAAATGGTATAAAGTAGCTGCTCAATAAAATGGTGGTTAACTTATATTTCATACCTTAATGTGTAATCTAACCTGGATTATATGACATCCTTCTAATGGGACTCTCTGGCTCCTCTCACTTCCCTCTTATGTCCTTCCTCCCTGTTTTTGCCAAAGCTCCTATATTTAAAACAAACAAACAAAAACCTCAAAAAACTAATCACATAATTTCCACTATTGAAAAATTATATCACAATACTTAGAAAATCAACTCTTAAATCCTTATCTCACCATAAAGTGCCTCTATGGCTTGACTCATTTCTTTCCACTCTTCTCATTCATTTAGCCAAAGACAACATTTGAATATCCATTTTATGCCAGGTATAAAGGATGTGGTAGTAAGCACAACTCACGTCACCCATATTCATGCAGCATATGTAACAAACAGCAGTCACTATCAAATATTACCTCTTTCCTGCACAGAATGTTTCATTTACCCCATTCCCTTACCCCATTTATGGAAACATGAATATTCATGCCTTCAAGAATCAAGTAGGGGCTGCAATAGCGACAAAGATGAAGACAGGGATCAAATCTCATTGAGGGAGCTTTCAGAAGAAAGGAGGACAATGCTAAAATAGTATATTTAGTCGCTGGCTTTAGTTTTAACATTAGCAGGGAGGAAAAGGTGCTGTAGGAGCCAGTGGAGGTATGTACAGCTGGAGGAGAGTTCAAATCCTTTAGAGGTGATCATCGAAGAGACGTCCAAAACAAACTGTCATCAGTTCAGGGGCTTAAAGGTGGAGAGAATTTCCACAACTAGAAGAGTAGAAGGACATTCCAACCAGTGGGAAGAGAATCAAACCAGGCCAATTTCCTTGCCAACTAAGTTTAAAGTTACTACCAGAGAAACAAATTACTCAAATGGGAATCTTGAGAATTACTCAGCTACAGGAATTCTGATTGTCTTTAAAAAAACACCATTCTCAAATTTTGGTGTAAGTCAGCATTACCTGGAGAGCTAATAATACATGCTGTGTCCCAGGCACATTGACATTGGAGCCTGTTTTTACCAATTTTCCCAAGTAATTCTGATACACACAAAATATTAAGAACCATTGCCTTAAAAGAGATAAGCCAATTGTTTTCAAAGGGTGGTCGAGGACCAGTAGTATCATTGCCTGGGAGCTGGTTATAAATGCAGGAAATCAGATCCCACCCAAGATTTACTGAATGAAAATCTGTGTATTAATAAAATCCCCATGTGATTCATATAGATATTTCACTTTAAGAAAAACTGATTTAAACCAGTGACTCTTAACCCTAGCTTCATGCTGGAATCATGTTAGGAACTTTAAACATTACTGATACTTGCACCTCAACCTCAGATTCTTATTTAATTTGTATGGGTGTGGCCTGGATGAAGGAGTTTTAAAAGCATCCTAGGTGATTCTAATAGGCAGTGAAGTTTGTGAATCACTGCTCTAAGCAATTTCCAGGTCTTCTTGAGTCTGTAAGTACACCAAAGGAATATGGGCTCCTTGATAATTTTTAATTAGACCGAAAAATGATTTTAAAATCTAACTGAAGAAATTTGAGTTAAATTATAGAATCTTAAAATAATTTTTTTATTAATTTACTTCATTTTACATATATGTGTACATGCTTAGTTTATAATATATATTATGGAAGAAAGCAATAAATTTTAACAATGCATCATACATGTAAGCTCTCTAAGTTACAGAAGTGCCCAGATCTAAAATTTAGCAGCTGATTGCAAACGTTTCTGTTGCTTACTTGGTTGGGGAAAGCATCTGATTTTAGAAGGAGTCCCCTAATCAGTAAGTTCCTGACACTTATAAAAGGGCATTTACAAGAGGGCATTTGAATCATAGAAATCAATACTTGCATATTGACCATGCCTGAATTATAAATTCAGAAATAGCATATAAAATTTAGTTTGATTTCATATTCTAATGATGTATTCTAATGATACTATATATATTTTTTTAAGTCTTAAAATTAATGACTTTTTATAGCTTTGAAATAGACATAAAAAGAAAGGGCATTCAAAAGTCTTGGTATAGAAAAATCATGTGGGTGAAACTGTGTTGAGTCTATCGGTTTAACATTCTATTTCCATTTTCTGTAAATCATGTAATCTCCTATTACCAGTAATATTTAAGATTACATTGCCATCTGCTGGTTAATGTTTTAAGATTATCATATAAGGATGTGATGCTTATTTTGTTTTAAATTAAACAACTTTTTGTTATTGTTTTCAATTAAGGTATGTTTAAAACTAGAGAAAAAATTGAACCATCATATAAATCTGAAATATCATTAGGGCATATTACAAAATATGTTTTGGGAAAATACACAAACTGAGGATTTATGAGTACTAATTTCCAGCATTTGGCCTACTGTCATCCTCAGGATTAAGATTACAGGATACTTAGCCATGTCACTAAATCTAAGTAAGGTTGTCAGCAATCGGGGATAGAGATGTATTCTTTGGCAAAGGTATTTATGGAGAAAAAGCAGACAAGTCCAGGATTCTTGGGAATCATGAAAGTGCAATGTTCACACAAAAAACAACTAGTGGCAGAACAGAAAGAAAGAACGGCACAGAGAAAGAGAAAGAGTCTCTCTCTCTCTCTCTCTCTCTCTCTCTCTCTCTCTCACACACACACACACACACATACACACATACACACACACACACACACAGGTTAGGACTTGTATAGAAAATGTAGATCAGTATACGCCTCTGGGTGTGTCTGGACTCCTATTCCTCAGGAAATAATTAAGTGGAGCCCATAGATGAGACCGATATGTATCCCAGCTTTCAAAAAGTGGGACCACTCTCTTAGACCTCTGACAAGGCACTTACAGCATTGCTACTGATACAGTGACATTTATACAGACTATATCACATATTGAATGTCACCAGTATAAGTTTATGAATAATTTATTATCCTTAGAAATAAGGCATGGGCAGCTGCTTCTGTTTATGGCCAGTTTTAGGTATATGTTCAATGATGAAGTTCACAAATATTAATTGATATAAATAGGAGAAGCTAATATTCATAGGTATTGATGTAAGTTAGGTGAAGACAAAGCCTAAATAAACTTTGAGCTGAGAATTCTTTTATTTTGTATATTATGGATTAAGATTTGTTTTTATGTTCGTAGCAACTATTGTTATCCCATTGAGGGAACCTATATGTGTGATTAGGCTACAGTGGCCAAGCCTTCATCTCCTGCCCTATGCAGTCACTGGGTGTGAGTTTCACCAACAAGGGGTGACCTTGGTGACCACTGAGACAGACCCTATAGGAGATGGCAGCGAGAAGCAGTCTGTGTCTGTGCACTGCTCTCCCCATAATGCAGTGGGAGGTGGGGGAGAGGACGGAGGGGGTGCACATCTCTACATCTGCCACATGGTGGCAGGAGAGGAAGAACTGGGTGGAGACTATAAATGAAAACTCATCTGTCATAACAATTGCAGGAGGGGCAGCCAAACGGCTTAGTTGGTTAGAGCGCTAGCTCTGAACAGCGGGGTTGCTGGTTGGATTCCCACACGGGCCAGTGAGCTGTGCCCCCCACAACTAGATTGAAGACAACCAGCTGCCCCTGAGGTGCCCGAGGGGTTGTCTTGGAACTGATGGGCCCTGGAGAAACACACTGTTCCCCAATATTCCCCAATAAAATTTAAAAACAAAACAAAACAAAAAAAACAATTGCAGGGTATTTCTACCTTAAGTTGGCAAAACACAGGAAACATGTATGAGATTGGACTAGAAAATGTGAAACTGCTAGACCAAGTAAGTACTAATTTTTATCTCAGGTTTTCTATAGTGATATGGGTATTACTATCAGATAATAGATTCAACTATAAAAGCTAAAGCAGCTAGGCGTTGCTTTCTTGCTTCTCATCTAATTGATAGAAATTTGATCTCAAAGGTGGCTTCAATATTGTAAATGAGAATTTCTGTAAATTAAGGACTTCACAATATAGAAATCCTGAGTGGATTTATAACATAAGAATTAGACAATAATTATCTACCCTAAATTATATTCCATTAAAAGTTGCAGACATTTCACTCTCTCCATAGAGAAAGAACATGCCAACATTTTTAGGTATTAGAGTAATGATTCTCTGTAGATCAGATATGCTGATGGAAGATGCTGAAAATTAAATGCCCTTCAGATCCCATGTTGGAGTAGGAGTTTCCTCCATAGGCCTCTATTCTTGCCCATAGTTTGAGAAACTGCCTCTTTGTAGAGCTTCAGGCCTGGAAAGGATCAGAGCAGCAGGGCATCTGGGAGCTCAGGAAAACCATAATTGACTGTTGACCCACCTGCCCAGGATAAGCCATCTCCTTAGAACATAAGGCAGACATGACACAGGGTCATAAATGAATTCTCCTTCCAGCCCAAAGGGAGCTGAGGCCAAGGTATCTTAAGCATACAGGAAAAGAGTACTTATATACTCATAGAACCACTGCAACGGAGGCTCAGGAAGAATAATCAAGAAGGATGGAAAGGAAGAGGAATCTGAAATGGCCTAGGAATAAGTGGGGATCAGAACTGTTTCCTCCACCCCATCCCCACTACAGTAGCAGAATACTACTTCAATACAATAAAGTGCAGTCTCCAGAGCTCATAAATGTAAAAATGCCTTATTTTTAAAAAAGAATGGATTAAGGGAATGAGACACATGCGATCCATCAGGAAGAAGCAGGTATTCTGACTTCAACCAAATAAGGCTTAGAGGTTCCAGGAAAGGTTTTGAAATCAAGGATTAATGGCTAAGAACAGCTGTTACCAAAAAAAAGATAACAAATGCTGGAGAGAATGTGGAGAAAGGGGTACACTTTTGTTGGTGGGAATGTAAATTGGCACAACCACTGTGGAAAATAGTATGGAAGTTCCTCAAAAAATTAAAAATAGAATTATCATATGATCCAGCAAACCTCACTTCTGGGTATAGAACTGAAGGGAATGAAATCACTATCTCAAAGAGATATCTGCACTTCCATGTTCATTGTAGCAACCTAAGTGTTCATCAACAGATGAGTAGATAAAGAAAATATGGTATATGTATACAATGGAATATTATACAGCCATAAAATAGAAGAAAATCCTGCCATTTACAACGACATTGATGAATCTTGAGATCATTATACTGAGTGAAATGAGTCAGGGAAAGACCAATACTGCATGATCTCACTTACATGTGAAATATAAACAAAGGCTAAACTCATAGAAAAAGATTGTAGATTGGTGGTTGTCAGGGGCTGAAATGTGGGGGAAATGGGGAGATATTGGTCAAAGCATACAAACTTGTAATTAAAAGAGGAATAAGTTCTGGGGATATAATATATAGCATGGAGACTACAATTAACAATACTGTATTATATACTTGGAACTTGCTAAGAAAATAGATCTTAAATGTTCTCACCACCACATAAACAAAATAAAAAGGTAATTACGTGAGGTGAAAGATATATTAACTTGTATTGGTAATTAATTCACAACATATAAATGTATCATCATATTGTACACCTTTAATTTATAAAATGTTATACGTGAATTTTTTTCTCAATAAAGCCAGGGGGAAAAGAATTAATTGTAAGAGTAAAATTAGCAAAATGGTGGAGTAATAAGCCAAAAAATGAGATAAAAATTAATTTAAAAATGACTCAATTCAAAAAAAGGAGGTAGAAAGAACAAAGAACATATGAGACAAATAGAAAAAGTCAGATAATTAGACTTTAACCAAACTGTATCAATAATTGCATTAAATGTATATAGTTAAAAATTCCAAAGTTAAAGGCAGAAATTTTAAGACTGGATAAGATAATAAAATTAAACTTTATGCTGCCTACAATAAACACAATTTAAATCTAAAGACACAAACGCATATTTAAGTATGGTTTATTTTTTCCCATTCCAACACTAGTCATACAAAAGATGAAGTGGCTACTATAATACCTGACAAATTACCCTTCAGAGAAAAGAATATTTTCAAAAATAAAGAAGGTAATTTCCTACATCGGAAACATGGCAGCATGATGAGACCCCTTGATCTCTTCCATGAAGTTATAAGCTGAACAGCTATAATTCAACAAGGATTCCCTGTGCCACACACAACACACAAAGCACATTGAAACAGCTGAGGGTGGGCAAGTTGGGGCGAACAGGGGAGGAGGGAAAGGAGAGGAACAGAGACAGGCCACGGATGCAGCCTCGAGCTCATTACTGCATGTGGATGCAGCTCTGAGGACTGCAGTCCTGGGAGAGGGGAGGATACAGTCTGCAAGTTCCCACTCTGTGGCCTCAAGTATTCCTGCTTGAATGATCAGCATGTAATATGGCTGAACCCAACAATTGGGACAGAGATGTTGGTGTGGAGACCAAATACAGAAGTATGACAGCTGTGGTCTAGCAACTCTCTCTGCCAGGCAGAAAAAGCCATGGAGCCTGGCCACCTCCCCACACCCTCCCAGGGCTCACAGTGGACCCCAGAAGAAACTGTAGCAGTGTCGGGTTAAAGAGTAGAATATCTATAGACCTGAGAACTGGAGAGACAGTTCCTGAGCAGAAGATTCACCCTGAAGCTAATCCCAGTGACAAGGGTGAAGATATAGGGGTGAGACAGATGTGCTCTAGCAGTCACCATTACTCAAAGGAGAACAAAGCCACAAACAAACCAGCAGCCTCTCCCAGCCCACCTGCCTCCACCTTTCATAACTGATCCCACTGGGGGCACTCAGCATCGCTAAAGCAGCACAGCTCTGCATCTGGCTGCAGGGGCAGCACTGGAATTTCAGGAGCTCAGAACCCCATCACCCACCACATTCTCCCAAGGGAGTGTTGCCCTGAGACCAAGGTGACCTGGTCACAAAAGAGACGCCCTCCTCTCCAGGTAATTTTCCACTGCAAAAAGCCAGAACAGAGCAAGAAGAAATAAAATGCTGCAGATCTATCTACTAGAAAACAAAAGAAAGACCTCTTCACATCAACCTGTGTCAGAATTCATTGCTGTAGACACCTAGGAAGAGAAATAATCTGTCAATTACCATGAACAACCAAGGTAACAAGGCAGCTCAGAAAGAAAATGAAAAATCCCTAGAAAACACATGGAAATATGTGACTTAAATGACACAGAATTCAAGATTGCTGTTCTCAAAAAACTCAACAAAATGCAAGAAAACACAGATGGGCAGTTTAATGAACTCATAAACATAATCAAAGAACAAAATGAATATTTTACCAAAGAGATTGAAACTTTAGAAAAGAACAAAAGAGAAATTCTGGAGCTGAAGAACTAAATAAAAGAAATGAAGAATAAAATAGCAAGCTTAGAAAATAGAACTGACCAGATGCAGGAGAGAACTAATGATATCAAAGATAGAAATTTGGAAATGACACAGATGGAAGAAGAGAGAGACTTGAGAGTTAAAAGAAATGAAAGAACTGCACAAGAACTATCTGACTCCATCAAAAAGAGCAATATAAGAATAATGGGTATACCAGAAAGAGAAGAGAGGGAGAAGGGCACAAAGAGCCAATTCAAACTAACATTTGCTGAGAACATCCCAAACCTATGGCCAGAACTGGATCCTCAAATCCAAGAAGCAGACAGAGCACCTAATTATCTAATGCTAAAGGCCTTCTCCAAGGCACATTATATTAAAATGGTAAAAACATAATGACTAAGAGAATTCTCAAGGCAGCCAGGGAAATACAGATGGCAACCTACAAAGGAAAGTCCATTAGATTATCATCAGATTTTTCAGCAGAAATTCTACAAGCCAAGAAGGACTGGAATCAAATATTCAAACTATTGAAAGAAAGAAATTACCAGCCAAGAATAATATATCCAGCAAAGTTTTCCTTTAGATATGAAGGAGTAATAAAACCCATTCCAGATACACAGAAGCTAAGGGACTTTTCCACCACAAGACCTGCATTGCAGGAAATACTGAAGGATGTTATTCTACCTGAAACAAAAAGACAAAGGTATGCAAAACTATGAGTAAGATTACTAACACAGAGACAGAAGAAGGAAATGGCAACCCCTACACAGAATAGGACACTATACACTTAAATATAACATAAAGGGTAAAGGAGGTAAAAACATAAAAAAAGAACAGAGAAGAAGTCCATTTGCTACTCCAACTCAGAAATGAACTCACAGCATAAGTAGGGGTAATTTGTGACAAGAAAAACATAAAACAGAAGGGGGTAAAGATCTGAATTTGCAGAGGGGAATGGATATAAGATGCAAGCTCAACAAAAAGGACTACTATATAAATGAAACTTTCTTTTACATAAACTTAATGGTAACCACTAAATAAAAGAAAAGAAAAGAAATCCACAACTGAGACACATAGCATTAAAAAGAGGAAACAGAGGGGAAAAAATAGTGGAATTCCACCAAACTGAAATAACAAATAGAAACACTAAAGCAAAGAAACAATGGAGACACCAAATTACCAGAAAACAAAAGATAAAACGGCTATAGGAAATCCTTACATATCAATAATCGCCCTAAATATAAATAGACTGACCTTAACAATAAAGAGACACAGAGTAGCAGATTGGATCAAAAACCAAAAACCCAACCATAGGCTACCTTCAAGAGACACATTTCAATTGCAAGGACAAATATAGACTCAAAGTGCAAGGGTGGAAAACAATCCTCCAAGCAAATGGAATTTAGAGAAAATCAGGTGTATCCTGATCTGTAGTTATATCTGATGAGACAGACTTCAAGATAAAAAAAGGTAATAAGAGAAAAAGATGGACATTTCATAATGATGAAGGGGCTAATACAACAAGAAGACATAACATCAATATAGTATAGGCTCCTAATCAGGTTGCCCCAAAATATCTAGAGCAACTACTAACAGCGCTAAGGAGAGAAATTCACAAAAACGGAATTACAGTAGGGGATCTAAATACTCCATTGACAGCTATGGATAGATCATTCAAACAGAAAATCAATAAAGAAATATCAGCCTTAAGTGACACATTAGATCAAATGGACATACTTGACAATTACAGAACCCTTCATCCCAGAACACCAGACTATGCATTATTTTGTAGTGAACATGGAACATTCTCAAGTATAGACCATATGTTGTGACACAAAACTAGCCTCAGCAAATTTAAGATTGAAATCATACCAAGCATATTTTCCGAACACAATGCTTTGAAACTGGAGATCAACTGCAAAAAGAAAGTGGGAAAAAACACAAATAAATGGAGATTAAACAACATGCTACTAAAGAATGACTGGGTCAAAGAAGAAATAATAGTAGAGATCAAAATATACATAGAAACAAATGAGAATGGAAATACATTGTATCAAAATTATTGCAATACTGCGAAAGCTGTATTAACAGGGAAATTTATATCACTACAAGAAACAAGAAAAATCCCAAATATACAACTTAACATATCTTAAAGAACTAGAAAGAGAGAACAAATGAAACCCAATGTCAGAAGAAGAAAATAATAAAAATTTGAGCAAATTAAATGAAATAGAGAACAAACAGACAATAGAAAAAATAATGCAACAAAGAGGTGGTTTTCTGAAAAGATTAATAAAATTGACAAACCCCTGACTAGACTCACTAAAATAAAAAGAGAAAAGACACAAATAAACAAAATCAGAAATGAAAGAGAAGTTATCACGGACACCACAGAAATACAAAGGATCATTCAAGAATACTATGAAGGACTATATGCCACAAAATTCAAAAACCTAAAAGAAATAGACAAGTTCTTAGAAATATTTAACCTTCCTACACTGAATCACAAAGAAATGGAAAATTTAAATAGATCAATCAATAGTAAGGAAATTGAAACAATCATCCAAAACCTCCCCAAAAGCAAAAGTCCAAGACCAGATAGTTTCACCAGTGAATTCTACCAAAGATTAAAATATGATTTAATACCTATCTCCCTTAAACTTTTCCAAAAAATTGAAGAGGCAATACTTCCTAACTCATTTTATGAGGCCAGCATTATCCTGATACCAAAAACTCATAAGGATAACACACACACACACACACACACACACACACACACACACACACACACAAAGAAAAAACTATAGGGAATCTAAGATTGTGAGTAAATAAACACTGTGCCTTCCGTGAACACATTAAAATTACAACTAAATTATGGAAAAATCAACCTGAATAACCATCTGAAGCCTGGCTGAACAGCAGTTTTATAACCAAGGATATAAAAAAGAAGCCACGTCAAGACTGGTAGGAAGGGTGGAGATGTGAAACAGGTTGGCCCCAAACCTCTGTGTGTTGGTTAAGAACCGGCAAGGATATCTCAGTCATAGAGGTTTCCCCTAAGGAGCGAAAGACCCCACCCCCACACCGATTCCCCACCCCAGAGTACTAGTGCTGGGAAGAAGAGCCCCCACAACACGTGGCTGTAAAAACCAGTGGGGATTCCAACCATGTGGGTGGGATGGAAAGTGGTGGGAAAACCAGATGTCCTCTTAAAAGGCCCCTGCCTAAGCTCTCTCACTCACAGGCACTCACGTTGGGCTCTGGTGGAGGGACAGTAATTCAGGGGTCATCAGAGCAAAAGCTGCAGGACAGTTATCATTTTCTCCATGTGGGGTCCTTCTCCAGTGCAGCTGGCAGGAGGCACCATCTGTCCTATGTTGAGCCCTCCCACACAGGCCAAGTCTAAATTTCATTGGCCTGGTGAGCTCAGCTTCCCCACCCTGCTTACTCACTGGGACCCTGCAGCACCCAACTCCCCCAATGCTGCAAACATTTTCTCCAAGAGCAGCCAGCCCCACCCACATTGCAGTCTCTTGAAAAAATGTCAGAGTCCGAAGGACTCAGGGAGGTAGCAGCTGGCCTCGGTGTGCTCCGATACTTTGGCTGAGTAGCAATATAAAGATTTAATGCAATCCCCATCAAAATCCCAACGGCATTTTTTGAAGAAATAGAATGAAAAAATATGAGATTTGTATGCAGCCACAAAAGACCATGAATAGCCCAAACAATCCTGAGGAAAAAAATAATAAGGCCAAAGGTATCACACTCCCTAACTTCAATTTATACTGCAAAGTGATAATAATCAGTACAGCATGGTATTGGCAGAAAAACAGACACACAGACAATGGAATAGAATTGAGAGCCCAGAAAAAAAACCCATATATATGAGCAGATAATTTTTGACAATGGAGCCAGAAACATACAATGGAGAAAAAAAGCCTCTTCAATAAATGGTGCTGGGATAATTGAAAAACCACATGCAAAAGAATGAAACTAGACTGCTATCTGTCACCACATACCAAAATTAACTCAAAATGGATCAAAGACCTAAGCATAAGACCTGAAACAATAAATTACATAGAAGAAAGCATAAGCACTAAACTTATAGACCTTGGGTTTAGAGAGTCTTTTATGAACTTGGCCTCAAAGGCAAGGGAAGTTAAAAAGCAAAAATAAGTGAATGGGACTATATCAAATTAAAAAGCTGCTGCACAGCAAAAAAAACAAACAAACAAAAAATTTCAACAAAACAAAGAGACAACCAGTTAAATGGTAAAAGATATTTGCAAACAACACCACCAGTAAGGGGCTAATATCCAAAATATATAAAGAACTCATACAACTCAACTACAAAAAACAAACATTCCAATTAAAACATGGGCAGAAGGCCTGAACAGACATATCTCTCAAGAAGACATACAAATGGGCAACATATATATGAAAAAAAATGCTCAACTTCACTAGCTATTAGGGAAATGCAAATCAAAAGCACAATAAGACACCACCTCACCTGTTACAATGGCTATTATCAACAAGACAAGTAATAACAACTGTTGGAGAGGTTGTGGAGAAAAAGAAACCCTCATACACTACTGGTGGGAATGCAAATTGATACAGCCACTCTGGAAAACAGTATAGAGGTTCCTCAGAAAATTAAGAATAGAATTACCGGGGGATCAAATATATGGTGATGGAAGGAGAATTGACTCTGGGTGGTGAACACACAATGTGATATATAGATGATGTAATACAGAATTGTACATCTGAAATCTATGTAATTTTACTAACAATTGTCACCCCAATAAATTAAAAAAAAAAAAAAAAAAAAGAATTACCACACAATCCAGCAATTCTTTTTCTGGGTATCTACCCAAAAAATCTGAAAACATTTATCTGTAAAGATATATATACCCCGATATTCATTTCAGCATTATTCACAGTGAACAAGACATGGAAACAACCAGTGTCCTTTGATAAATGATTGGATAAAGAAGTTGTGGTACATATATACAATGGAATATTACTCAGCCATAAAAAAGATAAAATACTGCCATCTGCAACAACATGGGTGAATCTTGAATCCGCATGCTAAGCAACATAAGTCAGAAAGACAAAGTCGAGAACAATATGATTTTACTCATGTAGAATATAAAACTGAAAGCAACCAATGAACAAGATAAACAAACAAGCAAAAACTCATAGACACAGGCAACAGTTTAGTGGTTACCAGAGGGTAAGGGGGGAGGGTGGTGGAAGAGGATAAAGGAAGTCAAATATATGGTGATGGAAGGAAAACTGACTTTGAATGGTGAACACGCAATGCAATATATATAGATGATGTATTATAGAAATGTACACTTGAAATCTATATAATTTTAGTAACCAATGTCACTCCAATAAATTTTTTTTAAAAAAATTTTAAACACGGTAATTTTCTTATAGTAAAGTGATTAATTCATCAAAAGGACATAAACCTAAATCTTTGTGTACCTAATAATCTAGTTCATAAAACATCTCAGCAAAATAGGAATAGACAAAATTTTTCAACCTTATAAAGGGAATCCACAAAATCCTATAGCAAACATCATACTTAATTGTGAAAGACTGAATGTTTCCCCTAAGATTGAACGTTCCTATGATCAGGAACAAGATAAGGGAGTCTACCTTCCCCACCTCTATTCAACATCATAGTAGAATTTCTTGCCAGTACAGTAAGGCAAGAAGAAAAAATAAAAGACTCCAAATTGAGAAGGAATAAAACTCTTTATTCATAGACAATGAGATGATTTATGTAGGAAATCTAATCTATTTTAAAATCTACTGGAACTAATAAGTGAGTTTGTCAAAATTACGAGATATAAGATCAGCATATAAAAAAATCAATTTTAGAATGGTAAAAGAAATGATGATAGATCCAACCATGGAATACTACTCAGCAAGAAATAGTGAGAAACTGATGCAACAATTAGGATGAAACTCAAGGAAAGTATGCTGAGTTATAAAAGACCCCCTCAGGGGCCAGCCCGGTGGCTCAGGTGGTTGGAGCTCCATGGTCCTAACTCCAAAGGCTGCCGGTTCAATTCCCACATGGGCCAGTGGGCTCTCAACCACAAGGTTGCCAGTTCAATTCCTTGAGTCCCAAAAGGGATGGTGGGCTCCGCCCCCTGCAACTAAGATTGAACACGGCACCTTGAGCTGAGCTGCCGTTGAGCTCCCAGATGGCTCAGTTGGTTGGAGCGCGTCCTCATAACCACAAGGTTGCCGGTTTGACTCCTCCAAGGGATGGGGGGCTGCACCCCCTGCAACTAGCAACGGCAACTGGACCTGGAGCTGAGCTGCACCTTCCACAACTAAGACAGAAAGGACAACAACTTGAAGCTAAACAGTACCCTCCACAACTAAGATTGAAAGAACAACAACTTGACTTGGGAAAAAAAAAAAAGTCCTAAAAGTACACACTCTTCCCCAATAAAGTCCTGTTCCCCTTCCCCAATAAAATCTTTAAAAAAAAGAAAAGAAAGAGAAAAAGAAAAATGACAACCTCAAAAGAATGCACTACATTATTTAATTTACATAACATTTATTAAATAACATAATTATAGATATGGAGAGCAGACGAGTGGTTGAGAGAAAAGAGAGAAGGGGAGAAAGGGGGAGCGAAAGATACTGCAGAAATGAGAATAGCCAGTAAGCCAACAGCTTTCACTGCCAGTAGATCCCTTGGTGTTTAAAGCTACACTCTTCCTGGGCATCTCCAGCCAGTAACTGATCATGGGGGTTGACAGGGAGGGACAATAGGGCCTGACCATTTCTTTGCAACATCAGACACCTCTAACGGAGAATCTTTGCTCTGGAGCTCCGTGGTGGGCTAGCCAAGTCTTTCTCAAATATGTGCCACAATCTGAGGCTCTTCTTTTCTAATCCTCGTCCTTTTCATTTCATGGGTGTCAGACTTGTATCACATTCCTATTCTACTCGTATTTCTATTCCTGCTCTGCTCCCACTCCATTTACCTTTCACAAGTATTGCCCCAATTAACCTATTACAGAGGACCACTTTTGTAGATGACAAGTAGGAACGCTTTCCCATCAAATGGCAAAAAAACAAAACAAAACAAAACTTTGTTAACTAACAGAGCCGCAGATTATTGTGTAACTATAAACTTATGTGATGACTTATAGAGAAAAGTGTCCAGATATGATGGATCAGTGGCAAGTCCAATTGTCATTGTATCATGTGCCCTAATGCCTATAGACCATGTTTTTATACATGGAAGGCAATAACTGAGGTAAAGAATACTAAGCAAACAAATCAATATCACTTGAGGTGACTTGGTGGTCTTAAATACCTGCTACTCAGAGCCCATCTACCCAGAGCACCTAGTGAGGCTCTTGGAATACTCAAACTATATTTTAGGCCTCTGCTACCCATATGGCACTATTCTTGAACTCAACGTTTTGGGATCCAAATATATATTCAAAACTACCCAAGCAATCTCTACTCTATGGCAATAATACATTGGGCAAATAAATCAACATTGGTCAAAATACCCTATGAGAGCCCTGGATGAAAAAGGCAAAGGTCTAGGAGTTCTAGGACAAACCAAATTTGTTTTTAGAGAATAGAAACATACTGAGAAAAGAAAACTTTTTGCCCATGTTGGATGCTCAGCAGAGCTGTTATTTGAGGAGGAAGGGAAAGAGTAACAAGCAGCCTGGAGTGAGTGTGCAGCCTTGAAGTGAATAAAAGACTCAAGAGATTGACTACTAAGGATCTCACTGACCTGAGATGGACCAGTAAACATGTACCTCCAGAACATGTTTAAGGAAATCGTTTTTTTAAAAATGGCCTGGGATTTTTAAATCCTGGGATTTGTAAATCCAGGGGAACTACATGGAATAAACTACATGGAATAAACTTACAGATATGTGGTCCCCCTAGCCTATGGAGAATGTAATTTGCATAGATCCTGTCTAACTGCCAAGGCACCATGCAAAAACAAAAACTAGGTATGTCCAATTTTACGGTTCATGTGAATAGGAAGCCTATTTAACTTGACTAATATTTTAACATTTATGAAAAGATGACCATTACATAAAGAAAAAATCCACTGAGGTCTCATGTCAATAAAACCATTAGTATGAAGCATAGCCTATGTCTATGCTCACAAGGTTTGTAATCCAGAATTAAATAAGACTTGGCTCTTGATTTGTTCTCCAGTCCATGACAATGTTTATTATATGGGCAAGGGCCTCTTTTAGTAAGAAAATACTAGTGTAATTATCATGAATTAATTTTGTAATTGTTTTATTCTAACCATAATGTAACCACTTTCTATTTGATGTAATTAGAAAGATTAATTTGATTTTTAACAAAGCCTATAATACTACTAATATCAGTTATGTACTGAGAGATTTAGTTAAAGACATCTACAAGATGTTATTCCACTTGAACCTGATTCTTCCAAATCAGGTTCATCTCTATAATCCCCCCAAAATCTATGAAAGCGGTGAGGGCACTGGCAAGAATTGTCAGAATCCGCTGTTAGAGGGCTCTAGAAATTAACCAAAGGCTTACAACAATTTGGGAATAATTCATTCAAGAAAAATTGCTGAATCTTGGTAAGGAGAGTGAGCTTTGTGGTTTTATAATTTGATTTATTCCTGCCTCTCCTCCCCAGCCATAGCTTTGAAAAATAATAACCTGCAATCTCAGTGAAAATGAGCTGCCTGGAATACACTGAAAAGAGTAGAATGGGGTCAAAGCTTCTGTAAAGCACACTCACAGAGAATTGACATTATTTTATCTGCCTGGTTGTTGCCTGGAAGAGCTCATTCCATAGCGGTCTTCATTATACCTTACTTGGAGCTTTTCCTTGCTAAGAAGCCTTTTTTGGCGGCATTTGTTGAAAACAGTTAGGGCCGTTATGTAACACTGCAGCTTCCTAAAGCAAAGATAAGAGTTGGAACAAAAAATAGACTAATCAAAAGGCTTAAAATGAAAATTTGGCAATTAAGATATTCATAGGGGCCTTAAAAAGCTATATAACCTTTAGTATGAAGCATAGGAATATTTCTAGGATTCTTCTAGATTCCTGGGTATCTACCTAGTAAGCCATTTGCATGTGTAGATCTGTGTGTACTCAGGGCTATGCACATGCTCAAGAAAGACCTAAGAAGGACCTAAACTCTCACCCCTGGCTGACCTTGAGGTTCTGCACAAGGAGAAAGTGCAGGCTAAGGCAGAGTTGTCAACAGCCTGGCTGAGTGTTAAAGGCATGTCCCAAACACCTACATGGAGCCACATAACAGAATTTGGAGACTTACTGATTCCAGGCATTTAAGGAAATCTCTATCCTATCATTAATTGACCACTAAGCTAACCAATCAGACACTTCAGTGGCCACACGTGAAAAAAAATAAGGACTTTAAAACTGAAAACTCACTAAACAAGCACCCAACAACAAAAGCAGCAAAACAACAAGCCCTGAGGAGTGGTGAAAAATCTAAATTCCAGAGATGCCACATTATAGTATTTTAAATGTTCAATTTTCAACTAAAAATTATGACATTAAAACACACACACACACACACACACACACACACACAAGTATGGCTAATACACAGGACAAACAGCTACAAAAGTCAATAGAAACTGTCCCTGAAGAAGCCCAGATATTGGACTTAGTAGACAAAAACTTTAAGTCCACTGTTTGAATATAGCCAAATACCTAAAGAAAACTATATCTAAACACTTACCAGAAAGTATGAGAATGATGTCTCATTCAATAGAGAATATCAACAAAGAAATACAAATTATATGAGGTATGACAATTAAGTCCACAAACTTGCCACCATGCACTTACATTGGTAGCACTGTACAGACAGCTCAGTAAGGTTTCGTAACCTTGGTATATCAGTGTCTCACAACTGTGTTCCTGTCGACGAGTGGCAGTAACGTGCTGAGTGGCATTCATTATTGTTGCCGTGTGTTTTTGTGTGCTGTCATGAGAATGTCACAGCTTCAATTAGAGCAATGAACAAACATTAAATTTCTTGTTAATCTTGGCAAGAGTGGAAGTGAAATGAGTGACATGTTAGTCCAAGTTTATAGGGATAATGCCATGAAGAAAATGGCAGTATGCAAATGGATTAAATATTTTTCTGAGGGGAGAGAATGCGTCACTGATGAAGAGAGGTCAGGGCAGCCAATAATGAGCAGAACTAATGAAACACTACAAAAATTTGTCAAATTGTGCGTCAAAATCATCGGCTGACTGTGAGAAGCATAGAAGACCAAGTAAATATCAATAGAGAAACAGGAAAATCTTAACTGAAAATCTTGGCATGAGAAAGGTGGGTGCAAAAATGGTCCCAAAAGAGCTCACCAATGAACAGAAGCAAAGGAGAGTCAAAGTTTGCCAAGACCTTTTGGAGAAGTAAGATGATGTTTTGGGCCATGTTATCACTGGTGATGAAACATGGGTGTACAAATAAGACCCTGAAACAAAGCACCAAAGCGCACAATGGAAGTCAGTCAGTTCTCCATGACCAAAAAAGTTGCATCAGTCCAAATCAAGAGTCACAACAATTATCAGAGAGATTATTCATTATGAATTTTTACCAACTGGACAAACAGTTAACCAAGTTTACTATCTGGAAGTGCTGAAAAGGCTGCGTGAAAAAGTTAGACGAAGATGACCCGAACTTTTCACCAATAATTCATGGCTTTTGCATCATGACAATGCACCAGCTCACAAGGCATTATCTGTGAGGGAGTTTTTAGCCAGTAAGCAAATATCTGTATTGGAACACCCTCCAATACAGTTACTCACCTGATCTGCCCCCCCCCATGACTTCTTTATTGACCCAAAGATAAAGGAAATATTGAAAGGAAGATATTTTGATGACATTCAGGACATCAAGCGTAATACAACAACAGCTCTAATGGCCATTCCAGAAAAAGAGTTCCAAAATTGCTTTGAAAGGTGGACTAGGTGCTGGCATTGATGCATAGCTTCCCAAGAGGAGTACTTCGAAGGTTACAGTACTGATATTCAATGCTAAGATTGAATATTGTTTTTCTAGGATGAGTTTATGAACTTAATTGTCAGACCTCATTAAAAAAGAACCAAATATAAATTCTGGAGTTGAAAAGTACAATAACTAAAGTGAAAATTTCATTTCAGGGGCTCAACAGCAGATTTGAGCAGGCAGAAGAATCAGCAAATTTGAATACAGGACAACTGAGATTACTACGTCTGAGAATAGAAAGAAAAAAGAATAAAGAAAGATGAATAAAGCCTCAGAGACCTGTGGGACACCATCAACTGTATCAACATATGCATGATGGGAGTCCAAGAAGGAGAGGAGAGAGAGAAAGGAGTATTAAAAAAAAAAATCTGATGAAATAATGACCAAATACTTCCCAAATTTGATAAAAATTGTTAACCTACATATCCAAGAAACTCAAGAAACTCCAAATAAGATACACTAAAAGATGGGATAAAAATATTCTAAAATCAATTGTGGTGATGGTTGCACAGCTCTGGATATACTAAATGCCATTGAATTGTACTCTTTAAAAAAAGTGTGAACTGTATAGTATGTGAATTATGTCTCAATAAAGCTGTTTTTTAAAAAGAAGGGAATGAGGTACTGATACATGCTACAGTATGGATGAAACCTGAAAACATTATGCTAACTGCAAGAAGGCAATCAAGAAAAGTAATATGTTATACAAGTCTATTCATACGAAATGTTCATAATAGGCAGTTCCGCAGAGACAGGAAGTAGATTGCGGTTGCAGGGCCTGGAGGGAAAGGTAAATGCGGAATGGCTGCTAATGGGTATGGGATTTCTTTGGGGGATAAAAATTTTCTGCAATTACATAGTAGTAATGGTAATACAATCTTGTGACTATACTAAAAATCACTGAACTGTATACTTTTAAAGGTTGGATTTTATGGTTTGTAAGTTATATTTCAATTCTTATAAAAGCAATCCCTTCACCCCCCCCCCAAAATATTCAGTAGTGGAAGGAGGTAAAACTATTATTAAGCTTGTCCATGTTTAAGAGCATGCTTGTACTGGAAATTTGGTAAATTGAAAATTTTAAAACAATACCTATTTAAAACAATACTCAATGTTCTTTTTTTTTTCTATTCTATAAATAGCCAAAGTTACAGGTGAAAGAATAATATGCAATATATAATTTAAAAGATGTGACCAAATGTCAGAGGGTAGATGGCATAGGATAGTTATCTAACAGATGGTCCGGGATAACTGTATGTTTATCTCCGGGAATGTGTGGGATTCTGGCACTGACTCTTAACCAAGATAGAAGCAGTGAGCTAATGATTTACGATGTGCTGTTTAAAGTTCAAACTCTCCCAATGTCAGTCAGGACCAGTTCGTTAATTGATAGCTTATACCCAGTGTAACTAGCTGGACGGCCTATACTGGCTACATGACCAAGGAGACATAAAAGACCCTGATGAAAACTTTTAAAAACCTCTCCCAATACAAAGATCTATCATCACACAATTCTTGGCTATTCAATCTGGAGACAAAGTACATCCTTGTGCAAATAAGAAACACACTGGGGAGCAACACTGGGAAGTGTCTTGGGCTTCAAATGCTTGCTTGCACTCTATTTCTCCTGTGCTATATCTTTTGCCCTTATTGATCATGCTCTATGAGGCCTCGTAAGTCTTTTAATTATCCAACCAAATGCACCCTTTGTACTAGTAATGCGTTCCATACCACCAACCTTTTCTTATAAAAGGTACAGGAGGAGCAGCCTCAGAAATTCTATTCCAATGAGGCTCTCAAAACCCTGTGAAAAATATAAGCAAAGACAGTCCCACCTCAGGGCAGTGCCAACATATTCAGCAGTAGTACATGAAAATAGATACCGAAGAGAATGTTGCCCTTCCCAAGCCTAGAAACTCAAACCTGGTTGCCCAACTCAAACAACCAAAGTTGGTGCATTCCACAGACAAAGGGTACACGAGTTGTAGTTGTGGAAAAGAAGCTTATGCTGCTCAAGAACTTTCTCAGTGAGTCCAAGAATTGAGGGTCACTCAACCAACCCCTGTATCTAAGAATCTCCTTTCAAGTACCAGTTTACCTCACATCATCTAGCATCCAGGCCATCATCTAAGTCAGAGACTTGCGTAATCTTCTTTGACACTTCAGCAAATTTATTACAAACATGCTCGGTACATGTCTGGGTAGAGAAAGGTTTGGGGTTGGAATTTACCAGAACAATCATGGAGGCTGAAATTCCAGTTCAGGAAAATAAGATCCCTCCAAAACCCTTCCCCCACAACTCACAGTCAGGTCCTGTAGAACCACCAGAGCCTTCCTCAAATACTCATATAATCTTGTCTCTCTGGGACAGACATTCAAATTTCTCTAACTCCCACCACTGGTCAGTATCAGGGGCACATGGATCTATATCCTGACAGCTCTGGAGTAGGTCTTAGATGCTTCCATCTGTTTATCCTGAGCTCACGCTATCAAGAAAGTACCCAGGGAAACACACGACTTCCTGAATCTAATTACTAAACCCAGTTTTCTGGTTGCCATATAATCATTTTCATTTATTCTACCATGGCCACCTGACTGCCATTCTTTCCACCCAAAGTGTAACCAGTAGATAGCCTGGCTTGCCATCACCCTAGAGGATATCAGCAATATCCTAGTCCTTAGGATACAGGTTTGTATTTGTCACTCACTCCCATGGCCACATCCTAGACTTCACTACCTGGCACTGTGTCACTCTAAGATCCACATATCTGAATAGTACCCTGGCCCCAGCTGCCAGATCTTCCCACTTGCTTGCATGACAGAAGGGACAGCGTGGCCTGCTAGAGCCCTAGTGCAGGGATTTCTTCCAGGGAATACTCAAAGCCCGCGCAAACCCCATTTGAGCCAAGGATCACTTTCCCTCTTTAAAATATCTTTAGACATTTCTTTGAAAGCTGACAGCAATGGGGGGAGGGAATAGATTCTCTTACCTTCTGTTTTTGTTTATTCATTTTTGGGTGGGAGGGAATCCAGTTGACTTTTCCTTCAGGACTACCTATTTTCTAGGGAAAAAGTGAAAGCTGAGGAACAATTCTCCAAAAACTTTCCCCCAGGAAAAGGTCCTGGTCTTAGTCCAGGTCCCCAGGAGGATGACTCTACCTACCTCAGCAAATAGAAATAGTGTTTAAAACACACACACACACACACACACACACACACAATAAATACAGCTGATTTTATTCTTCCTCACACCTTCGTTTAGGGCAGAAATAAATCCTTTTTCTACCCAAACTTCTCCCATTTTAAGTTGTGTTGGCTCTGTCAGGCCAGTGCATCTCCACCTAAGCACCTAAGAGGACAAAGCAGTCTAAACTGTAAGGTGTCATCTGGCTACTCTTGTAGATGTCTGCCCCCAGTGTCCAGAACATTTTTGAACACCCAGGGGACAAGGCACCTAGAAGGGACTGGTTGGATTGAGAACATCTGAACTGAGACAAGACAATGGTTTGCATATACAACAATTGCATTGCAAAGAAAGTGTATCTGTTTATATGCATATTCATTTAGAATTAAAGGTTTAATTCAAGCACTGTTGTCCAGATGGTAGAAGACTGAAGAAAGTACTTAATTTTTAGATTATCAGCTGCTTTGATATTTTCAACTTATGCTACTAAATCTGTTTACTTCTTGTATATCTGGCAGGTTTTCAAAATGTTATTTTGAGATGTTTAAGGAGTTTTACCCAAAACTTACAGCCAAGTGTGAAATTACAGTATTGTTAAAGATGGAAATTAAACGTGTTTCTATTAAATTTGTATAACTTACAAGAAATCAAAAGTTCTCATTATATTATTTGTTTCAGCTTCAGAAGACTAGCCTTGCTGAAATATAAAATGTTTCGGGCATTAGTGGAAAATGAAATACCTCAAGTCTTATTCCCAGATGTTTAATACATTAAATTCTTAAGTGCCAAATAACAAGTATTTGACTTCTTAAACTCTGCTTTTATAGAAAACAAAAAGTATAAATATATTAAATGTATAATACTAGGAACGATGAAATAAAAAATGGACTTTTCTATGCTTCAATATTTTCAATTTTTCTTATTTCTATTTCTCGAAGCTTGTCTATTAATAGTTATGCTTGTTTCTATGAACTAAAAGTACAGGTCCTAAATACTCTGAAATCATTTTTTGCATAGTAAGCAACCACTATGAGTTTGATGGCAATCTTGGTTTGGGCCAATTTCCATAGACAATAAAGTTTCTTTTTTTTGTTTTCTCTTACCTCCTTTTGTATCTCCTATTACATCAAATGTGGCTTTCCAAACTCTTTTTTATAACATCACTGAAAACCTCTTTCAGACTAGCATAACGATTGACTTGTCCTTACTTACAAGAACATTCACTGCACAAAGGGGACAAGAAGCAGATTGGAGGCAGGACCAGCCATATACATAAGCCTCCGTATTGTACACCACTCCAAGCTGTTTCAGCTCGGTGGAAAGGTTTTAGAATATCTGTGTTCAAATTCAGTTCACCAACATATAAGTGATAGAGCTGTGAGTATATATTGGATTCAACTTTCTTCACAGTGAAGTAAGAATAATACGTAACTTATAGGATTTTTCTAAGGACTAAATCAGATCCATGAGTAAATATTAAATGTTAGCAGTGATTGAATATTCATAAATATGTAATTATTGACCGCTTATATGCTGTCCATGTTATTTGCCTATTCTACAAGGATGTTCTCTTCTTATATTTTAGGATGCATTATATATAAGGGTTAGAATTTGTCATTTGTGAAAATACATTTTCTAATTTTCCACTTGTCTCTAATTTTGCTGATGGTGTTTCAGATATATAGCAGCTTCAAATACTCAAGTCATCAAATGAAATCTTTCTACTTTTAAAATAAAATAAAATAAAAAGATTTACTGGTATGTTTGTCTAATATTAAATGATTTGGAGTTTTCATGTATTTAATCAATCTGGAATTAATTTTTGTACAATAAGATGTTCCTTTTTATTTTCAAATTGTTAGCCATTATTCCTCATTATCCTTTATCAATCTGTTTCTTCCTCCAATGCTATAAAATTACTTTTCTCATATACTACATTGTATATTTTCTTATCATTATAGAATTTCTATTCTACTCACTTTTCTGTATTTCTCTTTGTAATTGGTTTAATTTTGCCACTTTATTGAGGTAGGCAGAATTCTAAGATGGGCCCCAAAAGTCCCAACCTCTTTTATACATATACTTTCTCCCTGTTATTCAATTAAACACTAATCCATGTACTGCTTTGAAAAGGTTTTTCAGGTGTAATTAAGGTCCCAAATCAGTTAACCTTACGATAGGGATTATTAAATTGGGCCTGACCTAATCACATGAGCTCTTTAAAAACAGTATGTTTTCTCTGGCTAGTCTGGCTGGCCACAGAAGAGGAAGTTAGAGAAATGTGTTTAGATTAGCCTGGAAGAAAGCAAATGTCCATCTTATAAACTGTTCATATAGCAAGGAACGGCAGGCAGGCAATAGGAGCTGAAAGCTGCCCCAGCTCACAGCTAGATAGACAATCCTACAACCACAGGAAGTTAATTCTGCCAACAATAAATGACCTTGGAAAAGGTCCCCAAAACCAGATAAGAGCTCAGCATGGATAACATATTTTTGTTAATTTAAGTATATTTGGTATACAATATTATAGTCGTTATATTAGTTTCAGGTGTACAATAGTGATTCAACATTTTTATACTTTGATTTAAGCCTCATAATACCCTATGCAGAAAACCTACTCACACCTTGCCAGACATCTGACCTACAGGACTGTGAGCTATTAAATGAGTATCCTTTAAAACCACTAAGTTTGTGGTAATTTATCACACAGTAACAAAAATTCACAATTATAATACATTTTCATAATCAATACAACAGGACCCCATCATGTTTTTTTTTTTCAAACATATTATCTGTTCTCATTTATAACACTTCCAGAAGCACTTCAATTTGTTTCAAAATTCAAAAAACAAAAAAATCCTATTGACCATTCATGGTGTCCTTATTTTAAAGTTACGGATTACTTTAGAGCAAATCTGTGTAGCCTGGAGACTTTATCTCCCTCCTTTGGGTCACTTATTAAATAACAGGCTCAGTGGGTCTGCAGTGGCTTAACGGAAAGAGAAGGCAGGTACCAGCCACTGACTGAGTTTCAGTGGGCTCCCCCTTTCAAACAAGGCCACTTTCTCAACCCTGAAGCTTATACTCTTACAAAATTGCCCTCCCAGATCACACTGTTCGTTAAGATAAGTAGGCTCTCCTATCTACCAGCCTGTACATTATTTTCTCAATAAAACCTATGTCCTACCTTGTTTCCCTGAAAATAAGACCAGGTTTTATATTAAGTTTTGCTCCAAAAGACACATTAGGGCTTATGCTCAGGGGATGTCATCCTGAAAAATCATGCTAGGGCTTATTTTCCACTTAGGTCTTATTTTCGGGGAAACACGGTATCTACCAGGGAGGCAGTGTCAGTGACCCCTTCGGCACAACCAGTCCTCCTTACACATTGTTCCTGCAACTCAAAACTTTTCTTGGCTCTCCCCCCCACTACTCAACTTCATACATCTGGGGCCCTTTGCATTAAGTCTTCTAATCAAAGATCATGAGTGTGTTGCTATTTAGAGTCGTTTATGTTTCTTAGTAATAATTACTTTTAAATAGATTACTACTTGCTTTTAGAGTACTTCTAAGAACCATAGCTCTCAAAGCTATTATGTTAACTTTTCTGTTTATAACTCAGCTATGATGGTATAGAGAAAAGTTTTCTGATCTGTATACTTTTGATTTTTCACTGGATACAATTTCAATGTTTACTGAAAATTAAGATGTAAGTTGAAGAAAGAATAAAGTGTTTGTATTTTTAAATGGGACCATGTATCTAGGGAAGTCCTCAGATCCTGAAAAAATAAATTGATAATGATGTAATTCAGATCATAGACAACTGACTGAGACCTTTTTTTCCTCCTTCTAAGACACGTGTGCATGCTGTTGAGGTGGTAGATAGCAAAAAGGGACCCATTATCCTGATTTCTTAACTTCTAAAGGTCAGGTCACTTCATTTTGGGGAGTCTGAGATGCAGGATTATTACCCAAGATACACCTTCTCTTTTGCAATGGAGTTTGAGGCCTCACTTTCACAGCTTCTCACAAGGCATCCTGGGGCTATTGTCCCTTAGCAATTCAAAAATCAAACATATCTTCCCATTCCTAAGCCTAAAGAAATTAAAATTTCATGCACTCTCTGGGTCTATCTTTCCCTTAACATCCTAACTCTTATTCCCATTCTGCTTCTACCCTCAAATTTTCAATTCTTTCCCTAACCTTTATGGTGGGATAAAAATGTGAAGCCCCTAGACCTTGCAGTATAATAAAGAAGATTGCCCCTCAATGCAAACTCAGCAAGAATTTCAAAGTCCAGATTCCACACATTAGATATGGCTTTCTAACTAGCAAAATGATCTCCCTAATTTGTAGATAAATTTTTCTGGTGTTACTATCACTGTAGGTAAAAAACCCACAGTTCTGTGCTCCTCCAACCTGAACTTCAGCTGTGCTTCTATGAAATGCACAGGAGGCCTTGGAGAAGCACGTTCATGCTCCTGCAACCTTATCTCATGTGTGTTCTGTACATGATTTATTCACTGCATGGAGAGGAGATCAAAGTGAAAGCAATTCTGAATAGTGACCGTGTCATTTTTGCCCATCCCTAAACTCAAATCAGATTCTGTGTTTTGGTCTATATTAGCCCTATTCTGGGCTCAGATATCTCACCCTGATATCTTTATCTTCATTTGTATTTTTAATTTTGTCCTCTTTTTCAGCTACTTCTACCCTCCTCTGGACATCGTATAACCTTAACTCTGGACAAATACTTTTCTGTTTGACACTAATTCTTTGTTGTTTCCTTCCTCTTTCTTATCAATAACTTACACTTGGCCCAGCTGTATTTTCCCATGGAATCCTTACCACTCCAACTCCTTCAAACTTAGTGCAACAAGTGGAGGGGACCTGCTTCCCAGAGCCACCTGTAGTCTTACTCTTCCTCAACCGCCCTTCACTTAAAGTTCATTTCCATTGGCTTAAAAAGAGTTAAGATGTGAATGCACTTTAGAATGCAACTGATCAGGATATAAATGTACAGTAAATTTATTACAAACAAGAATACAATTATTAACTACAATAAAATGTGAAAAGAAGAAAGACTTGTTTTTGCAGAAAACTCTTATTACCTATAAAATACTATGGAATCACCTGGAAATAGTAAGATTTTTAAATCATGCAAAATTTATATACTAAAAGCACAAAGTTAGTCCTTATAATTGTCTTCAATAGAAATTATCTGTAGATTATATAGGTAACCATTTAGAATGAACATATAAATGAACATAGTGTTCTCTTCAATTTTCCTAAGAATCTAGTATGGTTTAATGCTTTAAAGAAAAAGGAAAATCCTTTAAAGGGACAACAGACTTCAGGAAAACAAGTTGCAATTCACTTAAAACAAATTTTATTAGATATTGTTAAAACAGTTAGTAGTAAAAGCATATATTGAGCCATGTTTTCTTTTATAAAACCTTACAAAATTAAAGATTTCTAATTATACTTGTAACCCCTTAGATGTCATCTATAGTTAAATGTTGGCTTAAATGTTTGAAACACTCAATAAAAAGAGAAGCTATGTGAAATCTTTCGCATATTACCCAAAAATAACTGTGGAACATGCATTATAATTTAAAATGAGATTACTTAAAATATGGATTGTAAGTTCTTCTAATTTTCATTGAAACAGATTTAATCTTGACAGGCGAGCTGTTTTTGGTCCATGTGCCCCATTGCATTCCAGTTGCAAGCAATTTTCCAGGGAAGTGATGAATGCCATTCAGATTTGCTAGACCACATTGGTTGAACCACCAGCCAGTGTTGTTATTGAGGTGACTGCAGCTCTTCACAGACTGACCACTCACCAGGCATGCAGGGTGACATCCATCATTATCAACATCTGATGTGCTGAAAGGCATTGCATTTTGATTATCGTCTGTTCTGAAGCCCCGGAATGCATCACCTGGGTAAAACAGAATTTTTTTAATGACTAAATTGAAAATTATTTTATTAAAAATTAAATAATTAAAAAAATAATAATTAAAATTAAATTATTTCCTACAAGGTACCATATTACAAACTCTCCTCTAGATTGTAATATTCCAAAATCTGATATTGAATTCCTCAACAGAATAGGGTTCTTTAAGTAGACATTTGATATAAAATCAAAATCAAAAATGGAAGTTTGGCAGTATAGACATAATCAGATAATATAGACCAAAGATGATGGTGTATAGACCTGTCATTCTTCAGGGAAAAGTAATGTAATGATTGGTAATTTAGGAAATGAAAATAATTTCCACATAATAAATTTTCACACCACTAACATTTTGCAACACTTTAGATACAGAGGTATAAATGAATGTGAAACTTCAACCTTTAAAAAACTTAGTTTGTAACTGCAAAAGTTGTTTGGTTTTATTTGTAAGCCAAGTTTATATAAAATGCCTATAATGCCCTCAAGAAAAAATTAGATACACTACTGAGATGTGCCTTTTCTTCAAGGCTCTCCACATGATATATGAATTAATTGGATAGAAATTAAAACAATACAATTTTTAAAGGGTTTCCTTTGGACACCATATGTATGATATCCCTCATACTCACAATAATCTTCAAAGATTAAATATCTTGGGCAAAGCAACCCATTTAACTAAGTGGCGGGTGCAGGAGTCATGTTTTGTTTTATAAAATTTATATAACTAAGATTCTAATTAGTCCCATTGTACCTAGATTTCACCTGTAGGTGAACTTTGCTAATATGTTTGAACTAAAAGTGAAGCTATATAAAATCTTTAAAGAATTCAAAGCCCACGTTTGTTTTATTATGCTTCCAAATGTTTGGCATCTTTTGAGATATGTCTTTGAGGAGTGCTTCATTAGCAATGGTGGCCTATCCTATAACTTATACCCAGAGCCTCTGACTTGGTTCTTCATGGGACACAAAATGCCCACATTGCAAGTATTTGCAGAGAGAATATAGTTTCAACACCCACACAGTACAATATCTTTCAGAAGTTCAGATGAGAGATATACAGTACTTATGCAGCACTGCCTAAATTATACGATCCCTTCACAGATACACTCCCTGAACAAAGTTCAACTGTCAGAAAGATCACACATCAGGTTGGGTCTTCTCTGGATTATATTTAATAAATTATTGCAAAAATATAATGCCTACGTCTATTATTTAAGAAATATCCAACTAAAACTCACCACCATGTTTTCTGTGAGAGTATAATTGGAGAACATGGCACTTTGTTTTCCTTGAGAACCCAGAAAAGCTTATTTAGTTTTAGAATCAGGAATATATATCTTTTTCATTAAACAAATGCATTGCTCAAATGTTCAACCTTCATATTTCTATTTTTTCTCTGAGCTAAAAGTCAAATTTGAGGCCACCTCTACTACACACATAATCACACCTAACCCCGTTGTTTTTATCTATGTTTCTACCTTTACATTCTATTGACAACTTCTTTTATTTATTTTGATTATATTATGCAATCAACAATTGAAAGTCACTTAACAATAATATTGGAAAAATGTAGTGTAAGGCATGCCAAAATTTTAGAATTCTGTGATGAAGAAACTTTTTTGCCATTATAAAATTTATTCTCCACTTAGATCCTAATCATATTTTAGAGAAACCCCACATAAACTTTTCCTAATATAGTATTTCCATATCTTAATAATTCTTTACACTTTTAGAGATGAAGCGTTAAAAATTATATATTGTAACTCTTTAAAATTTTCCCTCTGCGTCAATACTTGAAAGATTTCAGACTTTCACCTAATGTCACAAGGCTAACCTCTCTCAGATGTCAGAGCTTCCAACCATACCAGACAACTCTTCAGACCCGTTATTTTCCTCCTTCTGCACTTTGATTCAAGCTGCTCTCTTTGCCAACATTCATTTGCCAAAAGCCTATGCATTCCTCCAAGTACAGATCATCAATGGTTCTCAACTATAAGGATGACAACATTGTGGATGCAAATACCTGGGACCAAATTTACTGAGTGAGATTCTGCAGGACTTTCAAAAGCTTCCCAGGTTGAATCTAATATAAACCCATTGTTGGAAACTACCTTTCCATGATGATTTTCTATATGCAATCAACTGGAATCATTTTTGCCCTCCTTTTAACCTCCAAAGCTCCATCAGTAATCTGTGTTCAGTTTTATTTATCTACCCCATCTATACTGTGATCACTTAAAGATCTAGGAATATATCATTTTTGGATTTCTAACACTAAAAAATAAACAATGAACAAGTACCATGATGAGCAAAAAGAGAGTTGAAGTTAGCATTTCTTAACTCAAATTTAAAATTTTAGCATCAAAATGTAAATTTAATATCAAGTATTTTGAAGTCCTAACAAGTTAAATTTATTTGGAAATGAGTAGATGCACCAAGGTACTAAGCTAGTTGTTCTATCAACCTGGGTTCTTGCCCTGCTCAGATGTGGTGAGCTGCGAATCTCGGGCAAGTCACATAATCTTTCAGATTGCTTCACCTGTAAAGTGAGAAGAGTGAAGATCAGCTCTAACATTTTATGATTTCTAAATGCCAACATCTCTGAACTTGAAAATGTCAATAATACTTTCCCAGCCTAAACCACAAGGACTCTATCTAAAGAATCAACTGAGATTACCTGTGGCAAATTGTTTCAAAGAGTATAAAGCACTTCAAAACCATGATGCAGTGCAACAACCATAGCACTGTTTCGAAACTCAAAATATGACCAGTTTTCTCATTCCTAATCTTTTCTATTATCCTTCATGGATTATACCAAGAGAAGTGCATTACCTTTATCTTCACCTAATATTGACTCAGTTATATTTAAATCTTCTGGATAATTTTAGGAATAAAAAACTTACCAGCATTTCCTGAATATCGTCCTAAGTGCATTTTAAAAAATCTCGTTTCATCTTCTAGCCAAAAGTTATCATATGATGCATAAGCAAATGTGTCATCTTCAGATTCCAATGCCACATACAGCATAAAACTGGCATTTTTCTGATTTACTATATAAAAAATATTTTTTAGTCCTAGCCAAAATTCGCCTGTAAAAATAAAATAAGCTTTTTTTAATATATTATAATACAAATGAGAATAACTATTATTGACTGTTTGGTGGTGTTTAATGTTTCAGAATTCTGAAATGGCTCACATAAATCATTGGAGTGACTGGATGGCCCTCATTAAAATTATCAGTGTTTGCTTAATGTACCAAAAAAAAAAATCTTCCCACTTCTAATTCACTAGACTGGGGATAACTAGACTCTGTTTCATTTTTATTTCCCCCAATTAAATTCAAAAATTCATTTAAAGATTAATTAAGTAAAAAGTCAAGTTTTACCTTAAAACATATCAACAAAAAGCCAGGTGAAATATTATGACAGGTAAAAAAATGATGGGTATTGGTGAATATGAGGTTTAAACTCCAAATCAGCACCTCCTAAAGACACATTTCTTGATAATGTTCAGTTAAAATTACTTTTTCTGTCTTTGAGAATAATGCTTTGTGAATAAATATTTCTTTGTTATAATGCAGCTTGTGAATTACCTACGAATGGAAACATAATATAGCAACACTGGATGGAGATTCCCAGGTTTAGGGTCAATATTTCCAAGATTGTAGATCCAGTATGAATCATTAAACCCTCCCTACCTCCCAATTCAGGCTGCATACTCCTTGCATGTTCTAGCCAACATCATGGCATAACCTAAATGTGTATGCTCCCGTTCTGACATACGAGGTCTGACAATTAAGTTCACAAGCTTGTTGCAACGATGTTGTAAACCTTTTTTGGTATCAGAGGGATTATTCATTATGAATTTGTACCAACTATACAAACAGTTAACCAAGTTTACTATTTGGAAGTGCTGAAAAGGATGCGTGAAGAAGTTACCAGGGGTGTCCAAACTGCGTCCCGCAGGCCAACTGCGGCCCACAATCCATTTTTTAATGGCCCGCAGCAAATTCCAAAAATATGTTTAGTTTACTTAAATAAACCAGGTGAGGCAATACGTATTTCACCTCAAGTGAGTGGCCCGGCTGTTAGTGTATTTTACCGCATATGGCCCTTGGTAAAAAACGTTGAAAAAAGTTTGGACACCCCGAGTTAGACGAACTGAACATTTCACCAACAATTCATGCCTCTTGCCTCACGACAATGCACCAGCTCACACGGCATTGTCTGTGAGGGAGTTTTTAGCCAGTAAATAAATAACTGTGTTGAAACATCCTCCGTACTCACCCGATCTGGCCCCCAATGACTTCTTTTTTTACCCAAAGATAAAGGAAATATTGAAAGGAAGACATTTTGATGACATTCAGGACATCAAGGGTAATACGATAACACCTCTGGTGGCCCTTCCAGAAAAAGAGTTCCCAAATTGCTTTGAAGGGTGGTCTAGGCGCTGGTGTCGATGCACAGCTTCCCAAGGGGAGTACTTCTAAGGTGACCATTGTGATATTTAGCAATGAGGTATGTAGCACTTTTTCTAGAATGAGTTCACAAACTTAATTGTCCCACCTTATGTATCCCTCTACCTGAATCATGAAATTACTAAAGGAAGTAAGGGTCTAGTCAAAACAAACTTCAAAGAGTTGGGGAAGAGAGTGACAGCATTGAAACTCTTAGAAATATAGCTAAGATACTAACTGCCTCCCCAGGGCTTACAGGGGTATTTTAGCTACACACTCACTTAGAATTGAAAATTATCCTGAAGAAGTACAGGAAAAAAGAAGTACAGGAAGTAAGACAGGTCCCTAGGGGTCTGTGTAATGTCTTTTATCCTATAACTCTCTATTTAAAAGTCCTTGCCCTCTTTCCCCTCTACCCTACCCTCAAATTTAAAACTTAACAATATATTTAACTTAAACTCAAGTTTTTAAAAAATGTACGCCAAGTACAAAGCAGTGAAGGATAACTGCCTGAAAACCTTTCTGTCAAAAGTCTCATCATTTCCCCATAGAAATAAGCATAATGTAAGGAAGATGACAATTCAGAGCCTGAATTCAGAAGGAAGCACTCACTGGACATTTAGAGGTTAATGCTGAGAAAATACTGGTATATTAACTGCACTCCATAGCATGGCAGCTATTTGGCCTTACACATAATATTTTATTACATTTCCTGTCCCTCCTAAAAATCATTGGTATTCAGTATTAAATCCTTGGATGACATTATTATGGGATGCTAAAAATTTAAATTATAACAACAGTAACTTCAAATAACAGCATAAAAATGATCTAAATTACCCGCAAACATCCCAATGAATGTAAAATTATACAATGTTCAGAAATATTGATATTTCTATTCACCCGGCAAAAGTGATGCTGTTGTGTGGCAATAATGTAAACAGATAATACAATCAATCTGAGGTTTATATTTTTCAAATTTTGAACATAGTGATTTTAATTGATATTTTTATTACTTCCAGTTCACATTATTTGAATTTGTACAACCACATACTTAAATTTTTTATTTCATTTGCTTGTGTAGACACAGCACACATCTAAAGAATTTCAAGGTTTAGGACCACCCTGCCCATTCAGTTTTTCATTCTACAAATAGTTGTTGAGCGCCTGCCAGAATTCTGCTGGGTGCATAGTAGATACTAAATAAACACCTAATTTAGAATTTTCAGTCAAATCTATTTTTAGATACATTTTAACAGGTATCTAAAAATAAATATTTCCAACTGAAGATATACTTATTTTAAATAATTTGTCACATTAAGAGACTGATTTAAGTCATATTTTAGTGTTCAGTTCACTATTTTTACTAAATGATTTGATCAAGAGACACAATCTATAGGTGTAATACAAAAAAAAAAAAGATAAAGGAGAAATAAATAAAATTTGACCTAACAGGTCGCCAAATCCATCCCGATAATCACACCACAACCTTTGGAAATCAATTATCCCATCAATCCTTTTCTGTATCACAGTCCATCCACCTCCTCTGAAATCCATGTCACACATTACCTAAAATAGACCCAGAAAAGACAAAAATAACATACTATTATTTTCATTCTTTGATATAAAACTCATTCTTCACCCTTAAGCTTAAAGAAAGACTTTCACTCAAAAGTTTCAATGCAATTGTATGACATTAATATATTCATATTTTTAATTTCTAAACATAATTTTGTTTATCATGAAAGCAAACTTGTAGGTAACCTAAGTACAGTCTGTGTATCAGTCATTTTTTTAAATGTACTGGTGTTTGTAGCATTTTAAGGTTATTCTGTTACTCCTTAACTCTAAATATTTTTCAGTTGAATAGCAGTACCTATAAGATATGGAAGAGTGATGTATTTCTTTATAAATTAACTTTTCCTTTGAATTAAAAATGCTGATTTAAAAATAAAACAGTGTTAACTATGGCCATCTGCCTGTCTTTGATTGTTCTTTTCTCCAAAAGCCTGTGTTTGGACTGGAATTTTCAGACAGAAAGTCATTATCTGTGTCCCTGTCAGCAGGCGCTCATAGATGCATGTGGTGGTACCGTGTATTAGGTTGGTGCAAAAACAATTGCGGTTTTTGAAATTATTTTTAACATTTTAAACCGCAATTACTTTTGCATCAACCTAATAAAATGCCCCTAAGAGGACAACTGTAGGGAATCCATACAAGTGATATAGGGAGGAAACCAGAGTAATCCTCTCCCTTAGAAACTTCCCTTGCACAGAGAAAGGCAGGGTGGAGGAAGTTAAGGAACCAACACTTTCCCACAAAAGAGGTAATTATGCATCCCATGCTTCAAAAATTAGGGGCCTTCCTTTTTCCACATCTCTCCAGGCCCATTTTTGAATCTGTAGGTGAAGTAATTTAAGTAATTTAAAATTACTTCCCAACTAATTCCTAATTTTTGACACCTTGTGAATAGATGTCAAAAAATAATGTTAGTAACTCTGAGAAACTGGTAGTATCTACTTACAAAAAATCATTTTGTTATGCAATAAAAACTATTAATAAGGTATGATATCAGTACCATAAACTTTCTTAAGCACAAAAAAGTACCCAGAAAATATATATGTGTGTGTCCTGTAAATAACACATAATTTCTAGCAGAAATTTCTTCTTTCTAGAAATCCTAGTATAGAACTACTAAGAATAGACATGAGTGATTTATCATATTCAATTTAAGAATGAATCAGTTTCTCAGTCTGTCTCACTCTTTAATGAATGTTTTCTTAAAATTATTCATTTCTTATCCAATCACATAGAATCACTTGTCATCCAAAAAATATATAGCTATATGTAAGAAGAGAAATCGAAGTATTTTTTAGTAAGCTCCAAGGCAAAACACGCCATTATTTTCTAATACCCATAAGCTAATTAAAGTAAGTGCGTATTTATATTGCACAGTTCTGCTTACTATAAGGATAATATTAAGATCTTGCACCAAATGGATTTACTTTAAAAAGTATAAACCATGAAAACTCAAATAGAAAAGTGAAAGACTCTCTAGTTCTTTTAGATGTTTGTGGTTTGGACAAAGAATTCCAGAAAACCAAAATTTTGAAACTGGAACTTTTACTAATTTGTTTAAAAATTTTCAAGAAAAAAAATATTAAAACTAGTAAATTTTAACATTAAGTTGGTTGGGTGCTTATGCTATTGATATAATAAGGGAAAACTTTACCTCAAATGGGTAGCTTGATCCTTCTGGATAGATTACATATAAACCACTTGGCGTTTTGGTGACAGAGCCAATGGTGTCTTTAATATCAGTACAATCTAAACCTAAAAAAGTAAAATTAGCTTTCAGAATATTTTTAAGTGTATATTTAAGGCAATCATTTTAGTGTAAAGAATTAATAGTGCTGTCTGAAATTATTATAATTTCCATTAAAGGTATGATGATTTTAACTCTTAGAAATGAAAAATGATCTCAATTTTAGAAATAGGAGGAAATATATGGAAGAACTGGGATTAAAGAATGTACACTGCAGGGGCAACCAGATGGCTTAGTTGGTTAGAATGCAAGCTCTGAATAACAGGATTGCCGGTTCGATTCCCTCCACAACTAGTTGAAGACAACGAGCTGCTGCTGAGCTTCCAGAGGGGTGGCCAAATGGCTCAGTTGGTTAGAGAGCAAGCTCTGAACAACAAGGTTGCCAGTTCCCACATGGGATGGTGGTCTGCGCCCCTGCAACTAAAGATTGAAAAGAGCGACTGGACTTGGAACCGAGCTGCGCCCTCCACAACTAGATTGAAGGACAACTACTTAGAGCTGATGGGCCCTGGAGAAACACACTGTTCCCCAATATGCCCCAGTAATATATATATATAATTTTAAAAAAAGAATGTATGCTTCAATAAACATAACATCACTGTTAGCTATTAGTATTCAATAGTGTTAATTTTGGATCAACATTTATTTAATATATTTTATAATAATTATACATTCTCTTGCCCAATAAATAGTGCCCTTTCAGGAATCTATGCTTATCTTGAGGGCATAATGTGTAAAGGTAATCTATATGTATGAAGAGGAGAAAACCCAAAGGAATAAGTAGATTAACTACTTTCAACATACCATTGACTACTCTATTTTCAGAGACTCTGATGTGTTGGGGACATTATTACCCATAGCAAAGGGAGAAGAGGGGGAAAATCATTTTCTTCACGACGAAGAAATTGATCTGGAAGCTGGAGCCTGATCTGTTGACAACAGAACTATAGCACCCTATAATCACCCTCTCCAACGCATTCCAGAGAATTGTAAACATAGTGTGTGGATATAGATATTACATTTTATTTTAAGACACATTACTTTGTATTATCTTTTATAAAGGTCATAAAATAAATTCAACCCTTACAAGTGTCAATTACCCAGAGAAACAAACATGTGAAACCCTAGGACCCCGGAGCCAGGAGCCTGGGTTAGAGAGCTGGTTCTCCTTCTTACTAGCTGAGAATATTAGCTAAGATGCTCTTTTTTTCATCATGTGGAATATCATAATAATGATCATGATAATAATGCACCCTTAACTCATCAGCCACTCCACCCCTGCACCAACTCCAAGTAGTTCCCCACAATGGAATGCCCTTCATAGTGTTATTCTGATGATTTACATCATAAGGTATTATATAAAGCACTTAGCATAGTGTAGCATACAGTAAGTACTGAGAAGATGTCATCTACAAATGTTAGCTATAAAATTGTTTGCTTTCTCCTTCATTTCCAGCAGACATCGATTTGTTGCCTCTGTTCTGAATTGCTGAGACATTCTATAATAACTTTATGCTCAGAAATATGATAGTGCACAAGGAAAGACTGATCTGGGTTGGAATATCTGCTTTGCCATCACCATTCAAATAAGCATGAACAGATTATTTAGATTTTTCTGGGCTGCATATTCCTCATCTGATGATGATCACCATCACAGCAAACCCTTATATTGTCTTACTACATATCAGGCTATATTTTAGGGACTTTTCATGTATTTATGTATTTAATCCTCAGAACAACCTTATGAGGTAGGTACCATCAATTTACTGACAAGAAAACAGTGGATGAGGGATTTGAAGAAATAAGTCTGACATCAGACTCCATGCTCTTCACTACCATGTTATACTACCTACCTAGGGGTGGTTATGGAAAACAAGTGAGATACATTAAAATAATACAAAAATAACAAAATAACATGTGAAAATGTTATGAAATAACATGTCTGTCTATGCCTGACACGGAGAGTCACAGTAACTATTCATTCTCTTCCCTTTGCAAGGAAAGAAGAGAGGTGATACACTGCTAGGTCCTCAATAATATTCATCTGCTTGGAACTTTTTAATATTGATTCATATTTGTAAAATTTGTGGGGCATTTTTCTTAGAAACCCAAACCTCTGGGAATTACTATAGTGTATTTTAGTACAAAAAAAGTATTAAATTCCAGTTTATTTCTGCTTTATTTCTTTTTCTTTTCAAATTTTAAGCCCCAATTTGATGTGTTCCAAAGATGTCAAAAATAATTTTTTACAGGTGGAAGGAACTCTGAAAGTTCTTTTCTTTTAACTGAAGATTAATTATTTATAAAATGTAAAGGGGAGCCCAGAATTTAATTACATAAACTATGCTATTTTCAACAGATTCAGGATATCTGTATACAGTCATGGCTTTTAAACAGAAGTTTCCCAGTTTAAGAAAGTACACACAGTTTGGGTTGAAGTTTGCTTAACGGCAGCTATTATTCCTCCAGTCTGTTAGATAATAGTGAGCTGTGTTTTTTAAACAAAACTGCTGAATGCACCAACCTGTCCAGGAAAATTTTAAGCAATAAAAGACAAGTATGAAAAGGCTGAAATACCAAAGTTCTTACCGTGTGACTGAACTGGTCTGTGAGGAAAAGGATCCAGTTGTTTTCTAAAAACTTCAGTAGTCAAAAGAAGAACTCGATTCATGAGCTCATTAACCTAAATACACATGCACATATTTAAGCAAATTTATATTTGAACAAACCTCCTTTATCTGAATTTTATAACTGATATCTCTAAGCCTCTTACAAATCCAGCTCTGAAATGTATATAATGTCCAATTTCTACATTGAATCCCTGTTTTAACAAAGTAGGAAAGACATAGCTAAATAGCAATTATTAAGGTCACTACCATTTACTTCCTGCACATTGCTTTTATCTGCTCATTTCTTCATTTGACGGCCCTTGCAGATCTGTTCTTTATAGTATCTTGCCTGAACCATTGCTGTAGTTTCTTACCTGGTTTCCCTGCCTCCAGCCTCTGCCCACCCTCAAGTCATCCTCCCAACCAGCTGCCAATTTAACTATTTCATTTCCCTGCTCAGACACTATGGTGTCTCTTAGTGTGGTATGATTTCGTTCTTATTTCTATAAGTCAATTTTCCTTAGGCACCCTTGACTCATCAGCCACTCCACCGCTGCACCAATTCCAAGCAGTTCCCCAGAATGAAATGCCCTCTCATTCTTACCTAACCTTTGTGACATTTGAAGCATTTGTTTATCTTTCACAACTCAGCTCATGAGCTCTATCATCTGAAAAGATTTCTCGAATCTCAGATCTTGCATATCTTTTTTTTTTTTTTTGTCATTCTAACAGCATTCACAACATTTGCAACACATTTTTCTGCTCTCCTAGACTGTATAACCCTTAAGTGGAGGTCCATTTTTGTGTTACTGCTTTCTGTTTCCCTGAGGCTTACTGTGGTGCCTTTAACATAGTACGCACTAATTAGATGTCTGGACATAAATGCATTACAAAATTAAATAATTGGACCTCTAGATAATTATATCAGTGCATACATACAATAACCACACAATACTAAAAAAATTCATACCTGATTAGATAAGTAATCCAAGGAAGCTTGTTGCTCATCCATTATAGTTCTTAGTAGTTTTTTGGTACTTCGTGTGTAAGAAATAATAGAATTTTGCAAATTTCCTTAAATCATAATAAAAAGTGTTTGCTAAATATTATATTATTATAGAAACTAATTACAATGAAAAATAACGGCTTTCACATGATTTTGAATAAATATGTAAACAATATCTCTAAATACTCAGAATTATATATTCCAGTTAGTATATATATTTTTTAACTCAGGATTAACCAAAAGCACAATTGTTTTAACAATTCTTAATAAAACTATGCTTCCTAATAATTATGATTACCTTCAGATAATATAATCTGATATAATTGAGAGACAAAATTCTGAATATCAATTCTCACTTTATAAGATGAGAGGTGTAGAAGCAGAAAGTCCAAGACTCATCCATTCTTACTATTTAAGAAAGTAAAAGGTTATAATAATCCCCTTTCATGCAATTTAATTTTTAAAATAAATCTCTTTGAATTTTTTTCTATTAATGCTGTATTTTTATATAAACAAATTGCAAACATATACATAGACACACATAATAAACCTTAGTCAAAAGTTTTGGTTGGTTGGTTTCTGATTGAATTTTCACTATATTTTTGTGAATTTTTCACTAGACTTTTATAATTTTAAAACAATCTTACTTATAAAACATTTGTAAGAATAGTACAAAAAACTTTTTCCTAAATCATTTTAGAGTATGCTGCCATGATGTCCCTGGATATTTCAGTGTGTATTTCTTACACCAAAGACATTCTTTACAACACAACCATCAAAACCAGAAAATAAACATTGACTATTATGTATTTCTCAGACCACATGCAAGTTTCTCTACTTATACTGATAATGTCCTTTATAACAAAAGGAACTGCACATTGTTGCATACATCATTCTTTAAAAAAAAATATTTTCTTTCTATGTTCTTAACTTTCACTCTAGCAATAGAATCACATTAATAATTCTTGATATTTTAAAGTCTATTTCACTCTGCTTCATCTCTCTTTTTCACTTCAGTCTCTCACTTTCTGTTAGATTCTTCCTGATTTTAGACAGCTGTTAGTGGACCTAAATCTGTACTCACTGGTTTGAGAAGCCTGAGACACTTGTGTTACACATACAGTATTAAGCACATTGAAATGAGCTTTGTATACTTTCTGACCTAGGAATTAAAGTCCTGTAAGAGCTGCATCAGATCATCATCACCTTCTCCATTTCTGATTCCCCTTCTTCATCCCATCCCACTATATACATACAACACACCATGAAAATAACTACATTGTTACCATATAGTAACATAAACAAAAATTGATATTTTAAAACTTTTTGTTTTTATGCTTTGTTGCATAAATTGCTGTGAACTTATACCAATTGCTGCAATTATTCAGTATTGAATTCCCCCCCTCAAAACTAAGGTGAAATTTCCTAGTGTTTCAAATGGAAGCAAAAAAATAGCCCTAGACGAATTGATACAATACTACTCTCAGTGCCCTCTGGCTTGCCCCTTCCTTCTGTGGTCTATTGATGCCACAGAGCTACATAAAACAAGGATTGATTCATTTACCAAATATTTACTAGGCACGTACTATGTGCCAAGCACAAAACTTCTGGCCTAGGATGATCAGGATATGTATAGAATGACCCAAACAAAAGCAAAGGTATATTTTGTCTATGTCTACCCTAGAAATAATAAATCATATACCTTTGTAATTGTTACTTTTAATACTTACTACACATGAAATGTTTTTCTTCTCGTGTAATTTTAGTTTTAACATCACATGATTCCTCACAATCTTCCTTATAAACAGCATCATTACTTTTACTTTCATTGTTTGCATTAGATATATCTTCTACAATGTTAACTACCGGAGAATCCTTTACGTTAAAAAATAGAAATAAGAAAAAGTATATGAAGTATGTTATATGGGCTAATACACAATAAATAGAAAAGGTATAGGGAAAAGATGACATTTCATGACATAATAAGGATTATCATTAGAAAAGAAAATGTAATGAGTTCGTTAGTTCAAGCTTCCACAAATAAACGCTATGGGTAGATTTTGGGGTATGAATAGGTATATGTTAATTCAATACTTTTGCTCTTCTTTTTTCTTCTCAAATTCCAAAAGGATTTATAGTCATTCCTTGATATCCATGGAAGACTGGTTCCAGGACCTCTGTAGATAACAAAATCCACTAATGCTCAAGTCCCTTACATAAAATGGCATAGAATTTGCATATAACATAATGCGCATCTTCCTGTACTTTAAATCATATATAAATTATTTGTAATACCTAATACAATGTAAATGCTCTTTAAATAGTTGTTATACTGTATTGTTTAGGAAATAATGACCAAAAAAAAAAGTCTGTATCTGTTCAGTGTATATGCAATCATTGTAGGCCTAACTACATGGTAAATGTCAGCAACAATGTAACCTTTTTTCAAAATATTTTCAATTCACAGCTTGTTGAATATGTTAGCCCTCTGTACCCCATGGATACAGAGAGCCAACTACATTTAGAGTCTACTTCCTATAACTATGTCTCTATGACCTTGACCTTGACCTTTTGCACATTTCTATGTGTGATGCAGTGCTGAGCCAGCCTTCTTCCAGGAATCTTGCAATTTGGAGTTCCTTGAACATGGGCTAAGAAGATTCACTGAGATATCTACATTTCTATGCCAAATAGATTTTCTGCCACCAATTAACAAGAATCATGTCCGGAGGTGGGGAAGAGGGGTAGGAGGAATGTGTAGGAAAATTGTCTCTTTTGTACAAGCTAAAGTATTTAGAGATTTGAAAAGTAATATCGGGTTTTAAAGGTATCACTAATAATAGGAAAAAGGCATGGTATTTTGCTTTGAAAAATCAACAACAAATGTCATTTTTAAAAGTCTGTCATTCCAAAGGTATCTATTCTTGTTGGTACTATTGGTGTCTTCAATGTTAAAATATTCTTTGGTAGAAGTTATATAGACTTAGATAAACCTGTAATTATAAGAAAATAATAACAAGTTTTGTCTTTCTTCAACCTGGATATTGAGAGAAACGTAAAGAGCTAAACATATTATAAAAGGTATCTGCCCACCAAAATATATTCACGTTTTGTTACATAAATCTATTTTTAACCTTTTGCTCTTTCTCTTCTATTCCTATAATAACTGACATACTAGATGTTTAAAAAAAAAACACCTAGATTACAACTATATTTTTTCAGATCTAAATAAGATTCTTAAATATTTAGTATTTTAGAGAATTAGATTATTAATATTTCTGTAGCTTTCCTAGAATTTATTCTTTCTTCAACCTTGGAACTTTGAAATTTGCTATTCATACAGTGGTCAATACATTTCATCACATTTAAAAACAATAAACCAACATTTAAATATGCAGAATTCAAATCCCCATCAACTCATAGTATTGTACATACTATATTACCTACTACTCTGACATTGTTTTGAATAAAATTTTCTAATTTCCTAGGTAATCACTCATAATACTTTATTTGAAATATAAAATTTTATAGAATAGTTTTTAAGTGAATTTTTAAATGACCTACCGGATATTTCATTATCAAAGTTAATCAGACATTTGCTAGCTAATATTTTAACCAAGGCCTGCAATTTAAAAAAAAAAAAAAAAACATTTTCACAAGATAAGTGTTCAGACTCAATTCTCAGTTTATGGTTTCCTAAGTTTAAATATAACATCATTTAAGCAAAGATTCAGCATTTCTAAATAAAGACTAATTTTTCCATAAATTATACTGGGTAGTAAAATTAATCTTTTCAAACATCTAATATGTATTTTTAAAACCAAATAATCATGCTTTCCTAGCTAAAATAATACTGCTGAAGCTCTTACCGTAGATTGATGTACGCAGTTACCTTGCATAGCTTCTCCACAAATAAAAATAAATACATTTAAGAGCAAAAGTGAGGCTTGGGAAAGATACATAGTATTTTCCTTCGAGAAATAAAAAACTTCTTCAAGTATCAGTCAGCTCTCTGTGGAAAGAACTACAGTGCATAGAGTCTTCAGTCAAAACCTTCTGGAAAGTGTACAAAAAAAACAGAAGGCAATACTTACTATTAGTTTCCATGCCCTCGTTTGAAACAACGCCCTTCATATGAAAAACAAGGTAACCTCTAGAAAGCCTATCATTTGAAGTTATAAAAACCCTTTTTTATCACTACATGCCTGCATTATAAATCCATGCTTTTGGAATATAGGCGATAGATAGATAGATAGATAGATAGATAGATAGATAGATAGATAGATAGATAGATAGATGCATGCATGCATGCATGCATAGATGCATAGATGCATAGATGCATAGATGCATAGATGCATAGATGCATAGATGCATAGATGCATAGATGCATAGATACATAGACAAATGAATTGATAAATTCATCTAGTATTTATCAGTCAGTTTGTTTGTTTGTTTGCCTTAGGAAAAAATGCCTTTGATAATATATACCTCAATAATTGTGAACTGGTTTGCATAAAAATAATGAGAAAGTAGAAATGAGTGATGAAGTGGGAATAGTATTTGTTACCTTGGAACTATTTCTACTGTACACCCTGTGAAAAAAAGATACATACCATGTTTCCCCAAAAATAAGCCCTACTCCAAAAATAAGCCCCAGTTAAGATTGTCAGCCAGACAGACACATTTGGTATGTTAAGACGATGTTCCAGAAGATGACATGACTGTATTTGAATAAATGTAGATTGTTGTACATGAAAAAATAAGACATCCCCTGAAAATATGCCCTAATGCATCTTCTGGAGCAAAAAATAATATAAGACCTTATTTTTGAAGAAACATGGTAGTAAGAAAGGCTCCTGGTGGCTAACTGGGCTCAAATTTTAAAAAACAGAGCTTACCTAGCTGCCAATTCTACACAGGCGCCTGTCATGCAAACTGCCCTTCAGGAAGAAGCCTGCACTAAGCTGCCTGCCTCCTGCTCTATTGAATGCCTGCCTGCACTGTTTTCCTGCCATCTGAGCCAGCCTTTCCTAAGGAGTTACTGGAATAGTATTTCAACCAATAGGACTGGGGCTTTCTCATTCAATTGGAACAGTGCAGCTATATTCCATTAGCATCTGTTTTTAAAGATTTTTTTTAATATAGCTAACATACAATGTTACATTAGTTTAAGGTGTACATTACAGTTATTCAACAGTTATACACATGAAGAAGTGATCATCATGATAAATCCAGCACCTTCTGACACCGTACCACGCTATCACAATATTATTGACTATTCTCCCTATGCTGTACATTACATCCCCATGACTTACTTCTTTCATACCTGGAAATTTGAACTTCTTATTCCCTTTCACCTTTTCCCACCTTTTTAATTTTTCAATTACAGTTGACATTCAATATTATTTTATATTAATTTCAGCTATACAGCATAGTGGTTAGGTATTTATATAATTTCAGAAGTGATCCCCTTGATTAGTCTAATACACACCTGGCACTATACAGTTATTACCATATTATTGACTACATTCCCTATGCTTTACATCCCTATGACTATTTTGTAACTACCAATTTGTACTTATTAATCCCTTCCCCTTTTTCACCTATATCCAACACCCCTCCCATTGGGCAACCATCAAATGTTCTGTGTATCTATGAGTTTGTTTCTATTTTGTTTGTTTATTTATTTTGTTCTTGAGATTCCACATACAAGCAATCACATTGCATCTGTCTTTCTCCATCTGACATACTTCACTCAGCACAATACCCTCCAGGTCCATCCATGATGCTGCAGATGGCAAGCACCCATTCCCTTCCCTGGTCAAGAAGTGTTCCATTGTATATATGTACCACCTCCTCTTTATCCATTCATCCATCAATAGACACCCAGGCTGCCTCCATATCTTGGCCATTGTAAATAATTCTGCAATAAGCATATGGATGCACACGTCCCCTCAAAGTAGCATTTGGGTCTCTTCAGATAAATATCCAGAAGTGGGATTACTGGGTCCTTCTTTGTCTCTTGCTATAACCTTTGTTATAAAGTCTACTTTGTCTGGAATAAGTACTGCTACTCCACCTTTTTTTAAATTTCCATTTTCATGAAATATCTTTTTCCCACTTCTTTACTTTCAGTCTGTATGTGTCTTTAGATCTGAAGTGAGTCTCTTATAGGCAGCATACGTAAGGGTCTTGTTTTCTTATCCCTTCAGCCACCCTATCTTTTGATTGAAGCATTTAATCCATTCACATTTAAAGTAATTATTAATAAATATGTAGTTATTGCCATTTTATTACTCATATTTTTTATGGGTTCGGGGTCTTTTTCATCTTAAAGAAGTGCCTGTAAGATTCCTTGTAATACTGCTTTGGTGGTTATAAACTCCTTTAGCTTTTTCTTGTCTGAGAACCCCTTTATCCTTCCTTCAATTCTAAACGATAGCTTTGCTGGGTAGTGTAATCTTGGTTGTAGTTCCTTGCTTTTCATTGCTTTTAATATTTCCTGCAACCCCTCTGGCCTGTAAAATTTTCTGTTCACAAAACAGCTGATAGTTTTATGGGAACTCCCCTGTAGGCAACCAACTGCTTTTTTTTTTTTTTTCTTTTCCTGTTTTTAAGATTCTTTCCTTGTGTTTAACCTTTGGCATTTTAATTATGATATGTCTTGGTGTGGGCCTCTTCAGTTTCATCTTGTTTGGGACTCTCTGCACTTTCTGGGCGTGTATATCTATTTCCTTCAACAGGTTAAAGAAGTTTTCTGTCATTAGTTTTTCAAATAGGTTTTCAATTCCTTGCTCTCTCTCTTCTTCTTGGGGTGCCCCATGATGTAAATGTTGGTACACTTGATGTTGTCCAGGACGTTCCTTAAACTGTCCTCATTTTTTTTGGATTCTTTTTTGTTTTTGATGTTCTGATTGGGTGTTTTCTGTTATCTTATCTTCTAAATCACTGTTTCAGTCCTTTGCTTCATTTAATAAACTGTTCATTCCTTCTAATGTGTTCTTCATTTCAGTTATTGTTTTCTTTATTTCTGACTGCTTCTTTTTATGGTTTCTATCTCCATTTTTATGTTTCTTATCTCTTTGTTGAAGTTCTCCCTGAGATGATTGAGCATCCTTATAACCAGTGTTTGGAACTCTGCATCTGGTAGATTGCTTGCCTCTGTTTTGTTTAATTCTTTTTCTGGAGCTTTGTTCTGTTCTTTTATTTGAAACATGTTTCTTTTTATCCCCACTTTGGCTGCTTCCCTGTGTTTCTTTCTATGTATTCGGTAGGGCTCCTATGTCTCCCAGTCATAGTAGAGTGGTCTTATGTAGTTAAGTGTCCTGTGGTGCCCAGTGACACATTCTCCCTAGTCACCAGAGCTGGGTGCTCCAGGAGTGTCCCTTTTGGATGTTTTGTGTGACATCCTGCTGTAGTTGAGCCTTGGTTGCTGTTTACACATCAATGGAAGGGACTGACCCTCAGTCTCATTGGTTGTGAGGATTGGCTGTGACTACAGTGGAAGAGCTAAGGTGCAGGGGCTGACCCTACAGAGCAGGATTCCCTTTTGCAGGGCTGTGCTGCCTGCTCAGTCTACCCTTTGGATGTTTCATCTGCCAAAGCAGCTGGGTGATGCTGTGGCTTGGTCTGAAGCTGGCCACCAGGCGTGCCAGCCCTGGGGCCTCCTGACAGTTTCTCCATTGCAGGCCAACTTCAGCCACAATCTGTGCCCTGCCTGGGTCCACCTGACATAAGCCACAAAGCAATCTGCAGTTGGCTGCCACACACACTGGGCTTTGAGTTGCCTGAGACAGGCTAAGCTGTGAACTGAAGCCAACTGCTACTAGTGTCTAGCTTGGGGCTGCTTAGAAAGAAGTACAGGGCATGCCAAGGCCAGATGATGCTTGTTTAAGTTCTGTGAACCTTTGAGAGATTTTAGTGAAATCTGTAGCATGAGTCAAGACAGGATGTTGGTACAGAAAACCCACCACAGGCAACTTAGGTGGGCACCCAAATTGGGTGGGGCCGAGTCTCAGGGAACCACTAGGGGCGAAGGAACTGTGTTAGGCAGGTTGATGGAAACACAGATGTGGTGGCTGCCTGCATCTGCACATCGGGAGGGGGGAGGACTCAACAAAGAAACAATGGCTCCTGCCAGCTCCTCCATCTGGGAGAAAGCTGCCCCTCCAGCCCTCACCCTAAAACCAGATCTCTCTGTTTCTCCCCATTTATCCTTGGTGTCTTTCGAGCTGCTGCCCCAAGCTAGCGCTCAGAGCAAGTGAGTTCGTCAGCTAGTAAATTCATGTGCAGGCCCTTTAAGAGCAACAACTAGGACTGCAGCCACCCTCTGTCTCACTCAAACACAATCTCCACTGGCTTTCACTGCCAGAAGTTATGGGGACTTCTCTCCCCAGCACTGAAATCCTGGGCTGGGGAGCCTGGTGTGGAGATAGGATCCTTCACTCCTCAGGGGGTACCTCTGTAGCTGAGATATCTCTCCCAACTTTCAATGGTCACATGCGCCTGTGGGCCCAGCCCATTCTGCATCTTTGCCCCTCCTACCAGTCTCGAGGTGGCTTCTTCTGTATGTCCTTAGTTATGGACTTTGGTTCAGCTAGACTTCAGGTGATTCTCAATGATGCTTGTTCTGTAGTTTAGTTGTAATTTTGATGTGGTCATGAAAGGAGCTGAGCACAGCATTTACTTACTCCACCATCTTGATGAATCATTTCTGTATAGCCTCCCCATCAGCATCTTCATCAACCAGTCAGAGTGGCTCCATTCTGAGCAATCAGAACAGTGCCTTCTGGACCAAGCTGTCCTCATTAGCATGAGGATGGACCAATCAGGTACCAGGGGCAGGGACTTTTATCTGTATAAGTTATCTCACCTCTGGCTCAAGAAGCATACTTCCCATTTTCACTGCAGACTATTTCCATGGCTGCAGCTGAAACAAATGAAGATGAAACACCAAAGTTGTCTCCCTACAGGAGAGTGGAGCAGATTAGCATAGGGCAGAGTGGAGCAAATCTTACCGCAGCAGGTGGAGCAGACCAGACCAGAGCACAGCACAGCACAGCACAGCACAGCAGAGCTGTCTAGCCAGAGAGGGCCTGACCCCAAGGCAACCCGGCCCCAGACCCATCTTGCCTCACACTCATGCTGCTTCATAACTGAGCTGTAATACTACTGTTCCACAGCCATGCTGTATCACAATTGATCTGTTTGCACTGAATAAAGTTTCCTTGATCACCACACCCCAAATTAGGGATTCTTGTTGGTGTTGAATTGATGCCAACAGCCATCAGTTGATAGTCTAAAATGCTAAGTAGAAATTTAGTCAATGTGGATATTTAAAGCAGATAGATAATTCAGACTTAAAATATGCTTCTAACTGAATTTAGCTATCAATGATGGTCATATTAACTGCATAAATGCCAAATTTCTAGGACTCTGATTTGTGTATTTTATATCTATATTGTTAAAAAAATTAATTCCTGAATATAAGGGAACTATTGTTATTGAAAATTGCCACTCTCTGAAATTGATAGATCAATGTCTCTGACAAGTCTTCAAATTCTCCCATGGCTCCTTCTCTTCATTATGTAAACAGGCCTAAGTCTTCACTATCCTAAATTTAAGAGACAAAGAAATACTTTCCTGAGTCTGGCTTCCTGTTCAAGGTATTCTTTTCTCAATTTCCTTTCTTCTCCTGAGAACCAGCAGGGCAGAGACTGCAGTTTTCATAGTACTAGCATAGTGATTGGTATACAATAGGCACTCAAATATAAATTAATGAAGTAATATCCTAAACTAATTATCTATTCCGTGGCTTTACTTCCTCACCACCTACTATTTAAACCCAAACAACTCTTATCTCTTATCCTAGTGAAACTTTCTTGGAGTTCCTCCAGTCAGGCAGTATGGTGTGGTTGGGAGTGCTGGCTCCGGGACCAGACTGCCTGGGTTTGAATCTTGATTGCACTACTCCCTTGCTCTCTCTCCTTTGTAGAATGGGGACTGTTGTGTGGATTCAGTTATTTAATATATGTAAGTACTTAGCACAGTACATGGAGAACAATAAGCATTCAAAGATTAGGTAGTTATTATTATTATTATTATTATTATTATCGTTATTATTACACTTTACCTATAATACAACTCTAACATCACTGACAATATCGATGCCCTTTAAAATCTATATTAGGAGTAGAGGAGTATATAACTTTAATCTTAAATTTGTAGTTGAAGTCTTATGAAATTGAAATGAAGATGGCAGAACTTGAGCAATTTTTCATCAGCCAGACAGTAAAATTCTTTGTTCTTTCATAGCTTGCCCAGAGACAAATTTAGGAAATTCTTACTTGAGCAAAAAAATCCTTCAACAGAAAAGGGAAAAAATAGCCTCAGCCAAGATAAAAGTGAAACTTCAATAAATCTTTCATCACAGGCTGCCTCATATAACTCACAAAGTTATAACAGCATTCAAAGTACATATGTGAACATGCATTGTAACTATAGCATGATTATTAGTAGTATCTTTCATAAATAAAACACATTTAACAATTTATGAGACCATGTTAATGAAGTTGGGTGTCTAATACGCATCTCACATTTATCATGTTAGAAGCCTAAATCTTATTTCTTCTCCCACCCTCAACCTATTCCTCCCTATCTTAGTAAATGGTGATACCTTTTATCCAGTTGTTCCAGTCCCAAATCTGAGAGTCATATGTGACTCTTCTTTTTCACACTCACTTGCCACAACCATTCATATACATATCTTATTGGCTTAAGGTTAAAATTTTGAACACTTCTTGTCACCCCCATTACTATCGTCATACTCCAAGTTTCCATAATCTCTCACCAACCTACTATAATAATATTCATAGTAGTCTCTTTGTGTCTAGTCTTAACCAATTATAGTTAATTTCCCTACAGCAGCTAGTGTGATCCTTTTTAAAGATTAAATTAGATCATGGTACTCTCCTACTCAAAATTCTCCAATGGCATTCCCTCCATTGGAAGTTGGATTTTATATTAATTCCTTGCATACTGTATAAGTCCTCACTGATTCTTAAGCACATCCCCAATGCACTTCTCCAGTCTGAAGTCCTAGCACGCTTCGTCTACCCTACTCTGTTCAAGACACAGTGGTCTTGTTACCGTTCTTTAAACGAATCAAAAATAACACTGCATTACATGCTGAGCGAAATAAGTCAGACAGAAAAAGCAGAGAACCATGTGATTTCACTGATATGTGGTATATAAACCAAAACAACAAAAGAACAAGACAAACAAATGAGAAACAGAAACTCATAGACACAGACAATGGTTTGGTGGTTGCCAGAGGGTAAGGGGGGTGGGGGGTGGGGGGTGGGGGGTGGGAGATGTGGGTAAGGGGGATCGAATATATGGTGATGGAAGGAGAACTGACTCTGGGTGATGAACACACAACGGGATTTATAGATAATGTAATACAGAATTGTACACCTGAAATCTATGTAATTTTACTAACAACTGTCACCTCAATAAATTTAATAAAAAAAAAAAAAAAAAAAAAAAAAAAAAAAAAAAAAATAACACTGCCTTCAAAGCCTTTTGCACTTACAGCACCCTCTACTCATAATATTCTTCAGCCAGATATTTGAATTCCAACCTTTCTCCATTCAAACCTCTGCCCTAATTTCTCTTCCTAGGAGGACTTCCTTGAGCACCCTACCTAAAATAGAACTGACATCAGTCTCTATCCCCCTACACTACTCCATTTTTCCTCATAGCACTTTTCACTACATGATATATTCTGCTGGGAAAGAAAAATATAAATACAAGTTTCATGAGCATAGGGACTTTGAAGTTTTATTTACCACTGTATCCTGAGCACCTAGAAAGTGCTTAGCACGTGCTCAATATATATTCACTTAATAAAAAAATATTTTATGGTTTTAAAATGTGAAAGAATTAAGTATTATATTTAATATGGATGTCACTTCTGACAAAATATAGAGGTTTTAGAATATTCTTTTTGTTGTTTAAGTCATATGTGTCTTTCCTGTCAAGAGATAAAGTTTATAAATGCCTCAAAGTATCTTTCTATTATCCAAATATCTAATCATGAAAGCCTTTTTTAGAATCTAGGACTATCTAACTTAAAATGCTTAATATTTTGAAGAAAGAAATAATTTAAAGGTCAAAAAATAGTTCCTGTGGTTTAAAACAAAAAGCTGGCAACACTGTTTAAATTTTTCTTCTTCTTGGTTATTATTGTAAAGCAACATTTGAGTGAAAAATGTCAGCAAACATTTGTAGGCAACCAAGTCATGCTTCTTAATGTTAATATACCATGCAACAAAGGAGTAAGGTGCCTAGGAGTTATGAGATACTAAACTATATATAATACTATAGCAAAAGCTAGACTTTCAGGAAGTCTAAACATGACTAAATACTCCAAACATCAACCACAATCTTCTCTCTTTTATTTGCACTTTGCGCTGTCCTACTTTGCTCTCTCTCTCTCTCTCTCTCTCTCTCTCTCTCTCTCTCTCTCTCTCTCTCTCTCTCATTTGCCCTAGAGAAATAGACTTGTGATGATAGCAGTGGGAATAGAATCAAGGTCAATGCTGGTGGCTAGGCCAGTTAAAAGCTTTCCAAGATAGTTAATCCTCCAAGTACACACATGTAGCCTTTCTTTGCCAAAATTGTATATTATATCCTCTTGGCATTGTCCTGAAGGGGGCTTATGTGTTTTTTGTTTTAAATCGAGACTGGATTTGCTGTGGCACTTTAAAATCTCAGTCACCAGAGCACATTCCAATTTGTCGTTGCATCCACCTTTGCAAAACCTCTATTCTAAATAGCGTCTGCAGGAAAAGTTTATTACTTGAACTCTAAAAATGAACAAATTGATTCACAAAGGCAGAAACATTTGAATGGTGGATGAATGGTCTTTATTTGGTTTGTACATTCTGTTTCCAACCTGGAAGTTTAAAAAAAAAAAAAAAACTGGCTGAAATAAAATATAGTTGGAATTTATATGTACTTTTATAATGGGCTCCAACAAAATGTTTCAGCTTTTTTTTCAAATTTTCAGTTGTATAGCCATTAAACTGATGGCTAGAAAATCCATTCAATTTTCCATACCTCCTGAAAGAATTTCAATATGATCTCTTTTGACATATTTTCCCAGGAGATTACTGGGTAAATCTGGACTTCTTTCCAGGCCACTGATGCTATGATGGTCTATTTTCAGAATCTGGCAGCAAGGCAGCCACCATTTGGAGCCTTTGAAGTGTAGACCTCTTAAGTAGGGAAAATGGCGAGGAACACGACTGCAGAGGGAATAGCAGAAATGTCATGAAGTGAACGAGAGAACGCAGAGAAAGGAAATTTCCACTTTAAAAGCTTTTTAAAAGAGATGGTGTTTGGGAATAGTAATGCCCCAGAAAGACACAACTTAAACTTCACAACAGGATTCGGTAGTTAAACTACAAATCCAACCCTGAATTATCCCCGAAGCCATCATTTCAGAATCCTCACAGTGACATTTGAATATATCGGGGGATTTGACATGTCACTGTCTTTCATGACTCTCAATCTCCCCACGAAAGCATCCTCATAAAAAGGAAACGTAGAACTGAGTCAGGCTCTAACGCACAGTTCAACTCTCAACCCCTGCACTCTCGGGACCCTGGAGATGCCAGGGTTCCCACCCGCCGCCAGCTGGGCAGTTTGGACAGGACCGGAGCCGCCAGAGCCTCCTATTGGCTGCCTCGGTAACCCCGCCCGCCCCGCCCGGCACCCTGGTTTCTGTCGCGAAGGACGCCGCGTCTGTTGGTTGTCAAGATGGCGGCGGCGGCGGCGGGGTCGCTGCCCTCACTTCTCCCATTGCCTGGCCGGTTCGTTACCGCAGCTACCGTCGCCACCACAGCTACCAGCGCGGGTCCACGGGAAACACAGCTCCCTCAGTCAACCCTTCCGCGCCCGTGACTCGGAGCCTGAGAGACCGAGTGTAGGAAGGGGCGGAGGAGCAGAAGGAGGAAGAGAGAACTGCTATGAGGGAGGCGCCAGGGGCGAGCCCCGAGGCGGCGTTGAGGTGAAGGATGCTGGCCGGGAGGCCCGGAGCAGGGAGTGCAGTCGCGGGACTAGACACTGAATCTTCGGACACCCGTGACAGAGCCCCCCTCAGCCCTCGGCTGGGCGGCGGGCGCCACCGACCTGGCGCTTATCTGTATCCTTCCTCACCAGCCGTGGTTGCCGGGGTAGCTTGTTGGAAGCGGGGCCCATCTTTTTTTCTCATTAGATTCCCATTACCACTGACGCAAGGTGATAGAAACTTGCCAGTCATCTTATTGCTGATATTTGCTTTAATACTGTCGTTGCTCCCTTTAGACCAGAAATTCTACCATTTTATCCCATTGTAAGACGACTTCCCCCCCACCTTGTTATCCTACCCCCATTCTTCAGCATTGGTGTAAAATTTTTGCGAATTTAAAAATACATCAACTGTGTGTTTTATGGGGATTACTTTCTTGGTTTCTAGGGTTATGCCATAATGTTCTTTTCTTCATATTATCCACCCCCTAAATAATCATGCTACTTGGAGAGAGGAATTCCACAAATAAGTAATTTGCTATTTTGATCAAGTCCCTTTTAACGGTTAACCTAGCATACACCTAATACATTTACCAGAGCTGCTAAAGCCCAGCACAGTTGGGTAATTTTCTATACTCTGCCCAGTCTGCTGTGAGAGAGACAGTAGAGAGAAAATGAGAAGCCAAAGACCTGGATGCTTCGTGCTTATCTCTGACCTTTCCCTAAGAAGTGATCGAGCCCATCTTTGATGTTGGTGTTGGTTGCATTGTAGAAAATTAAAAGTTTTATTTTCAAAATACGTTAACTATGTACATTTCTTTAGAGAATGTTATGATAATTAGCATTTAACTTTTGTACTCTCAAAGGACTTGGTTGGCAGTGACGGTGATAATCATCTTTATTCTTCTCGGAGAATGGAGTGTCTTCTCTTTGCAAGTTAACCCTGTTTTTTTATCCGCGTTGTCTTCTACTTCTCCTGGGATGTTGCAATTTTAACAGCAAGTTGACAAACAATTTTAATTTAGTGCTTGCTCTTTGACAGACACTGTTCTAGGTGATCAGGATAAACATCTAGTGAGGAAGACAGACACATACAGAGCTTATATCTGTTAAAATACCCCTTCTCTGAATACTTTCTTCAAACTTCTGTCCCTTCTGTCTTTTCTTTTTTTGGCTAAGTTCTCAGAATGGTAGCCTGCAATAGACCTTCTAGTTCCTCTTATCTATTCATTATTAACCCCATTCATTTTGGCTTTTGCCTTTGCTACTCCCCAAAACTGTCCTCTCAGAGATGTATTCTGAAATAACCTTATTGTTTTCTGTATGGATTTGATCCTGTCCCCTTGACTTGTTTTGTTTTTCTTTCTTTTTTTTTTTTTTGGACACTAAACTCCTATTACACTGACCCTGATTTCTCTCTAACTCAGAAAATAGGGAAGCATTGTAAATGGTTCATTGGCAAAGTGTATCTTTCCATCATTTTCATTAATGAAATAGTCATAGACTTAATTCTTTTAATTTTATGTGCTATGAATGTTGATAAAAACATCAAAAGAAATTCAGCAGTACCTTAAATGAACAAAACCAAAAAGACTTAATTCCAAAATTGTAATGATGGCTTCCCGTAAAGATACATATTACTAAAAATATACTTAAATACTAAATATATGGTTAAAATTATTTTTAATTATAAATGATCATTTCAATAGATAGCCAAGAGGCTTTGATAAAATCCAACAAATTTTGCTAATGTATAAATATGTATCTACATATATTTTTGCTAGCTTATATATATATTTTGCTAGTATATATAAATATACATATGAATTCTTTTTGACACTAAATCAAGAATATCATGTTACTAACACTTAAACACCTAAGCACCTCTTATAAATATTAATTTGGATGTCTTAGTGTCTGTAATGCTTCCCATTGAATACCTAGTGCAAAATAGGTGCTCAAATTTATTAAATGAATTACTAAATGAGAAAAACATTTAAGAACTGTAGTCTTAAAATAATAAAGTGGTTTGGTAAAATTTCTACATGTGATTTCTAAATGTGAATTCAGTATTCAGAGACCATCCAGCTAAGAGTCAAAATTTCCGGATTCTAAAGGCTATAAAAGAACAAAACTTTACAAAGTTCACCTATTTAATATTAGCTAAAGTTTTATCATTTCAATCTCTTATAAGAATTCAAATAGAAATAAAATAAAGTGTTTTGGGGTTTTTTAAGTTAAAGTTCTCTCACGTCCCCTTCACACTATGCCTCTTTTATTTTCATGAATGTCTCCAGTCTTTTCCCTTCCATTTTATCCTAATACCCACTTTGTCTCTCTTTCTTCCCTACCTAGTTCATACCCTATTCTTGCTTATCTGCACATATTCTGTTACCAGTATTCTTGGTTCTTTGCACCTTGAAAGGATGCGTAGAGTTAGCCAAGCATATGCAGAGAGATAATGGCATGATACATCATCATGGCAAGTTCAGTTTATGTAAGTATCTTAGTTTGGCTGGGCATAGGATTCATGTAGGGAAATGTTGAGAAAGAAAGTTGAAAAACAAACTAGATTATAGAAAGCATTATATTTCAAGAGATTTGGAATTTATCATGAAGATGATAAAGAGCTTTTGAAGAACAACAAAGAATGAGAAAACCAATCAGATTTGCCTTTAGCTTGCTATGTGGAGTTTCAAAGGAAGGATGACAAGTTTAGAAGTAAAGAGATGAGTTAGAAGACTACTGCAAGAGATTTAGAATGCCTGACCCAAGCCCGTGGAAGAAGAAAAAGAATCAGGATTACTCTAATAAATTTGGCAGAAATATAGGTTGTGTGACACATAGTTATTTTTTATAGCAACATATTTAAAACACCTAAATGACACCTGAAACTAAAATAAATAAATAAATAAATAAACAAACAAATAAATAAAATAAAACAACCTAAATGAGCTCCATTTGGAGAAGGACTAAATTGGAAGAGGGAAAGATGAGGGTGAGGTGGGGTACATTAGACTATGTTTTTAAGTCATAATCATGTGTTACCCAATCCTACAACCCATAGTATTCTTGGGTTTGTTTTCTGTTAAGTATATAAAAATTACCTTCCTTTGAACAAGTAGTTAACAGTGATTCTAATGGAAATATCTTACTTATATGGTGCAGTTTATATGAAAAACAAAAATGTAACCAACCATCTAATATTTTTTAAACTTGAAGATCATACTTTGAAAAGATGCAAAGACAGCAGCATTCTTTATAACTCAGCAGGCAAAAGTTTTATATACATAATACATATATTTATATATAAACATTTATGTATGTATATATGCAGACAGTCGTTTGATTAAACTTAAGAATATATAGTCAGAACATTAATTACACACATTACATTTGTGATTTTCTTTATGTTCTCATGATGAGATCTCAAACGTGGAACAGAGAACAGAATTGACTCCATCTGCATGCTTCTCCCCCTGCTTCCCCCACAATGTTGTTCTTGTGTACCCTGAAAGGAACTAGCACTTTCCTCCACTGCCATGTTGTGACTTTTACTAGCCAACGGTCTTATTGAATTCTGATTCCTTTTAATGAAGTACTCTATTAGAGAAGAACAAGATAAATCTTTAGCTGTTTCTGTGCTAGCAAAGAACAAGGTTTCATTCCCTTTTATTTCATTTTTATAAATCCTTCCGAAGAAACTTTAAGTAAATATATGTATACGAATGTGTGTAGGTATATGTGTGTGTTGAGGTGGTGCAAAATTTTATAATAAAATGAAGATAAAATGAATTATAGCCAATGATACCATTGGTGGTTAAATAGCAACGTAATTGGAAATGAATAAGTTCTCAATAGCAAACTTTCAAACTTGCAGAAGTTCAAATAAACATGATTGTTTTGAAATACACAATAAAGGTTTTTTGTAATATTGATGCAGAAAGGATCCTGAAATCTACTGAAAAGTGTGATTCATCTGCATGTATTTTCTATTAGTGAAATATAACCACCTTCATTTTCCCATACATGTGCCTAAGATAGTAACTTATTAATCAATACTCAAATATCTGTGTAATGAATGAAATGATATGCAGTCTCCTTATCTGAGCTCCTGATGTCTAAAAGTAATTTTTTTTTTTTTCCTGGGAAAGTAACATATATCTTCAGTTCTAATACCAAGTGAGAAACGTTTTTAAAAAACATAAAATATTTACTGGTTATATACTAACACTAATGTGTACACATACTAATTGTTCCACAGAAATGATTATGTCATTAGTATGAGGCTGTAATTGTATTTATCAGATGACACTGACACTCATCCAACTACTAAAGACATAAACTGTTGTCTTTAACTTTATGCTATCATTAGAGATATGAAAATCCATCTAGAGAAAAATTTAGAAGAAGAGCGCCAAATATTACTGCAGCAACAAAAAGAATGTCGAAATCGAGCACGTAAATATTTTGTGGAGTCAAATCGGAGAAAAAAGTAAGTAATTATATTTTATTCAGTATAGAAATTCAAAGTCATTATAAATTAATAGTTTCTCTACTTAGCATTTTTAAGTAAGCTTTTAAAGCATTTTATGACAGTGCTTTAATTGTAGAACACTGATCAAGATTTATGTGGCTTTGCACACTTTATTACTGTTTTTCTGCATAAAACACAAAGATACTGGTGTATTATCTAGATTATTGACGGTGACCATAGCCATCTTTTCGTCATAGAACTTACACTTCTTAAAATGACTATAACGTGTATTATCTTCTTTATTTTTGGATCATTTCATGATAAATTAAAAGATTACTGATTAGTATTTAGTCTCTAATAGAAAGTTTGATTTTAATTTATTATTCACTTCTATATAATTTTTCTGTATGTGCTATCCTCATTCATCCAATCAGAAAAAAATGGGGGCAATATGAATAATGGTGGAAATGTGATCAAATAGTTTTATAAACCATTGCCATAAACAAAAGTGTCCTCGCGCGCGTGGGGAGAGGCGGGTGGCTGGGGCGAGCGTGCTTGCCCGCTGGGCAGCCTTTTCTAAAGTTCATTGGTCGGAAGGACCAGACCGCAGGTCTCTCCTTGAGAATGTAGCTCGAGAGCAGAGAATGAGCTGTTGCTGCCTAAGTCATGGCAGGACAGGCATTTGGAAAGTTTCTCCCCCTCTTTGACCGAGTATTAGTTGAAAGGAGTGCTGCGAAAACTGTAACAAAGAGAGGCATTATGCTTCCAGAAAAATCTCAAGTTAAAGAAAATATTGCTTATAGATGATGTAATACAAAATTGTACACCTGAAATCTATGTAATTTTACTAACAATTGTCACCCCAATAAATTTAAAAAATAAATTTAAAAAAAAAAAAAGAAGGTATTGCAAGCAACTGTAGTAGCTGGTGGATCGGGCTTTAAAAGAAAAGTTTGGAGAGATTCAACCAGTTAGAGTGAAGGGTGGAGATAAAGTTCTTCCAGACTATGGAAGCACCAGAGTAGTCCTAGACGACAAGGATTATTTCTTATTTAGAGATGGTGACATTCTTGGAAAGTATGTGGACTGAAATCATTATTGACATGGCATCACATAAAGCTGCCCACCCATTCCACTGAAATTGTGAAGTCTCATCATGTAAATAATTTCCATGTCTCTCTTTTGTAATAAACTAATGATATCCAAAGTAATGACATCCAGTATCTCTTAAAATTTAGTTCCACTATATTGATATAAACATCCAAATAAAAATATATAAATAAAAACAGAAAACAGTTTTCTAATATAAGCTGGAAACTAAAGTAAATATGCAAACCATCCAATCACCACTTAACATTTATCAAGATTTGTTTGAACTATTAGATTTTTTTTAAGACAGAGTGATTTTGCCATTTTTTCATTGTTGTTTTTTGCTACCTTGTCCATATTCCTATAATATGCAAATGGCAGAAAAGCCCTATAGTTTATTAACTACATCATTGGGCATATGTTGCAAATCCCATTGGAGGAATACAAAATTGTTTGCCTGTAGTTTTGTCTGGCATTATCTTTCTCTTTAGATTAACTCTTTCATTGTCTGGTGTACTTTAAATTATTTAATGAAACTTGGTTTTGTTTTATATTTGTGTGCTTCTGTTTTTCTCCTACCTTTTGGCTCCTGAAGCCTATAAAAGGCACATGATAAGTGTTCAATAAAGATGAATAATCATATGCTGAAAGGCTCATGGGCTTTGGAGTCAGATCAGAGATCTAGGTTTAAGTCTTAGCTTCATGAGTTAGAGCAAGTTATTTAATCATTTTGAGCCTCGGTTTCTCATTTATGATTTGAATTAATACATCGATTTAAAGGGATTGTTATGCAAAAATGGTAATGTTAGAGAGGAGTAGTTGAGAACACATGTAAAAGTAATTATGGTGTCTGGCACATAGTGCTTCTTCCCAATTAAGCTTATTTTGTTGATTAATAAATTAATATTTGCCGGTTGTGTTTTCTAATAATTGACTTGCTCTGTGCAATAGCAGCCTTTATATATGGAATTTGATTCATAAACTCCCTACCTGTCTTCTCTCGTCAAACATGTATATGAATTCTGATGTAGGAAATATAGAGGAGAAGTTTGGGTTTAAAATACTAAGAGGCAGAATATTTTCTAATACAATGTCATTATGTTTAATTTTTCTGTTACCCTACAATACTATGTAAAGACATACAAAATTTTATTTTTATACACTAATCATTTGTCCCTATATTTCACCTTTTATAAAGGGGGCCAAATTATTTGTACACTTCTGAATTTCAGAATACTATCATTATGGTCTTTTTGGCCTTACTATTATCTATCCACTGAGGCTTTACATCATCTGTTTACACTGTCCACTCACATTATGATTACAGAGTGTTGGGTTTTTTAAAGTATTTTTTCCTACAACTAGAGACAATCTCCTTCCACTATTTGTTGGTTATACTTTGACTTTGTCAGTATTGTCCCTAGTAGTACTCAAAGGAAAATGCTCATAGCACCAAGTGTTCTTTATTTCTATTAATTACTTAAAATCACACATTTTTATTTTCTTTTTTACTTCTTTTTGCTTTTCTATTTGCCAGTATTTTTCTTACATGTTTTCATCACATACTCAAGTTTCCATTCTTTCATTCAGTGTTACATACAATGTAGTCCTCTTTGTTTCCCTCCAAGATCTCTTTCTTTCATCAAAAGGTACTGCTCCAATAGGTACTGGTTACCTTTTAGGCCTAGTGCATAATTGGCATCCTGGGCCTTCCCTTTATTGCTCTTAGGAGTTGGAGCCACAGTTTCTTGCTTATGGAAGCATAGCATCACTTTTTTGTTTTGTCCTATGCCATCAGTTTGCCAGAGCATATCCTCAAGTAACTTTCTAATATACTGCTTTGTAGACCAATTAATTTTAAGATACACACACACATAAAGGAAATAAACTAACTCATTTTCTACATTGTTTTTAATTTTCAATTTTAGAACTATCTTTTGGTAAATAAGTGGGCAGGCATTTATTTATGCAACAAGCATAGTTGATTGAGTACCAATGATTAAACATTATGTCAGGAGAAAAAATTATTCTGTTTATTTTACCATTAAATTTTACAAATGGCAGTAATCTTATTAAATGTGACTTCATGAAGGAAAGAAATTGAAATAAATTTTAAGAAGTAAACAGCCCAAAAGGAGCCTTCAGATAGTTTTAAAACAATATAATATATGTATATACGTATGATCAGACAATGTAACTAACAGAATAAAAAAGGACAAAATAGGGAAAATTACCCAAGTAAAGAGAAGAGGAAACATGACCAAGTATCAGATGAGGGACAAGCACTTTGGAAGAGTTACTAAGATCTATAATAAAAAAGATTCCTTTAAATATCCTAAAGGCAGAAAAAAATACCTCAAGAATCATGGAATGAATTGTTGTCGAACATGAAATATGGAGTAGCTGCGTTATCTATTAATGAGAATGATAGAGCTTCGAGTTAACCCATGAAGCAAGAAAAATGTACCCTTAGACCAAATAAGACGGAAGTATACTTTAAGCAATAAGTCATATTCATCAAACCTCCATATATGGAGATATGGCATAAGCTAAAAAATATAAATAGATTCAGATAAGTTTCAATATCAGTAGATTTAAATATCCATGACTATATTATTATCCATAATATATTAAAGGAAAATTAAAGAAATTTAGGATATTTGGAAGTTATCTTTGACCATTAAAATAATGTCAGAGAGGACAGCCATTTATTTACTCAAGTTTTACTGGGTTTAATATACTGGAGGATAAAAATAAAATGCATGATTGCTGCCCTCAAATTACTAATAATGAAGTAATATAGGATGGCAATGCCATGCAAAAAATACTATGATAGAGTCACCTACAAGGTAGTATGGTAGCACATTTCATATACCACAAGACAAAGAGTTCCGGGAAGAGTGAAGTCTTATTAGATAACCAAAAGTTAGCCAGGGAGCATAAGGGATAAACGTTTTTAAGCAAAGAGAACAATATGTGAAAAAAATTAATGTTGTGAAATATAAAAGTTTTTGTGTGATTTAGGCACAGAAAAATGTAAAAGACAACAGGAGATGAAGCTACAGAGTTGGTAGGAGACATTTCATAAAATAGCTTTTCTGCGAATCTAAAGAAATTAAAGTCTCTCCTTACGACTCTGAGTTGCTGTTGAAAGAGTAAAATCAGAGACGTGGCATGATCAGATTTATATTTTAGCGCATTGTAGCAAAGGGGTAGAGGCTGTATTGAAGTACAACTGGAGGCAAAGAGAATGGGTAAAAAGCTGTTACACTGATCTGAGCAAAAGAATGAGTATGGAGGTAGAGTTGGGATTGTGTAGATAGGGTCAACAGGAGTCAAAAATCAACTATGTGTGGTGCATGAAAAGCATTGTCAGAAATGGAATACTTGTGGATTATGTGAACTTTATTTTAACATTTTAATATAAATCTAAATTACAATGTACATTTCTATAGTTTTTTATACAGATTGTGATAAATCTGGTTTAATATTTTCTTCATGCCCTGGACTCATTAGTGTGAGCATCTAATATGTTGTTCTTTTTCAATAATGTTTTGGTTATTTGGGGTCCCTTGAGATTCCATATGAATTTTAGGATGGGTTTTTCTGTTCTTGCAAAAAGAAGTCATGGGATTTTGATAAGGATTTTCATTTTGGGTAGTATTGACATCTTAACAATATTAAGTCTACCAATCCATGAATATGGGATGTCTTCCCATTTATTGGTGTTTTTCTTAATTTCTTTCAGCAATGTTTTGTAGTTTCAGTATATAAGTCTTTCACCTCCTTGGTTAGGTTTCTTCCTAAATATTTTATTCTTTTTGGTAAACAGAATTTTAAAAAAATTTCCTTTACAGATTGTTCATTGTGCATATATAGAAACACAACTGATTTTTCTGTGTTGATTTTGTGTCCTGCTGAATTTGTTTATTAGTTCTAACAGTGTTTTTGTGGAATCTCCTGGTACTATGCTGAGTCAGATGGTGAAAACATACTTCCTTATCTTAACCTTGGGGGCGGGGGAGGAGATTATTTAGGAAGGTAAAAATCTTCTCTCCCACCTGTGGCACTACACCACTACTTCCTAACCTACCACAGAGGTTAGACCACTTGAAGATCTATAGCCCTACTGCCTAGAAGTATAGTTCTATAACAGGGTGGAATACTTTTGCTTCTCTCCCATCTGACTCTTACCGTTAAGAGTCTGTATTTCTTCCAGGGCCTTCAGGTAAATAGCTGCTATTGTAGATAAGCTAATTGACTAGAGGAATTCTGCAAAAACAGCCTCCTAAATAGGTGGGGAAAGATATGCAAAGCCATGACTGTTTATGAAAGATTTACAGGAGTCTTGGGACCATACTCCTGTAAATCAGTGGCAGGGGTGGGGGTGGGGGTGTCAAGAATGTCAAGAATGGCTGGGAATACAGAGATTTGGAGGAACTCCCCCCCCCTCTCTTCCTTGGATCCCACCTCTTGCCCCACCCATTCTCCCTTCTCTTGACATAAAAGAAACTGGGCCCTCTTAAAATGGACTTGAGACGCCATTAGGTTTCCCATCTTCTGAGTTGGCGCCTTCTTGACCAAAAAACTTAATATTCCAAACTCAGACATTTTGAGTTTGGGCCTTTTGAAGCGTTAGGCACCAGTAACAGTACCCTAAATGTGAGTTATTTAGAATGGAATAATGCTCCAACTAGTGGATATCGTGGATATCTTTAGAAGGATGATTAATAGTAACCTATGATGTTAACCACCCCCCCAACACCATGCACTCTAATGAGATCAGTAGGAAGATTCTCTAGTAGTGAATTTCAGTGAATTTGCTTTTTCATTTTTCTCATTGCCCAGTAGATAAATATTGAAACATGCACAAACATTTTCCACAGATAAAACTCTTCTTTGAAACAGTTTAAACTACAATTTAAACTAGAAAACACAATCTGAAGTGCCTAGGGGTGATCAGAAATAAATGAAATGGGAAAGTTAAGAAAAATAGGGAATGGGTAAGGATTACAGGCAGGTGTTCATAGCCGTGTGTGAATAAGAGTCCAGGGTTGCTAAATCTTCATTTTTAAGAGAAGTTGGACATCAAGATTTGTAAGTAAATTGTCTGGATTTTTAGCACAGTTCAGACTTAACATGACAGCCAATTTAAAATGTTTGGTCAAAAGGAAAAAGAGAACTATACAGCATTTTTCTGACTGTCCCAGAATTTTCAAGGCTGCTATTTTCACCAACAAATTAGTTCTTTATGTTACAGAAAATAATGTAGCTTTTTAGAAAACAATTTTTCCACAGCAGAGCTTGGAAGGTAAAAAATTAGAAACAGCCTCATTGCAGAGACTTCTCTTTGTTGCAAAAGACCTGGATAAAGTTCTGAAATTACCACTTTCAAAGATACCTAAAATCTTAGTTGAGGGCTTTCTTTTTTGTTTTTAAATTTAAAATGTGTTGTTTTTAAGTAAACTTTTTAAATATGAAAACACAATTATATAATAAATGCAGTTTTGAAACTTTTCTGTGTTGAGATTTTTATAACTTATTGCTTAATTCTGTTATCTTCTTTATGTTTTAAATATAGAGCTTTTGAAGAGAAACGAAAAGAACAAGAAGAAAGAGAATACCAAATCAGAGAACAAATACTTCAACAAAGAAAACAGAAGTTTGAAGAAGTCACTGAAAGATTTCAGCGTGCCCATATTCCTCTTTCTCAGCGGAGGAGAACAGGTATCTTAATTTCTAGAATATGAAAAGTTATAATCACATTTGACTTGAGTAGACAATAAAATAATAAATTAAGAAACAAAGTGGGAATTCAAACTAAAAAGACTAGTATGCCTTTTTAAGTAATAGGACTTTAACCAAATGAAAAATTGCAATTTGATTCAGGTTTTATTAGGAGAATATTTTGTCCGCTCTAGTAGAAAATTTTGAATGTTCACAAGTTTGATTTTACATCAGTCTTGCTTATAATGTTTTGTCTTTTTAAATGATCTAATAAGTAGCTTAATAAAGGAAAATTTAACATTTAATTTCAGTGAATTAGCGTCACATTCATTCTGGCATTTATTCACACTTTGGTTCAAATTCATATTTAAGAGACTGGCAAAATAAAAAGAAAACCTACAGAGTGATATAGTCCAACAATCTAAGACCTGGAACCAATTAAGAATTTAAATATGACTGTGGTTGATTCTTTGGTATCCATGGACATTTTTTATACCTTAAATAATAACACAGAATTAGCAACAAAATGTCAAAGCTTCAAAAAAGAAGGTACAAGGAGCACCTTTATGTATTCAACAAATATATGTTGTACTTAGCCTTGGGCTAAGTGGAGATACAAATAAATCTAATTGTACTCTCACAACTTATTGTGGAGATGAGAGTAATATAAACAGTGTCAATAAATATAATAATAATTGCTCTGGTAGTAGACTGTATAAAGTATTATGAGAACACAGAGGAAAGAACACTAAATGTGTATAGGGACATCATCCCTGGAAAAATAACTTAATTTCAATCTTGAAGAATGAGCATTTTGCCAGGCAAAGAGGAAGTAAAAATCTTTCCACACAGAAGGACCAGTTTTTGCAAATAAATTATATATTTCAGTATATCTGAAGCATAGGAAGGGATGAGAGAAGAAAAATGGATATGAGGCTAGAAAAATAAACGGGAACCACTTCTCAAAGAGCTTTGCATGCTAGGCTAGGAATTTCATCTTTATCTAAAATGCAATCAACTTAAAGTTTTTTAAGTGCAAACAAGCCATTAGAAATCTTACTGTAAGTCAGGGCAGCTTGTAGTGCTGCTAAAAATAACAATGATAGCTTAAATATGATAGGGTGTTTTTTTTCCTCTCATATAATATGTAATCCTGAGGTAGGCAATCAAAAGCTGGTTTGTTTGTTATAGTGTCACTTAGAATCCAGACTCCTTCTGTCTCTCAGCTCAACCATCCTTAATATGTGGTTTAATATCTTTACCCTCATGATCACATGGTAGCTGCCATCGTATCAGTGTTGTAAGCAGGAAGAAGGAAGAAATGTAAAAAACAAAAGAGTATACCTCTGAGTTATTTTTAAATTGTTTATATCTATCTGTTTATATCTAATTGGCAAGTCCATGTGTAAGGGAGACTGAAATACAGTTTTTTTAATGTGGCTATATTACCACCCCTATCAATACAGGGTCTGTTGCTAAGGAAAAATGGGAAAATTGATATTAGGTAGGAAACTAGGGGTCTCTGCTATAATTAGTTTTGTTTGTTAGATAATTACAGATACAACATAGAAGATGGATCGAAGTAGAGACATACTAAAGTAGAGTAGTAGGAGATTATTTTAGTATTTGTGGCAAGAGATGTTAAGCTGCTGAATTAAAGCACTGCCTGCACTAGATATGATGATAAGAAGTAATATACTCAGGAGCTATAATCAAGAGGATTCGGTCCTAATTGACAGAGAGCAGTTGAAAGACTAGGAGAACAGTGCCCTTAGTACTTAGCACAGAGCCTCACATATTTTTAGCACTCAATAAATACTTCTTTAGTGAATTGATTATTTTGGTGGATGATAAGAATATTAATTAGGTTTATAAATTAAGGAGGAGAATCGGGTTAGAGGTGTGAAAGATTATTTATTAAGTTTTAAATGGACTGAATTTGAGGTTTCCATGGCTCATTCAAATGGGGAAATTAAATTAGCAACTAGAGATATGGGTCTGAAGTTTAAGAAAAAGATATGAAATAGAAATATGTATTTCAGAGTCACTAATGAGTAATATATAGTTGATAAATGAAGCCATAGGAAAGATAAGCTAAATAACAGAGAGGACCACAGATTGAGGATGGGTCCTAAAATAGAACCTTTATGCACACTAGTATTTACTATGGGTAGAGCAAGAAAAACTAAAACTGGATTTTGAGAAGTAGTTATCAAGAAAGCAGATGGGAAACAAAAGCAAACAAAGAAAATAACGGATAAGTAGGCAAAAGAGAAGGTAGTTTTAAGAAAGAGGAAGTGGTCAATTGTGTTAAATTCCTCAGAGAAGTAGTCACCACTCATGAATATTATTTGCCCCAAAAAATGGTGCTATCAAAGGGCCTAGGTACAAAAAGTTAGGAGTTTTAGCAAAAACAAATGCCGCACACATCCACACAATGGAATATTATGCAACTGAAAAAAATAATGGGGAAATTCCTTATGGATTGATATGGAAATACCTCCAACATAGGTAGATTTACTATGAAGCTATGAGGTTTAAGTTTCAGGAGCCCTCACTCTCATGGCCCCTATATCTAATTTTATATTAGTAATTTTGCATTATTTTTTCTAAATGAGGGCCCCCAAATTGTATAAACCGTATACTCTCATAAAACCTCGATCTATTCCTGATTTCCAGAATATATTGTTAAGTGTAAAAACAAGGTCCAGGTCAATATACATAATATTCTGCCTTCTGTCTGAGAAAAGGGGAAAATTAGAATATATATTTATATTTGATTGTATTTGCATAAAGAAACATTGAAGGGATACATAAATGACCAATGAGAGCAAGACTTCCAAATGTGTCGTATATATTTTATTTCTGAATATGAATATATTACCCACATAAAACGTTAAATTCATAATTTAAGAAAATGTAGTGCTATCAATGAAGAACAAATCTATGTAAGACAACTATTTATTTGTCTATTAGTTTAGTTTATTCCAAATTATGAGTGTTAAAGTTTCACTACATACAAGTATGCATGATAGCTAACAGTTCTCCTTGCTACAAAGAAGGGCAATAGATTGAGGGCTTCAGTGAGGTTAGAATATTGTTAGAGTGAGAACATTAGAGTAAAAAAAATGGGAAGGATTGGAACTAGTGGATTAAATGATATGATAAAGCTGTACTACACAGTAAGTAAAAAATGTAGGCTGAAATTATCATCAGTGAATGAAAGGTAGTGCCTGGGGAGGTCATTAGCTAACAGCAACAAGAAGTATTAATGGTGGTTGTAATTTGACTTAAATTAGTTTTAAAGTCAGTTTTTAAGTTCTCTTTAATAGATAAGAGGGAGTTAAGAAAAGCAAGACTATAATCTAGCCTGACTAGACATTAATTAGCAAAGCCTAACAAAACAACTCATACAACTAGTTCAGTAAGCTCAATAAAGTTCCAGTTCTCTGTCCTTTTAGGTGCTCTGACTACACCTTAAATGAAAAGTATACACTCGGGCATACGCAACCACATTCCAGAGACAGAATTCTGTGCCCTCTGGCATTGGACAATTAGAAATGTTTCTATATTAATGTCTAGACACAAGACTGATTAGAAATCAAGCCTCAAGTGCCATCCACGAGGGTAAAGGGTATAGACCTCCCTAAATTCTTATTCTCTGTTGACTCAATGGTTGGGAGTGATTAAAATATGTTTCGGAAAATCCACTTGTTTTAAATACCTTTAATTTCAGCAAAGAAAGCCCATATTTAATATTCATCAAGCTACTCAACAGGCTATTATTTTCACCAATGAAAACTGATATTGGACATTAAATATGCTGATTAGAAGATACTCAAAATCTACAGCTTGATATAATCTGGTCCTTTATTATTAGAATATCCAGCAAACCATCCCATAACTGTGTATTCTTCACTAGTATATTATGCTATTACCTCTTGATTAGGGAAATGGACCATCTGTAAAGTTCAATTTTGAGTTAACCCATATATAATAATATACTGGTTTTGCTTCAACATTTTAGAATAAATAACAGACAATGTAATAGTGGGAAAGTCTGATGACATGGGTTTTTTAAAGGAGAAAGTAGGAAAGACAGTTTGGAGGTATCAGTGAAGAGCAGAAAGTCACCTACCCTACCTCTAGACCTTCAGTTACGTGCAGTGTGTAATTGTAGAAAAATAATATTTCCACTTAAGAGGGCTTCAGGAGAAGCAATATCCTTAAAAGAGAGCTGTGTTTCAACTCAAACAAGAAGTGAATTAGAGGTTGTGCAAAGTAGTATGTGAGTGAGTCATATATAATGTATATGTATGTGAATATATACATACATTATGTATGTGAAAATATATTTATGTGAGTCATATATAATGTATGACTTTGAACAAGTCATTTATCTTCTCTATGCTTTGGTTTCCTCGGTTGCAAAACGAAGATTCAAATAATGTCTGCCTGATAGGGTGGTGAGGATTAAATTAGATAATACTTACAAAGAGCTTAAATATAATGTCTATAACAGTAAGTGCTCAATACATGTTAGTTGGTGTTTTTATAGCTTCCTGATATATATTCTTAAAATTGGTGATGGGAATTCTGAGGTAACAGTTTCTCTTTGGGGAATTAGATGTCTAAATTTAAACTATTTAGACTATTCCAAAAAATATTTTCTTTTTACCATTTTGAAGTAGTATTTTATCATTGACCAATTAAATTATATATAAAGAGATCATTGAATATGAAGTGATTCTGTACTATTTGATATTTCTTTATTATCCCCTTAGTTTTTCAAAAACCAGCTCCTCCATTAGAAGAGGCTCTCAAACAAATTCAAGAATCCAACTTAAAACCAAAGGTGAACTTTCCCTCTTCCCACAGACCAACAATAAACTGGAGGTAAATAATTTATGACTATTATGTGTAATTATTAATACATAATAATTAAATAGCTTTCTAGTTGCTGTGTTTGTAGGCCTTTTCATCAGTTACTCCTCACATCTGTTTCAGTTACTATTTTATTTTCACAAATTAAATTAAGGTAGAGTGGAATAAATCATTTAAGAATAAGGCAGAATTTTAATTTGTTGTCTTTGGTATTACAATTCTGCTTATGTTAAATAATTTTCTATGGAAACTATCCTCAAAACCATTTTAAAATATTGGCATTGGCTATTCATCTTTACTGAGATGAAAAAATTGTGTTGAACTGTAGTGATATAAATTTAGGTAAAAGGAATAACTCTATGGTAGAAATGGGTTTTTCCTCACTGAAAATCTTTCCTAGATGTCTTCAGAAAGGTACAGTGTCTCCTGCTTCCTGTCCACATTAGCTTAAATGAGTCATCTACAAGCAATAGGATGGACCAACCAACTACTGAGCACCCTCTGACATCCTATATTTTCCATTTATTTATTATAAGTGTTTATTGAAGCTACTACATGCATAGCACTAGAGCAAGCACTGTAAGGGCACATTTAAAGGGGTGACTGAAAAGAGGCTAAGAAAGGGACTGGAAAGCTAACAAAGGATGCTCAAGCACCCCCCAGAACTGACAACAAAGGCAGTATTACCACCACAGACCTGAACTGAGAAGAGCTGTAGCTATAGGGAAGGGGTACCAAGCAGGATCTGTGGTCCTAAGTGGGGGAACATTGCCACTGCTAAGCCAAGCCCAGCAGAGAGGAAGCCAAAAGAATAATTATCAAAAACCTCTTTCTTCTGTCACCCTCCCATTTCTTGCTAGTGCCTTCCATTGACCAAACTCAGCCAGAAATCAAAAAGCCAGGGATCATTCAGTCTCTGCCAAGCAGAGACAAGTAGAGAAGTGAGTCTTGAAGATCAAAGAGAAATATCCAGCCTAGAAGCAATGTGTCACTATCTGGCCCCTTTTGTCAGAGCAGTTTTATTGGAATTAGGGGGACAGAAAAGAGATTGCAATGAGTTGTAGAGAAATAGAGAGCAAGAAAGTAAGGATAACAAGTGTAGTTTGGCTGTGAAAGGAAAAGAGTGATAGAACAATAGCCAGACAGAATAAAAATGTGAATGACATATGGTCCTCTGCCAAGAAAGTATTGCAGTTACATTACATTGTAATGATAGTTACACCATAATACACGTATATTCCCATGTAATAGGCGCTATTACAGAAATATTAGCAAAGTGATAAAGAAATACAAACTTTAAAATTGGAAAGAAGACTTAAAGGATGAGTATAAATTGTCTAATAAAGAAGCATAAGTTGGATTTAGGAATGTTTATGCCTGCAGTGTCATAAAAAACACTGACCCCTAAAGGAATAGAACTTGTTCAAAGTGTCAGGACTATAGGATGTGTTGCTGGTAAGACACGAGATGATCTAGAAATGCAGACTGAGATCAGATGTGAAACGCTTGTGTGTCTAGCTAGGAAGTTTGAACTTTATCCTATAACTAGCAGAAAACCAGTGGAGATTTTTAAGCAGGGAGTGATATAATCCTCTTTATTATTTTAGAAACATTATTGATGTGAATATTGGAAAGCAAAAGGATGGAGAAGAATCAGAGGGCCCTCTAGCAAGCAAACATGTATTAGTTATCATTATACCAAATCTGTGCTAGGACTAAATAACATACATCATCTTTGTTTTAGGAGAAATTATCTTCATTCTAAATTAGAATACATAGTTTTCATGTTATTATTGTAACACACTACGTTTTGTAATATATTATTAGATCGGTGCGAAAGTAATCTCAGTTTAAAAGGTTAAAAATAATTGCAAAAACCGCAATTACTTTTGCACCAACCGAATATTATGACTGATTTCATGATATCTATATCCACCAGTATATACACCTATAGACACATAAATGTTATGTATTTGAAAAACAACAAATGTATACAATTTATAGAGAGAACAGTGGTTTATTTATTAAAAAATTGAAATTTTCTCCACATATAACTAACAATATTAAATAAAGTGTGTGAAAATGTTTCATAAACTATAAAATGCTGTACAAATATGAGATGTTGGAATATTAAGGATCAGGTGTTAGGTTAATAGAAATATTTATTTATACTATTTACCACAAATATGATTAAGCTGCAAATATTGATAAACTACAGTTACCTTAAAAATATGTTTTCTGTGGAATATAAACCTAAAATGTGTTGAGGAATAAAGTACTGTCATGTACCATTTAACGACGGATAAGTTCTGAGAAATATGTTAATTATGTGTAGTTAGGTGATTTCATCATTGTGCAAACATCATAGAGTGTTTTATACCTAGCTGGTGTAGCCCACTACACACCTAGGCTATATTGTCTGCTCCTAAGCTACAAGCCTGTACAGCATGTTACTATGCACTGCACGCTATTTTACAGCAAATTATTTTTATAAGTACGAAGAATATGCTCTAAAATAATTATAAAACGTATAGTATCATAAATCCGTAAACCAGTAGCATGGTTGTTTATTATCATAAAGGATGCACACTGTACCTAATTCTATCTGCTGTACTTTTATACGACTGGCAGTGCAGTGGGTTTGTTTACACCAGCATCACCACAAACACGTGAGGAATGTGCTGGGCTAAGATGACACAATGGCTAGGACATCACTAGATGATAGGAATTTTTCAGTTTCATAATAATCTTATAGGACTGCAGTTATATATGTGGTCTATCATTGACCCGAACATCGTTACGCAGCTCATGACTATAGTGCAAGAAACAGGGAGCTTCCTAAGAAATGGAGGTGTATCAGTACACATAAATAGTTTTTCTTATATGGACAATATTAATGATCGTTAAAATAGTTTAAGATGTTAATAATGTGGTCATCTAAAGGAGAAAAAAATTCTATGAAGAAATGGAAAGCATTTGAAGGTTAAGCCTCAAGAAAAACAAAGAATGTGCTCATATGAAAATCAAAGCTGCCTCAGGAAATAATGAGATATAAGAATTTTAATAAGGGATTAACATTAAAAATATAAGTAGTTACAGGGAGGCCAGTTAGCTCAGTTGGTTAGAGCATGGTGCTAATAACACAAAGGTTGCCGGTTTGATTCCCCACATGGGCCACTGTGAGCTGTGTCCTCCTTAAAAACACAAAAACAAAAATAAAACAAAACAAACAAAAAATATATATATGTGTGTGTATATATATATGTGTGTGTGTGTATGTGTGTATATATATATATATATATATATATATATATATATATATATATATGCATATATACACACACACACACACACACACACACACACACACATACACACACATATATATAGTTAGCCTTCCATCACATCCAAATCCTTACCACAAATATAATATACTTGACCCTTCTGGTAGATGTAGGGTAAAAGAAGCTATGCTTTTCCCCATATTAAAATATTATATTTTACAATGATGTTGTTAGATATCTATCTCCAATATCCATATATTTGTGGTGAGACCATCGATTCTAAACACATGCTACCCTGAGAAATCTGGCCAGAGCTGAGCAGTGGTCTATTTGACCTATATTTGCCCTTTGTATTAGTCCTTGAACCAGATTGTCTAGCCTGTATTCATGATCTGTATGACTATCAGACTTCTGGAGGTGAAAATACTCTAAAAGCAAGGAATGAGAAAAGGGGAACATGAATAAGCTATGTATATTTCTCAACCCATGTGAGAGTATGCTGGTTGATCAGAAGTAGATCATGTATCGACCCTAAGGACAAAAAATAATATGAATCAAAAGCCTAGAGGCAACCCAATAAACAAACAGACAAACAAACAAAAAATCTTAATAAGGCTGCCTTTCTACCTGCCTGTCCAAATGCTTTTCCACCTGTGCAGATCCATTCCTGCCTGTCCAGCTGTCTCCAAACCTGATCCCTACTTACCTGATCAGCTATCTCCTTCACGGGCCCCATTGCTATCCCACCATTCCCAAATTCTTCCTAGCTATCCAACTGTTTCTCCCACCCGCCAGCCCCTGCCTATCCGTCCATCTGTTCCCTCTACTCTTCCTAAGACCTTTTTACCAGTCCCATTATTGTCCTCCCCAATTAAGTATCTTCCTCACCCTCCAGCCCCAGCTACTCCCAGCTTTTCTAGCAGTTTCCCTTTTCTACCAGCCCCCATTCCTTCTGGGCCACCTGATCGTCTACCCCACCCACCCCAAAGTTCCCCAACCATTCCTGATTCTGACTCACAGAGCAAATTATTTTACAAAACTTTCAGACCCAAACATTTCCTTACAGCACAACGTTGTGCCCCAGCCACTCTAATACCTGCCCTTGTTCATCGTTCCCTTCCAGCTCAACTGGTTGCTTCCCCAACCCCTTTGGAAGCTCTCCCTGTTTTGAAGCTTTCCAATTTATCCAGTCATCCCCCTCATCAAACAGTCCCCACTCTTTCTTATATCACTCCATTGCCTAAATATCCTGCTAGCTTAGATCTTTTTCAGTCAGTTCAACAGTCTGTTCCACAAACCACATTGTCAAATCTGCCCCAGGCCTTGGTAGACCATCTTCCTGCCTCAGTTCTCTCCCATCCACCTCCCTGTCACTCTCCATCCTCTTCTTTGTCTTCATCTACTGTTTCTACATCCTCCTCACCCTCTCTACAGTTTTCTTCCTCTTCATCCACTCTTGCCTCTCCTCCACCTTCCTCTTCTACCTCTCCATCCTTACCTCTTTCATCTGTTCCTCTTTTTTCCTCACCTTTGCATTCATCTCCCTCTCCATGTTTGCTTCCAACTTATTTAGATTTTCCCTCTCCAGTTTCTCCTGTTTCTTCTTCCTTTATGATTTCTTCTTCCTTTCCCCCCATGCTTCGCTCTCCCTCTCTTTCTACCTCCCCATCTTCTTTTATTCCTATCCATCCCTTCAATCCGCCTCACTGGGGGAAGAAAGTAGAGAAGAGAAGAGAAGCAAGTGGAGTAGCGAAGAAAGAAATAGAGAAGAAAAAGTTGAGAGACTACAACTTTGAAGGTAAATAAATTGAGTTTGATGTTTTGTAGATTTAGCAATATTTTGTTTGGGAATGGTGATTAAAGGGGAAGGGATATGTAAGAGTAGAAAAGCCTAAAAGGAGGAGAGAGAAACATACTTTCAGTGTACAGAAACCTGTGTTAAATAACTTTTTGCTCTCCCTGATCTCCCTGTGGTCACAAAAGGATAGTAAGTAATCTAGTATTCATGACCCTGACTATTCCAGTTTGTCCAAATAAAGATATATATGGGTATTGGAGATAGGTATATGTCACATTTGTCACATTCCAAACATTTTTATTTTCATTGACTTGGCTAATTGAATTCAAATGAATTAAGAATAAATGCCCTTGGGATTCACACTAATGGCCCTAGTGCTGTAGCAGTCAGCTTTTTTATATACCTCATCCCCTTCCCACCCCACCCTCAAATCTTCCTTTGTTCTTTGCTTTTCACTTTGTACATATGCTGAAATATAACATGCTATAAGCTTCCAGAAGATGCAGATTTCTAATAGAAGATGGTGTCATCCCCTGATAATTTTGGGGTGGCATTTTGGCACACTAAAAGTAGACTCTACATTAAAGGTACCTCTTCTGTTGCATGAAAACCATGCTAATATATGTGATACAACTAGAAACAAATGTGTACACTCTCCTCCATGGAGTTGGATCCAAGCACCCAAACCTAGTAAATTAGAATGGAAATTCCTGCCTACTCTGACAAATAATTGTCATCTTTTCTATCTGCCTGATCTTCAACCAACTCTATTGTGGTTATAGGAATACCTACCAGCCATGACATCAATTCAGAACTAAGAGTAATGCAGATTTTATTATCCAGATAGAAATGCTCTTAAAGAACTAAGTACTAACTCTACACATCTACAGGAATTCCTTCTATATCTGTCCTAAACAATAGAAGAATAAATTTTAACAATCAATCCATGAATAATTGGGCATTCCCCCGTGAAGGTGGAGTGCTTTATTGGAAATATAATTCCACAACCATTTTTATTCTACTATTGACTACCTTAAATTCCCATTCTAATATGTCTACATATTTCTCCAATATCCTTATATGTGATTATCTGGACACACACACACACACACACACACACACACTCACTACTTGAATGTGTCATTTATATGTACATCAAAAGAAGTGTAACTTTATTTAAATGTACTAAACATTTTTATGTATGGTTCACAGAGCTATAGATAACGCCTTGTCTTCATCACTGTCAAAAAATGATCAGAAGCATCAGAAACATCTCTTATCCAAAATCAATTGTAATAAAGAAATGAAGGAAAACAGCAGGACAAACTTGGCTACTAACAAAGATGTGTTCCAGCTTAAATTGGTGGAAACTCAGAAACTCCTAGAAGATCAGCATCTAAGCAGTTTGCAAGTATGAAATTATAAATGTGTTACTAATATTTTAATATCTAGTAATAATTTTGCCCCATTTTTCAGTGTTCTTTACTAAAGAAATGCAGACCATGAGGCAAGGATAATCCACAAAAGAGAATGTGGATGAATCAGCACAAATTTATCATAGATACTAGAAAAATAATTTTTTAGTTCTTTCCTTACCTTGTATTCATTTTTCTCTCTACTTCCTCTATTCTTCTTTTCCCATCTCATATTTAGAAAAATATTCTTTATGAATATTATCTTCTGACACACATGGAAACTATTTGAAAGTACAGTGTAATATAAGTATCATTGTCAGAGATTGGATTATAAAAAGCAACCTGAAAATAATAACACATATGGACATTAGGTTCTCAATGAAAATAGGACAAAATTAGCTAGAAATAGATATTCTATTCTATCTGTTAGGGCATTTACTTTGTTATTTTCCACCAGTGAATGGGATTTCAGCTGATTTTCCTGAAATGTTCATGTTCTTTATTTTTCATGAGTAATTATACACATTTATGAGATTTTAGTAGGCTGATATCAAGATTAAATTCATAACATTGGCCTGATTCATTCAATAATTAAGCAATAGTGGCAAGGCTGAAAAAGCAAAGGACTTTTTTTTGGCTATGACAGAGTGTCTCCCTGCTGTAAACAAATATAATTCTGAATAAAATATATGAAAGAGATGTTTTTAGACATTAGACAATAGGCAGTAGAGAATATGATCTTGAAAAAAAAAAAAAAAAAAAGGAGAGCAAATGAGGTAAGCCATATGATCACTAGGCTTTTTTACCTGGACATATTCTTCTGATAAGCCTAAAAAAAAAAAATCCACATGTTACCAAACTGCCAGTTAAAAAAAAAAATAGTACTTAATACTCTCTTACAGAAGACTGAAATCTAGACACACAACATAATGCTTACAATGTCCAACATTCAACCACAACTTACTAGACATATGAAAGAGCAGGAAAATATGGCCCATAACTCGGAGAAGAATTGTTCAGTAAAATTAGATGCAGAAATAACCGAGGTGATGGAATTAAACATGCAGGAATTTTAAATTAATTTTATAAAGATTTTCAAGGAATTAAAATAAAAATGAACATAATGGAAAAGGATATTTTAAAAGAACCAAATAGACCTTCTCTATCTGAAAAACATAATACCTGAAATGAAAATTTCACTGGATGGTCTTAACAGTGTAGGCATTACAGACAAGAAGTTCAGTGGACTTCAAGACATGTCAATAAAAATCATCCAATTGAATCACTGAGAGAAAAAAGACTGGGAAAGAAATGAACAGAACATTAGTGACCTGTGAGCCAATATCAAGCAATACAATATACATTTAATTAAAGTCCCACAAAGGGGACAGGGAATATTTAAAGAAACAGTGGCTGAAAATGTTTCAAATTTGATGAAACTATAAATCCACAGATTCAAGAAGCTCAACAAATTCCAAGAAGGATAACCATGCACAGGTACATGCACACACACACACACACACACACACACCCTACAAAGGCACATCAAAATTAAAGTAAGCGAGAGGAAGAAAAGATACCTTACATGCATGTGAACAAAGATAAAATGGACTACTAACTTCAAGCCAAAAGATATAACATTTTTAAAGTTCTAAGAAAAAAATCACCAACATAGAATTCTCTATCCAACTAAAATATTCTTCTGAAATGAAAGCAAAATAGGCATTTTCAAATAAACAACTGAACACCACTGCACTACACTAGTATCTGCAACTACAAGAAATGCTACAGGAACTTTTTCAGGCAGCAGGAAAATCATATGAGATGAAAAACTCAGCTCTATAGTGATAGCAAGCAGATTAGTGATTGTTATGGTAGGTAGGGATTGAGTACAAAGAAGCATGAGGGAAATTTTGGCAGATGGGAAGGTTCTATATGTTGTTTGGTATGGTGGTTATGGGTGAATAATTTGTCGAAACCCAATGAGCTAAATACTTAAAATAGATGTATTTTATTGTAGATAAGTACACCTCAATAAAGTTGATTTTAAAACTAAAACAAACACAAAAAACTTACAAAGCACGTAAGGCTAGTACAGTTGATACCAGTAACTTAGAAGCAAAACTTAAAGCTGATCATAATGTTTCATTGTTCAGTGGTGAGAAAAAATATGGGGGGGAAATGTATAGTAGAGTGAAATCAGAAGTTGCTGAACTTCTTTTGAGGTACTTTAGGAAATGAAGCCATTACAGACCTATGCAAACAATCTTAGAGTCATGGGCATGACACTTAAATCCAAAAGGACCTTCTAACCCAGATTTTTATATCTTATTATATGCAGTCTCAGCGAAAGTCCTCTAGGTCTGGTTTCCTTATCATTATCAATTAAAATAACTCAGTTTCAAAAACAGGCATTGGAGGAGCTATGCTTTGTTTTGTTCTCTTAATTAGGTTGAAGTAACCATCACTTATAAAAAAGATTACAGTACTTACTGAAGGATATGATAAGCAGGGGGCAAACGCTGGTAATATGAAACTCTTGTGAATCATTTTCAAAACTTATTTTACAGTAATATATCAATCACTAAACATTAACTATGCAAACTAAAAATAGTTCTATCTTATAATTGATTTCCTTGGTTTCTTATTTGCTGGGCTAAAAGAATATGTTTTTGGTTAATATCAGAATATTTACATTTTCTAAAATTGGTGAAAAATCTTAAGGGACACTTCTTTTTCTGAGTTCATTTAACTATTTGTCTACATTTACAATTTAAAATCTTGAGTTTATTTCTATTTATGTGATACAGATTAATGCATTCTATATACATGTGAGAAATTAGAAATATTTTATAACATTTACCATACTTTGAAGACTGATAAATTCCATGAAATTTTAGTGAAATAGTGAAGAGAATGCCTATGAAATTTATAGAAATTATTACTCTGTTAAATCTCCAAGAAATAGGCATTAAAAATCAATAGTTCTCAATCCTAAATCCACATTAGAATTATCGGGGGAATATTAAAATAATAATAATACCAATATAAGGACCGATCCAAGTATTAAATCAGCAGGACTTAGGCATAGATATTTTTACAAAGCTCCTTATGTAATCCTAACATGCAGCCAGAGTTGAGAACTCTGATATACAGACCACGACATTAACTACTATATAAAAAGATGTAGCCCTTCCAACAGGAAATTCACATTAGGGCCATAGAGCTTTTAGGAGCTTCATTCAAGTACAGTGAAAGTTTCAGGAAAAAATACCATTTATAAATAGCTATTTTTCAGAATTTCACATGCTATTATGAAATTTTCAAGAACCTCTATACTCTGAATGGAATAGCAATAGCAAAATTATTTTCTATGCTATAACTCTGAGTAGAATAATTGGGTAGTTACTTTAGGCATAGAAATTAAGACAAACACGCTTTACTATAAGTCTTTGTTAGTTCCCTCATTTTCACTCTGAAAACTGCTCCAGGGATATAGATTATTTATATATTTACACTATTTATAGTTATTTTACTGTATTTTTATATGCAAAGGAGAATTGGGCTTAGTAATAATGGTGTATTGAATCATTAATTTTGGCATTTAAGTATGTCTAAGCTAAACAATGTGATTTTTTTTCTTTCAGAAATTTTGTGATGAAGTTAATCAGATAACAAATTCTGAAACCCTCTCAAGTATAGACAGTCTTGAGGCTGGAGAACATGAAGAAATATATTTAACACTTATTAATAAGGAGCCTTCCACATCAATCCAGCAGAATTCTATTTTCCTCAAATCAGCAAATCTACAGTCAACTAATCTAAGCTGCTTTGATGAAGATAAGCTGGCATTCTCTAAAACTCAACATGTAAATAACTGGCTAATAAATTTAGATGATCCAGATACTCAAACTGTCACACCGTTTTCAGATATTTTAAGTAAACCTAATGCTCTACCTTCATGTGAATGTTTTAATAGTAAAGGAGAAAATCCATCTGCTCTAAGTAGAACTGTGGAAAGAACCACAAAGACTGCTAACAATTCAGGAGCCCTCATATATAGTGCACCCATGTTTGTACACAATGAAAAAAGTGAAAAGACCTCAGAAACTGGCATTATGACAGCTGATTCCTCTTCTGGGGCATTCAAAAGAGAGAGACCATTAGTTACTGAGAGCCCAACATTTAAATTCAGCAGAGCATGGAACATTTCAGATTCTATAACCCAGGAAATGGCTACAATTTCAGACCAAGAGAAATATTCTGAATTAACTCAAGAAAATAGAACTACTTCAATTCCTATTTCATTTGTACCTGTGGCAACACCTTTAGTTTTGCCATCTAATACACAATCTGCTAGACCTTTACCAAAGAACAGTATACATATAAGAGAAATTGACCCAGTACAGTGTTCTGATAAGTTAGGGGAATTGGAAAATGTTAAAGATGAAAAGATAAAATATTTTAATTGTAATAAGGAAGAGTTGCCTTTATTTTCAGACAGTTTTCAAACTGCCAATATATCTCATAACTCTGATTCAAAAGATAAAACACAGAAAATAACTAAAACATCAACACCATTCTCTAATGTAATTTCTAATTGTGACTTAGTTGGTCAGCACAAAAAAATGAAACACAACATTCATGAGAGAAGAGGTGTGAGGTTTCTTAAAAGTATTTTGAAGAAAGAATCTAAATATGAGCATGATTATTTTAAGGCACTAGTTATAAGTCAAGGCTTTAAGTTAGGAAATCAAAAGGCAGAAGCTATCAGAGATAGTATTGAATTAACAAAAGAAAAAGGAAAAAGTGCAGCAATTCCAAATAATATTAAAAAACTGAGGTGGTTTGATGAAACTGGAGATATAGGGGAAAATGCTGAAGATAATTATTCCCTGAACAATAGAATAGGAATATCTCAACAGTGGTCTCAACCACTCCACATTCAACCTAGAAGTGCTCCTGCCAGCAACATAATTAGTGTTCCTGCTTGTGCTGTAAATTCTGCTGATAGAAAAAAGCCTAAGGATGATTCTATCTCTGAAAATGTTGCTGCATTAGGAGGATCTGAAACAGCCCATGTGTCTTTGAACTGTTTTAAACCTTCAGATTATAACATTGCTAAACAAGCCTGGCCAGCCTCAGAAAAAGAAGAATGTATATCTCCTGTATATAGTGGTGATTCTAAAACTCAGAAAGCTAATCCACAAAGCGGTGGAGCAAAAGCAATTAGAGCAGTATCTGCTAAAGTCCAATCAGGTTTTAAATATCAAAACAGAAAAGGCACTGTTATTCGACCACAGTCTGCAAGCAAAGTCAACACGTTTTTACAAACTCAGGGTAAATTAAACATACCTCATTCTCCTGCTAAATGTCCATCGAATATTAGGAGTGATAAAAATATACAAGTGACTCAGTGTCAATCAGTAATGCCTGAAAATTCTCAAAACATTATTACAAATAACTATTTTAATTCAAAACATGTGCTTCCAACAGAACACAAGTTGAATCACTGGAATCAAGAAAGTAGTCTTCCATTCCCTCATGTTTGTTCTGATGTAGTCACTGTGATGCCATCTCTACCATATGGTTCTACTGAGTGCCAAACTTTAGCAAAAATAAATCTTTCAAAAGGCACTCAAATGGTTTCCCAGCAAGATGGGACATTGTATTGCACCCAAAGATATCCTGTTTTTGAAGAAAGTCATCACTCTGTGACTTTTCAACCTACTGAAGAAGAATCTGTTCTCTCGTGGAAAAGGCAGCATAATATTCTGGGTCAAAATGAAAAGGCTGCTGGTAAGAATAAATTTATGTATTTTTATAGGTAAAATGTACTACTTTTAAAGTTCATGTGAAATTTTTCTTATTAAGGTATAGCAGTATATCCCTTATAGTTGTTAATGTTAAATAATAATGTAGCTTTGTAGAAACAACTTATTCCCCTTAATATTGTACCCTTGTCTATCTAGTAGCTGAAGTTTTAAAGAGAATAACCCAACCTTTGGTCAACCAAAATTTGAAACTTGCTAGCTTCCATTTTTTCCATGACTTGTCTTGTTAGTTTAAAAGAGAGAGGACAAAGAATAGGGTCTTATTCTTATCCCATACCATTCCGTCATCATCGCAATGTTATAGTCAAAATGTCTATCAAAATAATCACAGTAAAAAATATTGTTTAAATTATTCTAAACAGGTGAATAGATGTTGTTATAATACTTCATTTTTCTTTAAAATATTTGCTAAATCGAATTGTTACAAGCTAATAATAGATGTGCCAAGCCTATTTGGAAATCCCCTTTCCAAAAGAGTGGCAGCTCTACTGTTATCAGTTATAGATGTCAGTTTTCATATAGAGGAAAAATGATAGCGTTCCTTTAAACATTTTTGAAAATTAATTCTCTGCAGAATGTCATTGCCCTTTGTAGCTTGTTGACGCCACATGAAGCTACTTTCCTCTGAGGAAATGGACTAAAAGCCCATTCATTAATTTTCCTACCCATAGGAATCGAGAAATAGTTAGGATTTGGGGAGAAACTCAGAAAAGCAATGCTTTCCTTTCCCCAAAGGTATGAATAAATATTAAAAATATATAAAGAGGAGGACCGGCCCGGTGGCTCAGGTGGTTGGAGCTCCATGCTCCTGACTCTGAAGGCTGCCCGTTCAATTCCCACGTGGGCCAGTGGGCTCTCAACCCACAAGGTTGCCAGTTCAATTCCTCGAATCCCGCAAGGGATGGTGGACTGCGCCCCCTGCAACTAGCGGCGGCAACTGGACCTGGAGCTGAGCTGCGTCCTCCACAACTAAGACTGAAAGGACAACTTGAAGCTGAATGGCACCCACCACAACTAAGATTGAAAGGGCAACAACTTGACTGGGAAAAAAAGTCCTGAAAGTACACACTGTTCCCCAATAAAGTCCTAAAGAAAAAGAAAAAAGAAAAGAAAAAGAAGAAACTGATACTTTAAAAAAAAAGTAACAAACACACACACACACACACACACACACACACACAGAGAGAGAGAGAGAGAGAGAGAGAGAGAGAGAGAGAGAGAGAGAGAGAGAGAGAGAGAGAGAGAGAGTTAGTTTAAAATGGAATATTCAAAGTCTCCTTCAATTAGACCATGAGATTTTTAAGGATAAGGGACTTTTTTGGTAATTCATCACTGTATCCCCAGGTTGCAACTGCCCAGCACTTTACAGACATCCAAACTTTTCCTGAATTGAATGGATACAAGCCATATTAGCAGATGGGATGCTAAATGCAAAGGCAATCATCTAAAAATCTTCAGCCCTTATCTACAAAAACCTAGATTTAAAAAATATTATTTCTCTCACTGAAGGTTTTATTCTCTTTTTGTCCAGCCATTTCACAGTGTAACTTTAGTTTTCACACTACTTCCAAAAAATGAAAGCATCATACAGATTTGATATTCTAAAGCAAATAATAATAAATTATGATGCTTACCTTTTTTGAGTGCTTAGTCTGTGCCAGTTACAGTGTTATGTGCTTTATATTTATTGTCTCATTTAAACCTCACAACAGCCCGGAGAATAAATATTTTTTTAAAGCTGCATTTTGCACGTAAGGAAATAGAATAGCCCAAGGTCAAGAGCTAGTAAATAACAAAATTTGTATTTTTATCCAAATATCTATGACTCCAAGTCCCATGCTTTTTCTACTAAAACTATATAAGAAATATAATTATTGAGCAATTATTATGTATGAGAGTCAGCTGATCAGGCAAAATATTAGGAAATATAGTTTCCCAATGGCTTGAAACTAAAAGGGTAGCATATTAAAATTATGTTCTCATTCTCTGATAAAAGAATATAATATATATGTTCACCTGGAGAAACCAATATTTTCCTAACATTTACTCAAAGGAGGTAGTTCTTAGGGAACTTTGTAAAAAGGACACTGGAAAATGTATTGAATTTTCAGCCATGTTTTTAAAGAGAGAAACATTCAAACTATTATATATGTCTATACTTACTAACACAGTGATTATACTTAATAAATCTTATACTAACAATACTAAATACTTTGTTCAGTCATCCAAACCTTTTTTCAAAACTGTTTAGATACTAAACATTTCAATTATACTTTTTGCTAATACTGGATTATAGTTCAATGAGAATCTATTCATTTTTTCCCCTACTTTCCTATTTACCAAGTCATTTTTATTCTCACACTCAGTGTACCCAGGGTTGAAAATTGTGAAGGGCATCTTGCTTTCCATTAACATTTTCAGAACTCTCTAGCAAAACTCTCCAGTAAAAGCTATATTCCCAAGAGGCCCAAGCCATTCAACTACCAACTATACAATTACCTTTCAAGTCATTTCTCCCCTCAGAGATGACTTCGACTTTGACATCTGGTTCACAATCTTCCTTTCCATGCAAAGTCTTTGCCAAAATACTGGTGATTCAGCATTCATATGAATGAACAATACCCTGATCTCTCTCAATTCTTTTTTTCTCGAATGATTTTCTGTACCATTCTGCCTCAGATACACATTCCTTTTGTCCTACTGTGGACCTTGTCAACACCCATAACTCCTCTACTTTAAAATCAGTAATTCAATTTACATCCTGCTTTCTGACTATAATATGGTATTTGCACAAGGATATTTAGACCAATGGAATAGGATAGAGTCTAGAAACATATTGTAGACCCACATGTTTGATTTTTGGCAAAGATAATACTGCATAGCAGGGAGGAAAGACTTGTCTTTTTATTAAATAGTGCTGAGTCAGTTGGATGACCATATGGAATTATAAATGACCCTTACCTCATGGCATACACAAAAATCAGTTCCAAGTGAACTGTAGATATAAGTATGGAGAGTGAAAAAGAAATGCTTCTGGAGATAACATAAGGAATATATTTATGATTTTAGGATGGGCAGAGATTTCTTATCTAGACATAAAAAGCACTAATCATGAAGGAGAAGATTGATAAATTTTCACCCCAAAACACCACTGAGATATTAAAAAGACAAACCACAGACTGAGAGAAGATATTTATAATGCATAATACTGACAAAGAGTTCATATCCAGAATATATGAAGAACTCTTACAATTAATAAGAAAAAGACTGTATTACAGAATTGTACACCTGAAATCTATGTACCGTGTTTCCCCAAAAATAAGACCTAGCTGGACAATCAGCTCTAATGCATCTTTTGAAGCAAATATTAATATAAGACCCGGTCTTATATTATATTATGTTAGATAAGACCAGGTCTTATAGTATAATAATACCGGATCTTATATTAATTTTTGCTCCAAAAGTTGCTTTAGAATTGACTGTCCAGCTAGGCCTTATTTTCGGGGAAACACAGTAACTTTACTAACAATTGTCACCCCGATAAACTTCAATTTAAAAAAAAAAGAAAAAGACAACCCAATTATATGAGTTGGGGTTCAACAAGAGAAGCAGAACCAGTAAGATATATTGAGTTATTGCAAGAGATTGGCTTATGTGAAAATGGGGGCTGTCTAGGCATGTCTGAAATTTTTAGGGCAGGACATGACGAAGGGCAAGCCAGAACTCTCAGGGATAGAGTAAAATTGCTGTCCACAGGCAGAATGTTTTATAATCTCAAGGAAGCCTCAGTCCTGCTTATAAGGCCTTTGAACTGACTGAATCAGGTACACCGATTATCTAAGGTAATCTCCCTTACTTAAAGCCAATTGATTATGGACTTTAATAACATCTACAAAATACCTTTACAGCAACACCTTCATTAGTGTTTGATTAAGTAACTGCAGACTGTAGACTAGGTAACACATCAAAAAGACCATCATACCAATTTTCTTTTAAAGCCAAAATATTGGAATAAGCTTCTCATAAAGGAGGCTAGCCAAATCAATAAACATATGAAAAGATCTCAGCTTCAGTCCTCAGGAAAATTCATATTAAAATAATTAGATATAGCTGTACACATTGGAATGGCTAAAGTTAAAAAGATGCAATATTAAGTGTTGTTAAAGATGTAATACCTGGAAACTTTCATATCTACTAAAGTTGAACATATGCATATCCTATGGCCCAGCAAGTCCAGTCCAACAGATTATGTGTGTGTGTCAGAAATTCATTGATATGTTAACCAAAAAAAGACGTGTACAAGAATTTTCATAGCAGCTTTATAGCCAGAACCTAGAGTTACCCCAAATGTCTTTCAACAATATATAAATAATGTGAAATTCCATTATTCATTCCATGAAATACCATAATGAAAATGAATCAGCCACTGTTAAGAAATGGTAACATGGATGAATCACACACCATAATGTAAAGCAAAAAAATCTACATTTCTATCAGGTTCAAGAACAGGTGAAACTATGGTGGGAGTTATGTGGAAATGGATAATGAGGAAAGATTTTTCAGTGCTGGTAATGTTCTATTTTTGATTTGGGTGGCTGTGCAATCTGGGTGTGTGTGTGTAATCGTATAATTATTTGTGCATATTTCTATAGGTGGTTATACTTCAGGTTTTTAAAAAACCAAATGATGAAATATTAAATACTAAATCTAAAATTAAAAAGAATGCATTGTTTTCCTTTTCCAGGAAGTATTAAGAATACCTTCAAGGAATCAAAAATTTGATTACTAGAAAGGACCAAAGATACAATTGCATTTAACTCCCATATTTTATGGATGAGGAACTTGGCCCACATAATAGTAAAATTGTATAGCCCAAGATGACACAGATAGTTTAAAGCAGAGCCTGATTTTGAATTGTAGCTCCAGTGTTCATACCTTAGTATAATCCTAGTTTTCATGAGATCAGAAATTTAATCAGACACTGAAGAAAATTATTCTAGGTTAAAATGATATGGCATTTACTATGTACCAATCACTATTCTAAGCACTTTACAGATCAAAACAAATTTAATTCTCCCAATAACTCTGTGAGGTAAATAACATTATTCCCATTTTATAAATGAGGAAAATGAGACACACAGAAGATTAATAACCTGTGTAAATCACATAGCTAGTATAGCTGGCATAGCAAGGATTAAAATGTAGGCATTCTGTCTCTAGCATCTGTGCCCTTAACTACTTAGCTATTATGCTTGTTTTTAAAAAACACTCTGTGTGAGGGGAATGGAGGTGTTAATGTATGTAATATACAAGAACAAGTTAAAGACTAATAAAAGAACCCTGTACTCACTGCCAATTTTAGAAATAGAAAATCACTACTATTGTTGAATCTCATATGCCCCTCCCCAATTGCATCCTCTTTCTGTCTTATAGAAATGACACCATATAGAATTATGTTAATGATTCAGAGCTTTTAAAAAATAATTTTACCACATGTAAGTATATCTCAAACAATATATTATTTAGTTTTGCTTAGTTTTGTAATTTATATATATGAAACCATTTCATCTATATTCTTTTTTTATTATTTGCATTCCATATTTTTTTATTTTTTTCAATTATAATTGACATTCAATATTAGTTTATATTAGTTTCAGGTGTATAGCATAGTGTTTAGATATTTGTATAATTTATTAAGTGATACCCCCTATAAATCTAGTACCCACCTGGTACCATACAATATTGTTGACGATATTCTCCATGCCCTACTTTACATTCCAGTGACTATTTTGTAACTACCAATTGGTCTTCTTATTCCCTTTACTTTTTTCACCCAGCTGTCTACCTCCCCTCACATCTGGCAACCATCAGTTTGTTCTCTGTTTCTAAGAGTCTGTTTCTGTTTTGTTTATTCATTTATATTATTCTTTAGAGTCCACATATAAGTGAAATTATATGGTATTTGTCTTTCTCTGTCTGACTTATTTCACTTAGCATAGTAACCTCAAGGTCCATTCATTTTGTCACAAATGATTTCATTCTTTTTTATGGCCAAGCAATATTCCATTGTATATATGTTCCACATCTTCTTTATCCAGTAGTCTATCTATGGACACTTGAGTTGCTTCCATATCTTGACTACTGTAAATAGTGCTACAGTGAACATAGGGATACATATATCTTTTTGAATTAGTGTTTTGAGGAATTTCCATACTGTTTTCCATAGTGGCTGCACCAATTTACAAACTCACCAGCAGTGCCTGAGGGTTTCCTGTTCTCCACATTCTTACCAACACTTGTTTTTGTTGACTTATTGATGATAGCCATTCTAACACGTATGAGATTATATCGTGGTTTTAATTTGTATTTCTCTGATGATTAGTGATGTTAAGCATCTTTTCATATGTCTGTTGGGCCATCTAAATGTCTTTTTGGGAGAAACATCTATTCAGGTCCTCTGCCCATTTTTTAATTGGACGTTGTAAATGATTTTAATTAATTCTTCCTATCCATGAGCATGGTATATGTTTCCATTTACTTGTATCTTCTTTAGTTTCTTTCTTCAGTGTGTTACAATTTTCCTAGTACAGGTCTTTCACCTCCTTGGTTAAATTTATTCCTGGGTACTTTTTTCAATGCAACTGTAAATGGGATTGTTTTCTTAATTTCTCTTTCTGATAGTTCATTATTGGTGTATAAAAATGCAACCAATTTTTTAATATTAATTTTGTATCCTGCTACTTTACTGAATTCATTTATCAGTTCTAGTAGTTTCTTGGTGGATTTTTTAGGGTATATTCGTCTATAATTTGCTTTTTTCAATTTCATTTTTTAGATTCACTGATTAGTTTAGCTATACTTCATTCATATTCATTACTTTATTATATTTTGAATATTATAAGATTATGTGAAAAAAATTTATTCTATCATTAAATATTTGGATTGCTTTCAATTTATTTTATGAATAATGCTTTTAGGAACAGTTTTTTACATCTACTGATACACATGTTGCTGGGTCATAGGGTTTGTGTGTTTTTAACTTCACTAGGTAATGCCAAATTATTTTCCAGCGCAATATATGAAAGTTCCCTTTCTACCTGCTCACCAAAACTCTGGTAGTCAGGCTTTTTAATGTTTTCAATCTTATGGGTGAGAAATGCTGTCATTTCAATCTTATGGGTGAGAAATTTGCATTGACCTCATTACTAATGAATTGAACATTTTTCATGTTTTTGCACTATTCTCATTTCTTCTTCTGTGAAATGTATGCTCTTGGTTTTCTTTTTTCCTTTATTGATAGGAGTTCTTTATATATTCTAGGATTCTATCCAGTTATATGTGTTGCAAATTTTTTCTACCAAATTGCGATTTGTAGTTTCACTTCTCTTGATGAATGTAAGTTTATTTTAATGGGGTCTTTTTCTTTGCAGCTGCTTGTATGTATTTAGTTAGTTTGTTTGTTTGTTTGTTTTTCTTGTTTTAATTTTGCAGTTCTAAGAAGAAAGATATTCATCTTGACAACTGTTCTTTAAAAAGAAAAATTCACACAAAATTAAACCAAAATTTAAAAAGAGAGAGGAGTTTGTCATAGCTGTTTAAAACAACATAATTTCAGGCAATAATGATCAGATCTTTGGAAGTACTTCTATGCTCTACATTATTTTAGACTATATATTTTAAGGGCTATATAAACAAACCATGGACTTCCAAGACTCTGGAAGGAAGGTTGGGTTTGAAAACCAGCTCATGCCTAAGAGATGTGATAGCTGTGTACAAATACATGAAGGTTTATTGTGTGAAAGAAGGAGAAAACAGAACTGAATGAGGTGATAAAAATTGCAAGGATGTGTTCAGTCCAGCCTAAGAAGGATCTGAGCTGATATCACCAACAATGGAGTAGTGGCTCCCATCACTAGCCATTAGAATGTCACTAGCACTCCCATCACTAGCACAGGTAGAATGTCCACGTCTGAGTGGCAAAGATCTATAAGTAAGAGGTTGAACTAGTTTATTTCTAAGATCTCTTCCAAAGCTATAATTCTATGAATGTTTCCAGAATTTTCCCTTGTTCATAATTAAGAATATGACAAATTTAAAAATACATAATACTTTACTAAAGATTAGTAGTTACTTTGAGTTTGGGTAATAAAACTATCATATCTAGAATTTTTGTATGAGATTAGAAATTTAGCCAGATATGCCAGTAAAAACTATATTATTTTTGCAAAAATACCAAGGTTCTCTCAGCTATTATATTAATTAGTAGATAGTATTTAAGTGCATGTATGTGAATGGAACAATATATAAACAGTTTTAAGCATATGCTGTATCTGTTTCTGGGATCAATAATCTACAGTCCATAAAACAGAACATCTACACCAAGAACAATAAAGCACAAAAACAAATAATTATGCTACAAATCAAGAAAGTACAAAAGTGTTGGTAGATCTTGCCCCCAGACAATTTGTGAACAGGCTGAAGGAAGGGAAAAATTCTTGATGAAGCAGTTACATGGCCAAGTTAATTTTCATTTACAGTATTTTTAAAGCTTTTCAAAAATGCAAAGATAGGGACCTTGCATGATTTAGGTGAAGACAATTCCAAGTATAGAAAACAATACAGAAACTTTATTGCTGCCCAAATGATCTCACTAGAAACTATAATATTTAATATACCTAGCATTTTTAGCTTATTTAGCATTTAGCATACTTGTGTGGATGGGAATAAACATAACACAGTGCTTTTCAAACTACAGGTCAAGACTTATTAGTGAATTATGAAACCAAATTAATGAGTGGTAAACAGAATTTTTTTAATGAAATATAATTTTAGAATCAGAATGTTCTAGAATAGAAACTGCCAGAGGGCATCATATATTGTAAAGGTAAATATGTTTCACAAACTATAATATATGCATCCTGGGTCACAATGCAAAATATATTTCTTTCTGAGAGACAGTCAAATAAGAATGAATGGTATGAGCTAGAATTTTAGATTTTAGAGACTTAAGTGCTTGGAGCTAAATCCTAGCTTTGCTCTTTACTGGCTTTGTGACCTTAGGCAAGTACCTTATCCTCTCCTGTGCCTTCATCTTTAAAAATCATGATGATAATAGTGCCTATAGCTTTAGAACAATGCCTGGGCAATTATAAATGCTCAATAAATATTAACTACAATTATGTTTTTATTTGTTACTCTAAAAGGTCAGATGTTCAATAACTAGCCAACTTTCTTAAAAAGTTGAAAGCTTTGTGTCTTTGTTGTTATATAGATTTAGATTGATTATATATAGTTATAGTTTTATACATATAGTTATAATATATGTCTATAACTATACATAACTATATAGCTATATATAGAAAGTACACATATATATTGGTTATAATAACATAAATTAGAGTCAATATTCAAACTCATGGTCTCCAGTACATAATTTCAGGGCTAAAATATTTTCATTTTTTCACCTACCTGAACTTTTATCACAAAAGCACACACACACACACACACACACACACACACACACACACACCCATACCCATGTACTTGCCAAGATGTTTGTATGCTTACACACATATTCATCTTCTATGCCCCAGACCAGTTGAATTTTCTACCTTTCAGCCCCAAGAAATTTCTTAACTTCTTCAGCATTGTTGTTTTGTGCCTTTGCACATAACGTTCTTTTTGACATACAGTCCTTTTACTTGGGAACCTACTCCTCCTGTAAGAGCAAGCTCAGGCATAACCTTCTCTGTGAAACCTTTCTTTAGTCTTCCATTCTAGCCTCTGTGCTTTCACTTAATTCGGTTTTAGCTCTACATACAATCTACATGTATTCATTTTACTGTAATAATCCATTAATATTCTTCTCAACTAATGGACTTCAAAGTTTTTATTGTACCACTATCAATAAAAATTTTGAGCACATATCATATACATATATTTGCCATACACATGTATTACTGTACTAATATACATTAAGCATCTTAACCAAAATTGAAATTTTCAGAGTGAAAAGTGAAGTACAGACTTTTAAAATAATTTTTAAATTTTATATTTTATAAATAATACTTTTAATAATTATAAAAATAGTTTTGTTTATTGTGTATAAAATACTTTTCTCTCATATATTATTAATAATCCTCTGAATGCTTAGTTTCAAATGTCTTATCAATTATGATGACTTCATTTCATGTACCATCATTAGCTTATATCTCCAGTCACAATATGCATTTAGGGTGAAGTTTATTATTATAGCCTTTTGGATAATTTTTAAATTTGTGATCCTAACTTTGCTACAAGCATAATTATTCTTCATTGTCATCATGTGGCAGAGTTTGAAGCCAGAGTAAGAGCTGCATCATCTCTGCCTTTCTTATTCACCTGTGCTTGCATTATTAGTATTATCTTTAATCTATTATTTTGCAAGAATGTTTTACTTAGTTATACAAAAAGCATAGAAAAATAATATAATAAATATTCATGTACCCACCACTCACCTTAAATAATGAAACATTACACATACAATGGAAGCCCTACAAAAGTCTTTCTTAGCCTCTTTCTCATTTTGTGAGGACTCATTCAGATGTTACGAGTATTTAGATACAAACATAACTTCCATAAACCCACTTACTAGAGCACACAAAATTTAGTACATTGAAGTGAAAACGCACTAATGAATAACACTGCCAACCTCACACACTTAGAATCGATCTCTACTCTTCCTCCAAGATAACTTTGTTCACTGTGTGCAATATATGCCCATTTTCCTTGCAAACTGACAAGACTGCCAGTGTCAACTATATATGTATTTTCCATCCAGTACCGGAAATCCATGTATGCCAAGGGCCGACTTAAATTATATGGGATTTTCAACTGCATGGGTGGTCATCGCCATTAACCCCCCAAGGGTTATCCAAGGGTCAACTGTTCTAGTAAAGTTTAATTTCTAAGTTTCAGATGATAAATATAAAGTGGAATTCTAATTTGTTCTTCCTGCACAGCAGTGATTTATTTGCATGTCCTCCTGGTGGTGCACCACACTTTAAAGGTCACTGCTCCAAACTATAAAACCCTGAAAAGCAGACATTTTGTTTAATTCATATCGCAGCTGTGCCATACATAGTACATGTAAGAGAAGCTCAATAAAAGTTTGCTGACTGAATGAAACTTAGAGTTTTCTGTGATGTTTGAAGGTAGTTTGGAAGTTTGTGGTGGATATATACTACCTACTCAACTTGTGTAAATTTTGACATTGTGCTGGCATTTGTTTAAGATTCTACTGTTATGAGAAGAAAACGAATTGTTGAAAATAAGCAGAGAAATCTTTTAGAGCAGAAAAAACAAAACCCTGGATCTGTAGGACAGAAGTACAGTAAGAATGTGAATGTAAGTACATTATTAGTAAAAATCTCTATTCATTGATGGAAAATTTCTTGGAAAACAGAATGTTCTTAAAGGACTGTGCTCCTGCTGTAAGCTGTGCACCACAATATAAATATAAGTATAGCCAAAGCCTTGTGAAGCAGTCTTGGGATCGCTATGCTAGGAACTTACTGTACTATAATTATTTGGTATATAGTCAACTCTGGAAAAAGAAAACAGGTTATTCACAACAAAGTTATTTAAACATACATTTAAAAAGAAAAGTAAATTAGAGGCATAGATAGAGGAAGTATGCTAATCATAAAGACAAATAAAATTCATGTGTTTAAATATCCTATTTGGGTCTGAGCTTCCTGGGAGACATAGCAAAAGGAAAATATTATGTTGTGTAGTTTTCAGGGTATATTGACAATGATTTTGTTTGAGGTAAACTATATTAAAAGACATTTCCCATTGAGGATCTTCAATAGGGAACCTTGAAGTTCATAATAGATATATCCCTATTAACAGTCAACAACAAATGAATAGGGAGTTTCTTATACGTGTTTGAAAAGAGGCCTTTAATAAAAATCAAAAGCATGATACTATTAATTTAAAAATTAGTGGAGGTACTTCTGTGAGAGTTAAGTATATGTGACCTAAAGATGACATTTTCTAGAGGTCTAACTTAATCCAAGAATTGAATTTAAAATATTAAAAATTCTAGATGGATGAGTGAATAGCAATTCTCTTGGAGTTTCAACTATAAATGTCACTTCTTCTGAATTTTTTAATAGAACTGGAATAGTGCCTTATGAAGAATTTATATTTCAAGTTATAGGTTGAGAGTCCTATTATTTATATATTGTAGGAACTATGGATTTTTATATAGATAAGATTGCTAATATGGAGAACAATCAACCATGATATATGTTATCAGCAAAACAAAAGTCACTTAGTTATTTATGTAAATTAAGATGTCCATTACCCATATATTCTTACTGCTTAATACCAAATACAGTACTTAGATGCAAACATAACTTCCTGGTTACAAATGTTATAATGACTAATAAGTCCTTTTTTTTTAACATCCGTGGTGTTCACATCAAACATCTCAAAATCTATGAACTGAACAAATTTTATCTTTATTTTTATTAATATATTTATATTTAAAAGTAATATGTATTACTTTTTTGTATAACTTTTTTTGCATAACTATTTTTGTATAACTTACTTTTTGTAATAGTTATAACAAAAAAATGAACAAACTAAATTTTAAATGCCTATTATTATTGCCCTCTTTAAATTCATCTTTGTTTTTCTGGCTCTTATTCCATACTTCTCTCTTGCTCCTTTGCATTTTACCTTACTGTCTTTAGAATCCATTTTTGTCCTTCTTTTTAAAAGCCTCACTTCCACATACACATCTTCCACTTACACACCCATTTACACATGTTCCAAAGTCTTGTTGTCTTTAGAATATGTCAGTATACCTAAATCAAAATTAAGTTTTGAAGTTTAATTTTTCATCCCTATTGTTTTGCTTTGATTTAGGATTTGGGGCTTTGTTGTCTTTTCACTCAAGATCTTAAACAAGGGTTCAGTTACTATAGCACTGTCCCCCATCACCTTGTATTAGAAAATGTACTTTATCATACCAGATTTTTTGCAGCCCACTACTTCTATGTGGAGAGAATCTGAAAGAGATCAATAAAAGATAGAAAAAGCACAATTACCACTTAGTGCCAGGGTCTCTGTCTAAGGTGTCTCAAGTCTATAGTGGCGATGAGACAAAGCTGCAAGAGCTATTGAAGGAGGGCTGTTGTAGAAACCTGCATCAATTACTCTAGATCAGATGGAACAAATGTGAGCGATAGTCATAGACAGGCAATTTTATCTGAGAGAAACAGTCATTTTTTAAGTGGAACAGAATGGGAGTAAAGAAGCAAAGTAGACCATATCCAGGGAGAAGAGTTGGTATCCCTCAGAGAGTGCTGAATGGGTGTGCTAATTGCCAGTGCTCTAAGATTTCCCATTTCCCAGTTGTGTGCAGCACTGAGACAGCTATTTATGATTTAAGTTTTGTCATCTAAGATCCTTATCCTTGGTATTAACCATAATCAGAGGCTTTTGGTTAGTAGTTGTGATTCACCCTTACAATAAATCAACTAGATTATAAACCTTAAGGTAATTTTTTAACTTTCTTTTAATTAGTACTTTTGATTGCCACCCAACTTACTTCCCTCTTCCAATTATCCAAGACAACACTGCAACCTGAAAATTTTCCAAAATTGACAAAAAATATTTTTAAAAATATTTAGGTACCATAGAAAGACTTATTTCAATAATTCCTGATTTCTACTCAAAAATAAAGAAAAGAAAATATACAAGTTACATGAACAGTGGTAGCTGAAAATATATACAGCAAATAAAAGTATTTTATAAGTCAATATGTATTCATGAATTTTAAATATGAAATGTTCTGATTTAATATTCTATCTTTATAGAATTTTGGACAAAGTGTCCCACTAAGTTCAAGTGAGCCAAAACAAACTACAAGGGGTACTTCTAATACCGAAAAAGGTACGTTTTAGTTTAAACATTTTCCTCTGAGCTTTGTTCCCAGTGATTGTTTTTTCTTATATGTATTTTCCCAAATACTTACATATTATGTGACTGTTAAACCACCATTTTGGACCTGAATTCTCCTCACTCTGCACATTTAGGTTGTTGCCAGTTTTGTTTTGTTTTTTTTAATTTTTATTCTAAATAATAATGTACTGAGCATCTTTCTGCATCAAGCTTTTTCCTGACTTTTCAATTATTTCCATAAGATAGAGTCCCTGAATTGAAATCACAGTAAATGGCATGTAATTGGCACCTAATAAATATTTGTTGAATGAAACTCTGTATTAAATGACTTCAGTATCAAAGAATATAAGCATTATTACAGCATGTCACACATATTCCTAAAGTATTTTCCTGGGTGTATTATCATATAAATTCTTCTGGCAGGTGTGCTAACTTGAGGTAGAATCACTTCTATTATTTGCTTATGTCACAGGCAAAGAAATGGGGTTTGGTTGGTTTTGATTTGTACATCTTTCATTAATAATATGTTACTAACAATATGCTTAATTGTTTTTGTATGTATACTTATTTTTGGTGAATTGTTTCATATTTTACGCTTTAGATGTTGAAGTTTTGGTATTTTCTTATTTCTGTAAATTCTTTAAATATCAAGGATTCTAATCCTTATATTATTTGCAAATATGTTTACTACTTTATTATTTGCATCTCATTCCACATATGTTGTTATTTTTACATATAGAAGTCTTATTTTTTTTATTTTGTCATTCAATAAATTATTATTGAGAGCTAAGTTCCTACCTATAACTAAATATTGGATATATAACAATGAACAAAATATACAAAAGCCTTGCCCTTCAGAAATTTAAATTCTATTAGGGAAGATTAGCCTTAAATAAATCAGTTTTTGGTCTTTTCTTAGTGATTTCTCCATTACTTTTAAGCTCAAAGGACCTTCCCAATACAGAAATTTAGAGATGTTTCTTTTTCCTCTAGAGTGCTTTCATAGTTTGATTCATTAAATTTAATTCTTTAATTTCTTTGGAATTTGTTTAAATGGATAGTGTGAAATGAAACTCCAAATTGATTATTTCATGAACAACAAACAAATTTATTGAGTCATCTTTCCTTTCTCTCAACTCTTTGATCACATTTTAAGTTGTTATGTCTAATTTGATCTATTTCTAGGCTGTCAGTTCTGTTTAGCTGATCATCTAATTTTTTCATCTTAAGTTTCTTCTTTCTTATTCTTTTATTTATTACTTATCTTAGTTGCATTATAAGGACAATCTACTTTATCTTCTTTTTGTACTACCAATGAATAATTTAAAACAACACAAAAAAAAATAATCTAAATAAAATGTGTTTTTACTTTCATTCAGGTAACACTCTAGGAATTGTTATTACCTCACTGCCATCATTTTTTTTTTTTTACTGCCATTATTTTGAATATTTTTTTAATGAGGGATGGGAAAATCCTAAATATAAAGGATCCTGATAAATATAATGCAAAGTAACAAAAGATTCACTTGGTTTCTGTTAGTGAAATGAATACATACAGACATGTCAGTTAAGTATGCACAAGGGCTAATCCCGAAGACAAAAAAGTTTCAAAAAGAATAGTTACTATAAACTTTCTGTAGTTTCAGACAGTACTTCTGAGTTTTTGATGGCTGAAAACCTAGTGAAAGCTTCAGTGCCTGAGGATGAAATTCTAACTGTCATGAGTAGCAAGCAGCTACAAAAATCAAATCTGGCTTTAAATAAGGTCCAGGAATTTAACATCTGTGCGCTATCAGCTGAAGAACAGAAAATCCTACAGTCCCTTAATCGTCTCAATGAAAGGTTATACTGTAAGTATGGAAGAACATCTTTTGTAAGAAGTACTATATTTTGTATTTAGACTATTTTAATTAAATTTAACTTAAAAATTGAAAATAAAAATTCAAAATGTATTCAGATTATCACCTCTTAGATCAAGTACATAACAGTTAAAAATATATTTGAATATGCCAAACTATTTCAAGTATACCATACTTATGTCGTTTATAATGATGCCAATGTGTTTGGGAGGCTTAACGGTATTTTAGGAATGTATGAATACACTTCCATTTCAGCAATGTGACAGGCTAGGTATCTGTCCTGACCATCCATCAAAAACCACCATAAATTCTGGATTAAGTACTTTAAAAATCTTAAAAATAGCAATGAGCTAGTAAGAATATAAAAAGTTCTTAAGACCAGAAATGTAATATAGATAAGGACCCAGAAAGATATTGAGAGTGCTGCAGCCAGCTTTTGCCTTGAGAACATTTAACCCACAGAGTGAAATTCAGCTCTGCTTTTCATGGCCTCCCAGAGAAAAAGGTAAGAGGAGACAAAACCCGGGGCCTACTCAACATGAGTAGTCTAGTAGAAGATTATCCCATGTTAAGCTAGGTTTCCCAGAGAGCTACATCCTATAGAAACGTATGCACACTGAGAGATAGAGAAATGAAGAAAAGTTTGCATATCTTGAACTTCAGTATTGAGTGGACGAGGGGGGAAGACATGCAAGCTTTTTTCACCTTTCTCTGTCTCTGTGTGCATATATGTCTGTGTGGGATGTAGTTCTTTCTCTAAAAGATTTTGTTAACAGCAGACTCCTTCTAAAGGAAATTCTAAAGCATCCACTTCAGCAGACTGAAAATAATCTCAGATTGACAGTTGGAGAGGGTAAATTTGAATAGACATTGTATAAAACAAATGGAACAAAGTAGTATGTGTTTCAAAGAGAAAAAAGTTAGAATTTAAATACCTATCAAAATAATACATAAGTTGGAAGAACATAAATGGTCTTAAAGTGTACTAATATTCTTGTATTATTAAGGAATTGGGTAAAGATACAGATTAACTTTAGATGTTGACAACTAAAGTATGCCTGTGGTAATTACTAGGGTCAAATTTTATAATGTTCAAATTTCATAATCTAGATGGTTTACGCAGACATTAGCTTTATTATTATTAATTAAAATATGTGTGTGTGTTTTATATACTCTGTTAATTCTAAAATTTAAATTTAAAAATAACATGTTAATAAAAGACAAGGTTCTACAACCACAAAAGCAATATAAAACTAAAGCTATCAGTTTAAGAAACAAACAAAAGACACGTAAGTTTAAAACATCATGCAGTTTTTCAGAAAGGGTTTTTTTTTTCTATTAGGTACTTCCAGATATTTAAATGCTTCATGTAAAACATTCTGCCTGAATTTGTTTTTCTTTTGCCCAGACCCTTGTTATTACATAGACAAAAGCCTAAAAGTTGAAAAGGCAAGAGTTGACCAAATTACTCAATCTTTTTTGTGCCTTAATAGCTAAATAAATATCTTCTCTTTCCTGCAATAGTCCAAGAATGAAATTCATTTCTTGTTTAAAAAAAAAAAGACAAATAAAAAAGTTTAGAAAACCTAGCATTTGAATAAAGATTGTTATAGAATAGTCCAAGTACTAGTAATTCCTTTTAATCAATATTTCTTATGTAATTGTTTTTAATCAAATTACTTCTATTGCCTAACCTAAGTATAAAGATTGCTTCTGGGGACAATAAAAAAGGACTCTTACTCAATTTTGAATATTTTGACACATCAAAATTTAATCATTCTTCTCTTTCAATATATATAACTAAATTGTTTTTGTATCGTGATATAATTATTTCAGATGTGCAAGAAACCATTTGCAAAAATCCATCCATGAAAAATACTTTACAAATAGTACCACTTCTGGTAAGTATTTTAAGAAGCTCTTTTTTTTTTATTTTATGAAACTTCATGATTTTGTGTATAAGAATCCTGTATTGATACTAATTTTTCTTGAGATTGGCTTTTAGGGAATTTTCCTCTACAAACAACTTTCAATTTTAAGATGTTTTGTTAGAATCAAGCAAATATCCTCTCATTAAAAAAATACTGTAATATAAAGATTTTTACATGCAGAGTTATTTCATCAATAATGAGAGCAGAAACAGGTATCAGTACACTACTGTTCAATAATTTTGGGTATGTAGCCTAATTGGGAAATTGTTAAGAAGTTTTACATTGGTAATGATCCCATCCTTGCCCGTATCCCTTCTATGTCTTCAGAGTTCAAAACTAAATATTAGTGTTTTGAATTTTTAATTTTTTTTGCCTTGTAACTGGATTCTGGTAAAGATACACATATAAAAGACAAACAGTCATTGCATTCAGGAATTTTCACTCCAAAAGGAAAAAAATACACACATGGATATATATACAAATAACTCTAATACGAGGTAAGCTTAAGACTGTGATGCACAGTCTTAGGAAATCACAAAAGGAACAAATTCATGTCTGCCTAGAGGTAATCAGGAGATATTCAGGTCTATAGAAAAAGCATCCCCAAACTAAGACACTACCTGTACTCTCATAATCCTCAGTTTAGGTGTTCAACAAAGAAATGTTTTGTTAGAAAATTGATTGCATGTTTGCTCAGTTGTTTTTCATCATGTGCCCTCAGTTCTGAAATCTTGACAGGAAAAAGAAAGAGTACGTAAATATACTTCATTTCTTATTATTTGATTTTACATAAATGATACATTTCTTACCCATTTTCAGATTTTTGCTATATCCTGGGTACAATGGTGAATAATAGTGAGTGAGAAAAAGGCTGTCCCTGCCCTCATGGAGCTCATTATTTACCTCTGGGAACATGCTTCTTAAAAATGGCCTTTTTGGTGTGGCATTTTTGATGCTGTGATTTTTAGACACAACTTTTTTGGCATTGGTCACTTTGATTCCCGATATATTTTTTCACGGCTACTTTTTATATGCTAGCTTGAGTTTTCACTCACATTTTCCTCTCCACCAAGTCAGCAATTTAAATGACTTTTGCAGCAATATTCTTTCTGTGTCTGAATTTTGACTGTGACAATTTTCTGTCACTTATGACATTTATGATTCTTACTTCACATTAGTGAAATAAGACCCGCAATGACAGATCACTCTTCTATACACCTCAACTCAACTTGAAAACAGTGTGCTAACCACAGACAACTAAATGAGCATGAATTGTAACTACTACTCAACAGGAAGAGCAAGTTTCCTAATCATCAAATTACTCTGTTGTGCACATTGGTTCACTGTGTCATTAGATTGCTAGAGTATTTGACAAATAACTGAAAAGTTAAGGGTGTGAATTAAGTATCACTGGTAGACTTGAAATCATTTTTCTCTTACATCTTTTTCATTCTGTATAACAGATGGTGACCATTAGCTTTATTTGGTTTCTTTATCTCCAAATATGTTATTCTTCCTTATTTTAACATCACTAACACAGGTCAGAAACCTTCCATTTATTATCAGGGAAAATGGTATAAAAATCACAGAATTATTAACTGCATGTTTAAAGATCTGACATCAAAATTATCCTGTCCCCCTTCCTCATCAAAACTCATTTGCCATATTCTGCATGAGAATTTGAACATTTTATTCTTATTTGCCCTTTTTCTCTACTATTTTTATTTTATGTCATTGTACTCTTCACTTGGATTCACCAGCTGTTGACATTTTGCCACACTTGCTTTATGTGATAGATTGATGGATAGATATGGATAGATGGAAGAGTAGAATGAATAGAATAGAATAGAATAGAATAGAATAGAATAGAATAGAATAGAATAGAATAGAATAGAATAGAGTAGAATAGAGTAAAATAGAATAGAATAGGAGATACATGCATACACACAAAAACACACATTTTAATGAACTGTTTAAAAGTAAATACAGACATAATGATAGGAAGTATCATTTAGAGTGGACCCTCTAAATAATCTGAATACCACTATCATCACACCCAAGAAATTTAAGATTGATACAATATTATCTGATACACACTCCATATTCAAAGTTCCTTAGTTGTCTGAAGAAAGAAATGTCTTCTGTGGCTATTTTATTTCTATTTTATTTCTCTGATCCAGGATCCAACCCAGGATTGTACATCGCATTTAGTTGTCATGTCTCTTAACCTAGAAAAGTCTCTTCACTCTTTTCAATCTTTTATGCACATTGACATCTTTGTAGAGTCCACAGCAGTTGTCTTGTTGAATACGCGCTTGTGTCCCATGATCTGGGTTTGTCTGATTGTTTTCTCATTATTAGATTCAGGTTAACATTTATGGTGGATGCAAAATTTCAAAGGTTGTAATGTTATAGCCTGTTTGTTTTCTTTTTATCACCTGGGATTATTTCTACCTGCATCTCGCTTTCAAGTGTTCTCCTGAGCTGCTTGTAGTTTATTTTGAGTCCCGAAAACAGATGTCCAAGCTTTTTTAGTTTAAAGCAAGAATAAATAGGGACTTAGTCCCTCCTCTGGGAATAAAGTACATGGGCTTTAGATATCGCTTGGTCTTTTAAAAGCTTTCAAAATTTTTCCTAAATCTTCATTGCATTTCAAATAAGTAAAATTATGTTACATATATAAGTTCTGGAAAGGCAATATGACCCTAACTATAAACTTTCCGTATGTGTAACACAAAAGACCACCAAAACTGTATTGTATTTACCACAGGACAATTGTAGTATAGCCTAGTTCTTCAGTAAGGACTTTTCTAAAATAAAAGATTTCCATGTTTCCATACAATAGCAGAAATATTTATTTAGCATTATCTGGGTTTTTTTTGTAGATGTTGCAGGTAAGTTTTTTATGAATGTTTTTATTTTATTTTTACCTTTCAGCTCCAGTGTTTTCATACCCATATGAACTTATAAGAATTTTGTTTTTAAATTATAACGTATGTCATATATGTCTAGCTTTACAATTTACATGTATTCTGTAGTTAATTCAGGAACTGAATTTCTCAGCCTAGCAACATTATACCTACTGGGTTCCTGCCATTGAAAAGTATCATGCCAAATGGTTTCACACATATTCTCTTGTTTAATCTTCTAAGCTAGGAACATCAAGTAATTTTCTCAAGTCTTAGAACTGTTCCGTGGCAGAGCCAGGATTTACACTTTCCCTTTTCCCCCCAAATCTGTTGTATTTTTATAATCTTATTTCAATTAATGACACTATCATCCATCAAATTTCCCAGACAAAAATTTGTCACCCAGGCTTCTCATTCTTGCATACCCCTAGATAATAAATTCTCCTAATAATACTTACCAAATGCATCTCAAATTCACCCACTCCTCTCCATTCCTACTGACAGTGTCTTAGTTTAAGAATTCAGTATGTCTCATCTGGACCATTTCAAGAGCCTCCAGGTTTGCTCTCTCCAGTGCATCTTTCACACAGTTACCACCACAGTAATTTTTTTTTAAGCACTATTATGAACATATATCACTCTCTTGCTTAAAACATAACCTCAGTGGTTACCTATCACCTAGAAGATAAAATTAAAACTCCAGGGAACTGCATCCAAGACCTTTCCAGCCTCCCTCCATTTGTTCCCCAGCTCATAACTGACACGCTGTTGAGTACAGGCAGATAGCCCTAGAAACTCCTGGCATGCTTCCAGGGCCCATGCTGCCCCTGCTGCCTCATAGGAGTTGCTCTCTTCAACGCCTTCTCCCACTTATTCTTTAAGAATTGAATTCAGTGTCATCCCCTCTAGAAAAGCTTGCTCAGCCCAAGCTTTGTCCTGTTCAAAATTTAGCATGTCCTCCTTTTGGCAACCACAGCAGCCTTATTTTTTTCTTTTTGTAGAAGTTATCACATTGGTCTCTTCTCGAACAGATATTGCCTGAGTCTTACCACATGTCAGGTACTCTGGTAGGGCTGGGACTAGAAAGGGAAAAACATTTTTGTTTCCTCAAATAGCTTGCATTGTAATAGAGACAGTGTGCAAACAATATAGTATAATAGGGTTGCTGCAGGGCATCCTCAAGACACCTGCGTGATTTTTCAATATAGAAACTATGAATCTTAGAAGTAGAATTTTCATTTGGAATACTTTATTTACTTTTTCAAATAAAATAAATTTAATGAATTTTAAACAATTACCTTTCCAAGCAACTTACTCGTTTAGCCAATATATGTTGTTAAACTACTTCAATGGTATTATATGGCTCCAAGTGCTTCCTGTAGAAAATAAAATTATTAAATTTTGATCATTTACACATCATATTATGATAAAAAGCGCCTCTAAAGCACATCTTACCAATAGCAAAGAGTGAAGACTATTAATTATTATCATTAGTCTGATACCTTACTTAAAGTGGTACTCATTGAGATTGATGTATATGTAGCATTTGATAATTCAAATTATCAGTTTAGTTTTATTAAAATCTATAATCTGTAAGGAGATCTACTTTAAAGTATATGAATACTACGGTAAAAAAAATTCTGAAATTATGTTACAGAAAAGCCAGCCACAGACCAGTCTGTCTCCTGATGTTGGATCCAGATTGCAGAGAAAATACTGAAGTATAACAGTAACTATTAAATGGAATAATTATTTTTAAGAATCTCCTGTAAATATATATTTCAGCATTTGTTAATGATTAAAACACTATAACCATACAGTAAATGTAAATTATAATATGGGCAATGGAGACAAATTCATTGGTTTATATTTATGCTACAAATTATACTTTATTATGTATTTTATTGATAAATACATTTTTAGTGAATGGAAATACTTCATTATTTTTAATGAGCATGCTACTGGAAATACATTCATTATATTTAAAAAAGAAAACAGGATATTTTTGTTATTCAAATTATGTATTAGCTATAGTTGTAAAGCTTTGTTTTTCTGAAATTCCTAATAAATTCTTTTACATTTTTGTATAGTGGTATAAAAGTTTATGATTAATAATATCCCTCATAAATAGTAAAGCTATTTGTTCAAGACTTTGAAGGATCTCTGTTCTTCAGAGATGTTACCAAGGGTTCTTGTTCTCAATTCTGCATGTTTGGAAATTAAAGTTATAACTTTATGCTGGGTGATTGGTCTCTAAAGAACTGACTGTACTAGCAAAGCTTACAAGGTAAATGGTAAATATAAAAAATAAACTGCAACCTCAACTAGATTATTTGAATTGCCTGGTCAGTATGTTCTTTTCCCAAGAGGAATATCTACTGGAGACCAGGTTTGTATCAGAAGGTTGTTTTTAAAGTATAGAAACAAACTCAAAAGTTGTATGATTAAAAACTTTTGTTCATGCAATTATGATAGTCTCAACATCCTTTTCTTTTCCCCTCAACTATTTCTACTTCAGGCTCTTACTACCACTCATCTGGACTATTTCAAGCTGAATTTCTTACCTTTGGCACCAATGAGGCTGCTAGAATGGCATTTGTCAAGTGTGAGTAAAATGGCCAGAGTAAAAATCGGTCTTATCAATCTCATCTTAAAATTTTTCAGAGCTTCCTCTTTGGCGACTGGAGAAATTTTGTGCTCCTTAACATGCCATATAAGGCTCTTCATATTCTGAGTCCTCCCTGCTTACATAGCTAGCAACATCTTTACCACCTTTTCTGCCATATCATTTAGTCCAATATACCAAACTCTTTTTTTTTTTATCGGTTGACAATTGTTAGTAAAGTTACATAGATTTCAGGTGTACAATTCTGTAATACATCATCTATATATCACATTGTGTATTCACCACCCAAAGTCAGTTCTCCTTCCATCACTATATATTTGATCCACTTTACCCACATCTATCACCTTCCTCCCCCCTTAGCTTCTGGTAACAAACTATTGTCTGTGTCTATGAGTTTTTGTTTCTTTATTTGTTTGTCTTGTTCCTTTGTTTTCCGTTTTATATACCACATATCAGTGAAATCATATGGTTCTCGACTTTTCCTGTCTGATTTATTTCGCTTAGCGTTATAATCTCAAGATCCATCCATGTTGTCACAAATGTTCCTATATCATCTTTTCTTATGGCCAAATAGTATTCCATTGTGTATATATATCACAACTTCTTTATCCATTCATCTATTGAAGGACACTTTGGTTGTTTCCATGTCTTGGCCACCATAAATAAAGCTGCAAAGGAGCACATATGTCTTTATAGATAAATGTTTTCAGATTTTTTGGGTAGATACCCAGGAGAGGGATTGCTGGGTCATATGGTAATTCTATTTGTAATTTTTTGAGGAACCTCCACACTGCCTTCCATAACGGCTGCACCAGTCTGCATTCCCACCAACAGTGTATGAGGGTTCCTTTTTCTCCACAGCCTCTCCAACACTTGTTACTATTTGTCTTGTTGATGATAGCCATTCTGACTGGGATGAGGTGATATCTCATTGTGGTTTTTATTTGCATTTCTCTGATATTAGTGATGTTGAGCATTTTTTCATGTCTATTCGCCATTTGTATGTCCTCTTTGGAGAAATGTCTCTTCAGGTCCTCTGCCCAATTTTCAATTGGGCTGTTTGTTTTTTTCTTGTTGAGTTGCATGAGTTCCTTGTATATTTTGGATATTAACCCTTTATCGGAGGCACTGTTTGCAAAAATCTTCTCCCATTCAGTTGGTGGCCTCTTTATTTTGTCGATGGTTTCTTTTGCTGTGCAGAAGCTTTTAAGTTTCATATTGTCCCATTAGTTTATTTTAGCTTTTACTTCCTTTGCCTTTGGAGTCAAATTCATAAACTGCTCTTTGAACCCAAGGTCCAAAAGTTTAGCACCTGTGTTTTCTTCTGTGCAGTTTATTGTTTCAGGTCTTATGCTTAAGTCTTTGATCCATTTTGAATTAATTTTGGTACATGGTGACAGATAGCAGTCCAGTTTCATTCTTTGCACGTGGCTTTCCAATTCTGCCAGCACCGTTTATTAAAAAGGCTGTCTTTCTCCATTGTGTGTTTTTTAGCTTCTTTGTCAAAAATTATCTGTCCATAATTATGTGGTTTTATTTCTGGGTTCTCGATTCTATTCCATTGGTCTATGTATCTGTTTTTCTGCCAATACCATGCTGTTTTGATTATTATTACCCTGTAGTACAAGCTAAAGTCAGGGATTGTGATACCTCCAGCATTGTTCTTTTTTCTTAAGATTGCTTTGGCTATTTGGGGTCTTTTGTGGTTCCAAACAAATCTGATGATTTTTTGTTCTATTTCTTTAAAAAATGCCATTGGGATTTTGATGAGGATTGCTTTAAATCTGTATATTCCTATGGGTAATATGGCCATTTTAACTATGTTGATTCTTCCCATCCATGAGCATGGAATGTCTTTCCATTTCTTTGTGTCTTCTTCACATTTTTATAAATGTCTTACAGTTTTCAGCATATAGGTCTTGCACATCCGTGGTTAAGTTTATTCCTAGGTATTTTATTCTTTTTGCTGCAATTGCAGAAGGAATTGTTTGGTGTGTATTTTTAATTTCTTTTTCTGTGTTTTCATTGTTAGTATACAGGAATGCAATGGACTTTTGTATGTTGATTTTGTAGCCAGCAACTTTACTGTATTCGTTGATTGTTTCTAATAGCTTTCTGGTGGAGTCTTTAGGGTTTTCTGTATATAGCATCATGTCATCTGCAAAGAGTGAAAATATAACTTCTTCATTCCCAATTTGGATACCTTTTATTTCTTTCTCTTGCCAGATTGCTCTGGCGAGGACTTCCAACACTTCCAACACTTCCAACTCAACGTGGAGCAGAGGGCTACAGTTTTTCACCTTTAATTATGAGATTAGCTGAGGGTTTGTCATATATGGCCTTTACTAAGTGAAGGTATTTTCCTTCTATAGCTATTTTATTAAGTGTTTTAATCATAAATGGATGTTGTATCTTGTCAAATGCTTTTTCTGCATCGATTGATATAATCATATGATTTTTGTCCTTTATTTTGTTTATGTGATGTATCACATTGATGGATGTGCTTATTTTGAACCATCCTTGTGCCCCTGGGATGAACCCACTTGGTTGTTATGAATAATCTTTTTAATGCATTGTTGCCTTCGATTTGCTAGAATTTTGTTTAGGATTTTTGCATCTGTATTCATCAGAGATACTGGTCTGTAGTGTTCTTTTTTTGTGTTGTCCTTAACCAGGTTTTGATATCAGAGTAATGTTGGCCTCATAAAATGCATTAGGGAGTACTGTCCCTTCTTCAATTTTTTGTAAGAGTTTGAACAGGATTGGTATTAGATCCTCTTTGAAGTTTCACTAGTGAAGCCATCTGGTCCCGGACTTTTGCTTTTGGGAAGGTTTTGGATGACTGATTCAATTTCATTACTGATGATCGTTATGTTTAGATTTTCCAATTCTTCATCGTTCAGCCTTGGAAGGCTATATGTTTCTAAGAACTTCTCCGTTTCTTCTAGGTTATTAAATTTGATGGCATATAGTCCTTCATAGTATTCTTGAATGATCCTTTGTATTTCTGTGGCATCCATGATAACTTACCCTTTTTCACTTCTGATTTTGTTTATTAGTGTCTTCTCTCTTTTTATCTTAGTGAGTCTAGCCAAAGGTCTGTCAACTTTGGTAATCTTTTCAAAGAACCAGTTCTTTTTCACATTAATATTTTCTGTTTTCTTTTTGTTCTCTATTTCATTTAGTTCTTCTCTGATTTTTATTATTTCCTTTCCTTGCTGACCTTGGGTTTCATTTGTTCTTCTTTTTCTAGTTTTTAAGGTGTAACGTGAGGTTATTTATTTGGGATTTTTTGTTTGTTTGTTTCTTGAGATAGGCCTGTAATGATATAAATGTCCCTCTTAAAACTGCTTTCGCTGCATCCCAAAAATTTTGGTAGGATATATTTTCATTCTTATTAGTTTCTATGTGTCTTTTGATCTCTCCTCTGATTTCTTCTTTGATCTGGTCGTTCTTTAAAACTATGTTGTTTAATTTCCATGTATTTGAGGTTTTTCCTGCTTCCTTTTTGAAGTTTATATCCAATTTTAAAGACTTGTGATCAGAGAATATGCTTGGTATGATTTCAATCTTCTTAAATTTGCTGAGGCTGATTTTATATCCCAATATATGGTCTACCTTGAGAATGCTCCATGTACACTAGAAAAAAATGTATAGTCTGATGTTTTAGGATGAAGTGCTCTATAAATGTCAATTATGTCCATTTCATCTAATGTGTCATTTAGGTCTACTATTTTGTTATTTATTCTCTGTTTGGATGATCTATCCATAGCTGTCAATGATGTATTTAGGTCCCCTAGTATAATTGTCTTTTGGTCAATTTCTCCCTTTAGTTCTGTTAGTAGTTGCTTGGTATATTTTGATGCTCCCTGAATGGAGGCATAAATATTGATGACTGTTATGTATTCTTGTTGTATAGTCCCCTTTACCATTATGAAATGTCCATCTTTGTCTCTTGTTACCTTATTCACACTGAAGTCTGTTTCATCTGATATCAGTATGGCTACACCTGGTTTTCTCTGGATACCATTTGCTTGGAGTGTCAAATTCCACCCTGTCACTTTGAGTCTATGCTTCTCCTTGTAGCTGAGATGTGTCTCTTAGGGACAGAATATGGTTGGGTTTAGTTTTTCGATCCACTCTGCTACTCTGTGCCTTTTTATTGGTGAGTTCAGTCCATTTACATTTAGGGTGATTATTGATATGTGAGGATTTCCTATCATGCTATCTTTAGTTTTCTGCTAAGACTGTGTCTCCATCATTTCTTTGCCTTTTTGTTGTTGTTTATTATTTCTGTGTGGTGGTATTCTATGATGTTTCCCTCTGTCTCTTCTTTTATTACAATATATATCTCAGTTCTGGATTTTTTTTTTAGCAGTTACCATTAAGTTTATGTAAAAGAAAGTTTGATCTTCAGAGTATTCCATTTTCTTCAGCACGCTTACTTTCTCCATTCCCATATTCCCGTTCAGGCCTTTACTCTCCCCCTTTTTATGTTTTGGTTGCCACAAATTGTCCCTGTTGATGGTGGTCGAATAGCCTCCTTTAGTATTTCTTGTAGTGCAGGTCGTGTATTAGAAAATTCCCCCAGCTTCTGTATGTCTGGAAAGGTCTTTATTCCTCTTTCACATCTAAAGGATTTGTTTGCAATGTATATTATTCTTGGCTCATAATTTCTCTCTTTCAATAATTTGAATATTTGGTTCCACTCCCTCCTGGCTTGTAGAGTTTCTGCTGAAAAATCTGATGATAACCTAATTGGCTTCCGTTGTAAGTTACCTTCTTCTTTTCCCTGGCTGCCTTGAGGATTGTTTCTTTGTCATTGATTTTTGACAGCTGCAGTACAATGTGCCTTGGAGAAGGCCTGTTGGGATTGAGGTAATTAGGTGTTCTATTTGCTATTTTGGATTCGAGGATCCAGTTGTTTCCACAAGTTTGGGAAGTTCTCATGGACTATCTTTGAATATACTCTCTGTTCCCTTCTCTCTTTCTTCTCCTTCTGGTATGCCCATTATTCTTATATTGCTCTTTTTGATGGAGTCAGAAAGCTCTTGTAGAGTTCTTTCATTTCTTTTATGTGTCAAGTCTCTTTCTTCCTCTGTCCTTGTAGTTTCCAGGTTTCTATCTTCAATGTCACTGATTCTTTCCTCCATCTTGTCAACTACACTACCTAAGCTGGCTATTTCATTCTTCATTTCTTCTATTGAGTTCTTAATTTCCAGAAATTCTATTTGGTTCTTTTTTAAAATTTCAATCTCTTTGGTAAAATGTTCAGGTTGTTCTTTGATTGTGTTTCTGAGTTCATTAAACTGCCTTTCTGCGTTTTCTTGCATCTCGTTGAGTCTTTTCAGAACTGCAATATTGAATTCTCTGTCATTTAAGTCACATATTTCTGTATATTTAAATTCATTTTCTGGAGACTTTTCACTTTCTTTCTGAGCTGTCTTGTCGCCTTGGTTATTCATGTCAATTAATGATTTATTATTTCTCTTCCTAGACATCTACAGGAGTAAGTTCTGCAACAGGTTGATAGGAAGAGGTCATTCTTTTGTTTTCCAGTACATGGTGGTAGAATGCTTTGTTTTCTCTCTGACTGCAGCCTTTTATTCTCTCTCACACTGTAGTGTTATGTTTTCTCTGCACTGTTCCAGCTTCTCACACAATGGGGTGATTCCCTGGAAGGCATGCTTCTCTGTTAACAGTTTGCCTGGGTCATTAGGCACCGTGACCGTTTGGGGATGCAGAGAGCTTTTGAAGTTCTAAAGCTCTTCCTGCACCAGATTGAGAACCTGTGTGTTTCAGCAGTTCTGTTTACTCCTGCAGGGATCCGCCCAGATAGATGGGGACAGGGGTGGGGTGTGTTGTGAGAGGTGGCCCAGAACAATGGCAGCGACCATCACCACAGCCGGTCCTGCTTCCACAGCTCCCTCCCCTTTGTAGGAACTAGTCAGGCTGCGAATCTGTGTCTGCGAACCACAGTTCTCAGAACTGCAAATATTCTGTTCTTTTGATCTGACACTGCTACTGTTCCACTTCTAGCACTCAGCAGGTGGGGAGCGACCTCTGGGAGGGTAGGCAGGGGGCGGCTAGTCTCAGTGCCTAAGACTTCCGTTCTCGGCTCAGCAGTGAGGGCTTAAACCACCATTTTCAGCCTTCTTCCCTCAGTCTTTGCTCCTAGGTCTCTGCCATAGTTTTGGGTTCAGCCGTGTTATATGCTGCCCCTCAGCCCTGTGGGCCATAAACAGAGCCCTAGCAGTCTGAGTTTTTCCCTCTCCTGCTGCTGCGGTAGTTCCGGGATGCAGAGAGCTTGGACCACTGAGCTAGGTCTGCGTCCTGAGCCCGAGCGGCCCCGTCTGCGCACTTCTCCCTTCCCTCCTTCCCTGCTCGCACAATTTTCCCACCTTTAGGTGAATTCAGTAGTGAGCCTCTTCATCTTGCCTGTCTGCTGTTCAGGGAGTCCTTTGTGGAGTTATCGTTGTTCAATTTTATGTAAATTCCAGGGATGACTTCCAGAGGCTCACCTCACACCGCCATTTTGATCCAAACACACTAAGCCAAACATTTTATACAACACAGAGTCTACTCCCCCCAACAGCCCCCTTGTAATAGGTTTCACTGTTGCATTTTTCTGCAGATGAGGAAAGGAGCCTTCAAAGTTTGAAGGACTTTCTGAAGGTTACCTCAAAGTCAGGACGGGGATCGGGATTCCAACCAACACTGATGTCAGATGCCAACCTCCTTGACCCTCTCCATGATGACGACTACATTATCTGAACCCAATGCATAGTGACAGGTTCAGAGCATATTTTGAGTTATATGAAAGCTAGATTAAGAAATACTCTTTCCATACAAGACAGCTTTTGACATAACACGTTTATCATGTTTCCTTCGGATTCCTGCTATGCAGGGATTTGATGATAAAAGTGTGCACAATATCCAATACCTCATATGAATTATAAACTCTGTGTAGGGCTGTGTGACATAAAAAAAAAACTTTATTTTATTTTCAAAGTTTCCATCACAAAGTACCTCTCCTCAGTGCTGGGATGTTTCTGGAAAACGAATATTAAATGTGGAGCTCAGGACTCAGTTTCCTCAAAGAGAAGGAAATCTGAGAACAACAGGAAAGGAGTACTGTACTTAAAAAGACATTCTTTTAGTTAGAATCAAAGTTGTTATAACATTGGTATTACAGGTATTTGTGGGCTTCCTTCTTCTTGGAGAATCAGAACTGGTACCAGGAGTCTCAATGCCTCAGTCCTTGGGAATTTTCTCCTCATGTCCCCAAGTTTGCTTGATAAGAAGAGGTCTGCTTCATCTAGTGTTTTATTTGAAAGAAAACCATGATTGGGGTCTATATTGTTTACATGTTGCTAAGATACCATATTTTTATGTATAAGTTCTATATTTCACTTACTCCAAAAGCATTGTTTTAAAAGAACTGTTATACTTGTTACAGAGATTCAAGAATATCAAATATATGAAAAAAATCCTAAATTTATTTTGAGATTATTGCCTCATAGAGGGCTCTAAATCCTTCCAGTGAGCAACCCTAGTCTTCTTGTTAAAGTTGGGAAGCACTGCCATACATGACAAGAAAAAACACAGACAAATTACTATGATCGAAAAATGTTTCAAAGCCAAATACAGAAGCGTTAATACTTCTGTAATATGAGTATGTTTTATATATTTTACCAACTCTAGGCTCTTTCTATACTGCTCGGTTTATAAAGAAAGACACTTTTCCCAAATAAAGAGAGCAGATTGGCCACTTCTGGCTCGTTGAGCTCACTAGCCTACTATACGGGATGCTGGTGAATTTGGCTACATGTCCAGAATAATTCCCCTCGAGCCTCAGGTTTAAACGCTGAGTCCTATTTTATAGTCAGGTTCTGCATCCTTTCCTGGTTCTCAGACAACTGTAACCACTTTCGCAATTGTGCTGTCTGACTTGAGTTGGTTCTACTCACCCTATCTGGACTGAAACTCACTCTTTTCCTATCACGTGGAAAGTGTCTGCACTCCTTATTTTTACCTTCTCCCCTCTCTCTCTTGCCACCACTATTCTGTAGTCTCTTATTTATATATAGCATTATCATAGTTTAATTTGACATTTAAGTCCTTGATGACTCGATTATTATCTGTCTCCTTCACTGGACTGTGAATTCCTTTAGGGCCATGACTTTGTCTACCTTTCGCTCAATATCTTGTCTCTATTCTATGGTTTAGGATGCCTGTATGGTAAATTTACCAGTGAGCATACGAACAATGAGTGAATAATTGTCCATAAAAGGTGTGATATCCACTAAAATACAAGAGAACTGCCTGCAGTGAGCTCTTGGCTTGTTACATCTCACTGGTCCTCAAATCTGAGGTGTCGTCCTTATAATTTTCAGAAGTCATTGTATAGGTAATGCATTTATATACATCAAAGAATATGTCCCCTGGACAGAAACTTGGCCATAACAAATATCTAATTGCCCTCTGAATATAACAGACCAGGATAGATATGTACAAAGTCAAAGACAGAAAATATCCCGGGCCAGCAAGACTGGTTTGATTTTTCAACAAATCACATGTGTGGGGACAGAGCCAGTAGTGCAGTTTCCAGGCTCTTGGCCTCACGTGGAAAGGTGCTGGCTCAGGTAGTAAACGGCCATCAACTGTGATTGAATGCCCATCAGCTGTGGCTAGTTGGCCGTCAGCTGTAACCACTGAGCCATTGGCCACTAACATAACTGCCGTGACTACACTAGCAGACAATGGGGGCTAGCAAGAAGATGGTGGCTGAGCTAGCAAGAGCAGATTGCAGTTAGCATGACGGATTGAAGCTAGCAAGTGAGGTTGGTTGGCAGAGAGAAGTATACGGCAGGTTGCGGATCGTGTGGCTCCTGCTTCCTGTGTCTCCAACCCAGCCGCCAGCAAGACTACAGTGGTATGACTCCCCTGTCTATGGCTCCGTGGGTGTTCCTTTTTGGCCTCACCATGTCCTGAGTTCTTGTGCGGGGAGCGGGACTAGAGACCCTGCATGACAGCCCGCATGACAACATGCTACTCAGGGTTATACTCACCAAGGCAGACAGTGACATTAGCCTTCCTAGTGATGTCCAGAGGAAAAGGTGCCCAAGCATACCTGGTCTGGACTTGAAGGAAACTTTTTCTGCTTTGGAAGTAGCATCCGTCTTCTAGGCATATTGTTTATGTGCCTGAAGAACGAGGAATTGTAGGTCACTCTGCCCTGCCTCCCTGTCCCTACCAACTCCCCACCAGCCATCTTCTTTCTTCATCTCCTGCCTTTCAGCCATCCTTTAGATCTTCGCTTCAGGATCACTGCCTCCAAACCTTCCCCACCTCCCCTCCACTGCAGTCCCCCACACTGCATGGGGGTGGATGCCTCTGATTATTACTGGCCTTCACACAGTAGGTGCGCAGGGAGGAGGGTGCCGGTCACAAGAACGTGTGTGATCCCCTTATTTCTCATGTCATTGGAAAGTGAGACATTGGTATTTTGTCATATACATCCATTTCTGGGCACTTGGTAAACACGAGTCCTGAGAGAGGTCAGCTTTGGCCAGGTTCTACCCAGTTTCCTCAGCAGCCTCCCTCAAACAAACTCTCTCCATCTGCATCTCTTTCTGACCCCAAGCTTTGCTTTGAAGCATTGTCACGTGGGAGGAAAAATGATTCGAGACTCAACGCTAAGGCTCTATACTGAAAGAAATAAGCAAACGAATGATAAAACGCAGCTTGCCTAAAGACTGCATTCATTGGCATTGCCTGGTGTTACGTTTTTCTTCAATTTAGTATCTGTGTAGTATCTGTTGGCTAGTGAATGTTATGATCTAAATTTATTCTACATAGAATCTGTAAAGCTTTATTTTCCCCCTTTTTTTCCAGAAGCCTCGGGGTTTAGTGAGGGTGGGGTCCGAGGGGGGCAGTGTTTTCTACTCCAGGGCAAGCTATTGTCTCTTTGTTGCCTTTTAGCTTCCATATTGATCAGCTGACACAAAGGAAGGAATAAAGAAGTAGTAGGAGTTTGGAGGCCATTTAAAAACTTCACGCCATCTTCATTTCGAGAATGGATCTTGGCTGTAGTTACTGTAAGTTGTAATTATGATTTGAATAATTCCTACATTTTCATTATTGCACGTTTTCATCATTGCACGTTTTCATTATTGCATATCATCAATTGTACGTTTTCAATATTCCAGACCTTGTGCTAAACCCTTGCTGTGCATTCATCCCATTGAGTCCTTACGGTGACCCTATAAGTTCAGCACTCATGCCTTCGTTTCATAAGGCTTAGAGACGTTAAATGACTTGTTGAAACTCACAGAAAAGGAACTGGCAGTGCCATGACTTAACCCATGTCCATCTGATTTAAAAGTTCAGATTCTTTCCCATTGTGGTGGTTTCCCCCAAAGCAGGTGTAGTAATCATTGTGATCTGATAGATTTCACAGATATTTACATGTCATATTTCTACATATAGGCTGAAATCCATAGTGAATACTGCTTAGAAAATATTGGTAGGTATTTATTTTCTACAAATGGTTTAATACGTTGACTGAATATTCTCAGGCAGTAACTAAAACAAATTAAGTAATCTCAGAGCCTGCTTGTCTGCCATCACCAGTTAGAAACATACTGGCCATAAAAGAGAGGGGAAAAAAATAACGCAAATCAAATTAACCAAAAATTAAGGGGGGGCGGGTAGGGAGGGCAGTTCTTGGCTCACACAACTGATTCAGAAACATTACTGTCTTCAGGCAGGGCTTGAGCCAGTAACACGTGTTGTAACCAGCACCCAGTTTGGGCTCTCGGCTCTGCCTTTCCTAGTGTCGGGTTCATCTTCAGACTCGGCACGTTGCCCCATCACCATACCCAGGTCTCTTTTTTTTTCACAAATAGGTGCTGCTAGCTGTAAGCTCATGGCTGGCCTTGAACTCCATTGTCCAAGGGCAGAGGAAGGGTCCCCTTTGGTTGTTCCTGCACAAATCCTCATATGCCCTTTCTCTTAGTGGTTCAGATTTGTTCACATGTCCATCTTGAATCAATCACTGCGGTCAGAGGAAGAGGAGTCTGTAACTGGCTTAAATCCATTAGGGCCCACGCATGGTACACAGCGTGGGTCAGCCCTGCCTGAGCCACATGGTGTCAGCGGGAGGGAGAAGAGGGTGGTTCTTCACCGTAGTCTGGGGACACTGGCACCGTGCTAGCATCTTCCTAATACTCTGGGATGGTGATCTAAGGCCCTTAAAGCTGCATCACATTCGATCCTTTCCTTGTTTTGTAAACCACAGGCTTTGGGATTTTCCTTATCATGTGATGATGCCTCCTCCATTCAGGGCATCTACAGGCATATTTCACCCTTAACAGGGGCCTCTCCCATTTGTGCGGGGCTAGTCTTCCTTCTAGGTATAAAAGTGCCTCTAATTCAAAGGCCTTTAGGAGCAAACTTAACTGTAAGTTTCATTTCAAAACACATACTCAGCTGTTTTACTCCCGGCACTCTAACAAGGAGTGTCCCTCCCTACAAGCTGCAGAATGGCTTGAATGACCATCATCGTCGTCATTGTCACCCTCATCGTCGTTTGGACTGCAGACCTTGTCCTGGGCCAGTTCACTTACATTGCTCTCCTCCAATCTGGGAAGTCAATCTTTTAAAAATCCTCCACACATTTCAAGGCCCAGCTTCAGGTTTCCTTCCTCCAGGAAGCCTCTACACACACTCTAACCCTCAAGAATATCTTCTTTCAGATGATGCTTTTGTCTACATTAGTTATCCTCCTCTACTTTGATCTGTCTTCCTAACTAGGTTGTTAGCTGCTCAGAGGCAGGGACCTCAGTTCCTACTTTCTCCTAACACAGTGGCCTTGAACATCAAGCCCTCCACGATTATTGATTATCACTCAAGACTGTGGGACTCTCATTCCTTAGAGGAAACCAGGAAACCTTTGTGCCACGTGCGAAACTGTTTATGCCGACTACTTCCCCGTACAGTCTCATTTGTCTGAGCACTTGCAAGTTTATTCTGCAAAATTGCATCACTATGAATACTTCTCACACTAAGACCGAAGACCTAGGACCAAAAACGTTTCCCTCAGCAGCTCTATCTTCAGCACCATTTCTGGTAATGGCACTGGGAGAAGCACTTGTAATATCTGACCTTTGTGAGTGTTAGAGCATGTTAGCATGAAGCAGAAAGATCACACACCTTGGAATCTCCTAGGTCTGCGTTTAAATTCTAGACTTGCCACTTAGTGCCTGTATCACCCCCTGAGAATTACTTAATGTTTCTAAACATTAGCATTCCCCTTTGTAAAACTAGAAATATAATTCCTACATCAGAAAGCTGGGACCTATCCTATCTTCATCGCAAATGAATCTACTGGAATATAATTGAGTTCTGACGCTAACCACATGGACTTGGCATCAGACGCCACAGGTTTAGGGGTACAGTCCACAGGACTGCCCTTCAGACACAGCCACTGGGGGACTCCAGGCCAACTACACATGAGACCAACGGCCACCAATCCATGAGGTTCCTACAGTGCCCTCAGTGTGATCATTTGCTGGAGCCATTCACAGAACTCAGGAAAACTATGCTTATGGTGACAGTTGTATTATAAAGGATGTCCACAGGGTGAGGTCTGGGAGGAAACACAAAGCTTCTGTGCCCTCTCCCTGTGCCCTCACCCTACCGGCACATCATGTTCACCTCTCACCAAACTCCACTGAGCTTTGGTGTCTAGAGATTTTATTGGAGTTCCATTATAGTAGGCATGATTCATTAGATCAATGACAATGGGATTGAAGTCGGTCTCCAGCTCTCTGCTCTCCCCAGAGGTGGGGCTGGGCCACGTCCTAATCCTCTAACCACCTGTCGGTCTTTCTGCTGACCAGCCCAGTTAGCACAACGGAAGCTGTCTAGGGGTTCCACCTTGAGTTATCTCATTCGCATAAGAAGACACTTCTACTGCTCATGGAATTTCAAGCGTTTTTAGAAGCTCTGTACCAGGAACCAGGGACAAAATCCATATAAAGGAAGTTTATGTGATAATGAATGAAAATGCACCTTTAAATGTGAGAAAGTAAACACGGAACTAAATAAGCATTGAGTTGAAAGACTAAATTTTATGATTATACTGTTAGCACTGTTGTCCTTCCCCTTTTTTTTCCTTCCTGCTCTTCAGAACTCTATCAAGATTCCAGCCATTTGAAAGACCCAGCATATGTAGCAGATAGTGGAATCATGTGGTAACTCGACATGAAAAGGCATCTGTTGTAATGGATTTAATTAATGAAGTATAGGACAACTTTCTGAACAAAGACAGTTTTAGCCACTCTTCATAAATAAAGTTTCCATAACAAGAAGAACAGAGAGAAGGCTGTCTGACCTGCCTAGGATAATGGGAGGAGGCGGAATGACAATGGAAGTAAGTGCAGAACCAGTCGTTACAGACCGAATGAACACAGATGCTAAAAGTTAAATGTGCAGAGTAAACAGCTGTGATCTTCACACTCTACACTGCTGTTTCAGATCTGCATCTTAGGATGAACTCTTCTCAGATCCCACTAGGTTTTCATATGACCAGTGGCCTTGAACGTGGGCACAAATGCTTTGAGAAAGCCCTATTGTGGGACGACTATACTGGAACCACTGGGAGCCACATATCACTTCCCAGTGATGGGATGTCATAAGAGGTCAGAAGGAATGACGCAGACAAACATTCATGTTATTCTCAGTGAAAAAGAACAGGTTACAGATTTAAAATGAACATAATCCTAATTCTCATCCTTACACACTTATGCAGGTGGACACAAAAAATACTGGGGAAACATATCAAAATGTTAATAGCTTAACATTTCTGAATCTTGGCACTACCATTTGTTTTTCATGCTCTTATTTATTTTCTTCAAAATGTTTACATTGCTTATGTATTAGTTTTTTAAAAAATAGTTTATTTTCATCTTCTAAATACTACATAAGTGTGCAAAAGTAATTTGATGTCAAAGTGAACTTTCATTTTTCTTTGTTTTCTTTTTTTTGTATTTTATTGGACACTTGGGGCATAGTGTGTTTTCCACAGCCCATCAGCTCCAAGTAGTTGTCCTTCTATCTAGTTGTGGAGGGCACAGCTCAGCTCTAAGTCCAGTCACTGTTTTCAATCTTTAGTCGTGTGGGGCACAGCCCACCCTCCCATGGATTGAACTGGGAACCTTGTTGTTGAGAGCTTTGCTGTAACCAGCTGAACCATAGGGCTGCCCCTCCGAAAGCTCAGCGGCAGCTCGTGGTCTTCAATCTAGTTGTGGAGGGCACAGCTCACTAGCCCATGTGGGAATCGAACTGGCAACCCTGTTGTTAAGAGCTCACGCTCTAACCAACTGAGGCATCTGGTCCCCCATGTATTAGTTTTATCATAATAAGAATATTTAAAGACAACACTGCATTTGGTATATAGATTGCCCTGTGATTATTTTCATTTTATGTACTGTGTGTCTGAATGATATTCTATCTCCTCAAGGGGACGGAACCTCTTGGAGCAGAGGCACAATGCCTCCTATCTCATGTGCGTGGTTGCCTTTCTGTTAGGTTCTCAGTGTTCATCAGTTTCTGGGTGGACACATTTGCTGCCCAGTTTGCTTTCTCTGAGCCATTGAAAAAAATAGAATCTGAGAGGCCAAAAGTTGGGATTGATGTGTAAGGTCAGCAGAAATATTGATTGCCAAATTTTATCTTAGAAATCAATACAATCTTCTCTAACCCCCTTTCCTAATAAAGCCCATAAGATTTTAGACGACCATTCATTCCTGAGAGACCCCTGGTAACTCTGGACGTGGCAGATCACTTTCCTTCAAGGGAGGCTGATGATTCCCACAAAGTAGCTGGGAGCAGACTGCCTTTCCAATGGGTAGCAGGTCATTTTCAGAAGTAGAGGATTGGGGGGGGAGGGGGGATAACACTGAACAATGAATGATTTCTTATAATGGAATACTACAGAGCAAAACCAAGTATGGATTCAAAAAATATCATGTTGGAGCTTTTAGAAAACTACGGTGAGCAAAACAGAGAGGTCTTCATTTCATGGAACTTACCCCGTTGATACAGAGAAAAATCCTCTCATCAAATATATAACTTAGTGGCATTTTCTCCGATTCTATGATGCCTCATTGTTGATAGGTACTGGCTACAGAAAGACAAGCCTTCAAGCTTAAAGACACCTCATTTTCTATCTTGCTGCATCACTCATTCATTCCCTCATTCATTTATTCATACAGACAAAATGCAGAAACATCTGCAGGCACCTTCCATATAACAGTTAAGGCATTGGGGGAGGATAGAAAGTAGCATGTTTGTTCTGACGTCTCTAATGAATATCATCACCCATTAGACATCATGCTTCTGATCAGCGATGCATATTACCCGGATTCCAGAGTTTTTCCAGTCCTATTAGTCCTCAACTTAAAAGGGCTGAATTACTTTTTCTTTTGCAATCTTTAAATAAAAACTGGAACACAGTTTGGAACACATGGATTTTGAATGTACCAAATTTTAGTACGTAGAACTTTCCCATCTCCAAATAACTGAGAAATAGGAAATAAGATTTCCTTCTGTATATGAAACTTTAAATCAAAATAACGGATATCCCCATTTTCTGACCGATGGGAACTGACCTTGATGGCCACAGCTGGCCTTCTCCAGGTAACGCCCCTGCAGTTGTCATGAGTTAAGTGCTGACAATAGAAATTGCAGCATACAGTACCAATTAAAGAATTCAGCAAAGTTAAGCGGTCTTAAGAGGCCCAGAAGTGAATATACATATATTATTAAGTGAATAAAAAATTTCCTAGAGATATTGTTTAGAAATACACTTCCTTGGTGAGCTCCAGAAGCTTTCTCTGCCTTGGTAATATTTAAAAAGGAATGGACTCTGGCAGAGGTCTTACATCATTTTCCTGCCAAGGTGCATTGTAAGACAGGCAGTTTTTAGTAAATGTCCTTGCTTGCAATAATTGCTTCTCTGCAATATATTGGCAACATTGCAATATAATATTGCCATTTCCTCTCATCTAAGTTGTATATGTTTCGGTATCCGACCACTCAAGCTATTCTAATAAGAGACAGAAAAAGAAATTACTTTGGCCAGTTTCCTGACATGCTAGAATAGATGCTGTCAATTACAGTCGCCGGTTAGGAGAAATCTTTTGAAAGGGCAGGGGGATCGGTCCCTGAAACCTTGTCTGTTTTATTGCAATGTGATAGAATATGAACATGATCACATATTGTGTTTTCATCCACTGATTGACTAGGTCTTTGGTCCTCAGTGATAATGACAAATACAAATACAAAATGACTTACCAACAAGAGAAATAGGGATTTCTTATCGGTCATTTTACAGAAAGCCCAAAATGCAATTTGAAAGTGGAAAAAGGAATTCAAGCAAAATAGAAATTCCCCATGATGCTCATGGGCCCAGCAATCATAGCTTTACATCTCCATTCAAAGGTACCTCTATCTCTGCACAAGATGAGCAGCTGGCTCATCTACCAAGGCCCTGACTTCACTGAGCTTGTGCTTTATCCTCATGCATGGCCTCAGGGATATCCCTATGTTGGCAAATATAGTTTGTCTAGGAATTATTTGGTGTTTCAATAGATTTACTCCACCGGTATGCTGTGTGCCTAAACAACAAGGTGATTTTCTTTAAAAAGCCAAGTAACGGGTCAGTTCAGCAAACAGATCACTTGGGGCTGATGTCTGATCCGCATTTATTTAAATTTTGCACAATCAAAAAGAGACATGTCTTTCATTGCTAAATATCTTTCAAGGGCTTAAATTCTATAGTAGGTGATGTTCTAGGCCTGGAATTTTGATGGTATAAAGACAGATAAACTTCCTTCTCTCGTGGTATGTATGTTGGGGGAGAACTATAATAAATGAATTAACAAAAAGAAGTACGGAGGCAGGGAGGGAGAGAGTGAAGGAGGCAGCAGGGGGAGAACATTAAGGCTGAGAAGGAAGAGAGGGGAAGGAAGGAGAAAAACAAAGGACGAGAGGAGGGAGGAAGAGAAGGAAAAAAGGCAGGAAGGAAGAAAGGAAATAAGGAAGGAGTGATACGAACTCTGAAGGAAACAAACAAGAAGTATAATATATATATGTAAACCATGACATTTACATACATCAGAACTCTAGTTCAGAGGAACATGCAAATTAGAGCCATATGATTTTAAAGGTCAGAGACCTTTGATAACCCAGTAGGTCTGAGTTATTTCATTAGTGGGCCGTGGCCATGTTGGTCTCTTCAGTGTTGCTCCAATAATATAACATGGAAACAAGACTCCCCACAATAGGAAGGACCCCCCACCCCCACGATAGTGAGGACACTGAGTTATCATTATACCTCCCTTCTTGAAGAGTCATAATTTATATTACCATATGAAAGATTCTGGAAAGTCCTGCAATACCTATTCTATCAAGAATCCCCTAAACTTATTTGGATATGGAAGCTTGTTTCCTGTCCCACTTATTAACCTCCCACCTGACTTGTTTTAATGGTTATCCCATGGGCAGGATGGCTAGTGGAAGAGGCATCATTAAACAGAAAGCTCAGCCTTACTAGAGAGGGGCCAAAGGACAATGAAAAAGCAGTATCCACATCCTAGGAATTTATTTGTTTGTTTGTTTGTTTACTTGCTTTCTTATTTATTTAAATATTTATTTTTTACCTTTAACAAGATTCCATTTATTTAAAAACAAAACCAACCAACAAACCAAAAACTCTAGGTATGGAAAATGAATACACACATGAAAGTACTTTCTCAGGGAACTACTCAGCTAAGCTAGGTATTAATAAGCACAAGGTGGTTATAAAAAACAATTGCTTGTAGATGCCTTTTAAATAAACATTTTACATAAAAAGTTACTTTATTATACATCCAAGTATAAAAGGGCAGCGCCATTTCTTGGCTGAGGGAGTGGAAAGAAATCATCTTAGGGGCTTTCAAAATGCAACACTATCCACCCCGACAAAAACATTCAAATAGACGTCTTTTTTGTTTTGTTTTGTTTTGTTTTGTTTTGTTTTGTTTTGTTTTGTTTTAAAGCATCCTACAGACTTTAAATTCTAATAAAGTAAATATCAGTCTTTAATATGCCACATAAACAAAAATTTCTTTGGGGCCCCCCCTTTTTTTCAGAGTAAAGGAGTCTTGAAACCCCAAACTGAGAAAACCACTGTAGTTTATCCTTAGCCATATATGGTCAGTGTCTGGCTCTGAGCTCAAAAGCACCAGTGTGAGGGGATTACCCAAAGCTGCTATATAAGGCCCTGGCTGCACTGAGCTTTCTGTCCGTTATAGCCCAGGAAGCTGATTTGTGGTGACCTGTTGGACTTGGACCTTTTAGTGTGTTTTCTCCTTCTTTTTCCCCCGTTTTATTTTTTCCTTTCACTCTTGTTTTCTTTGTTTCAATCCGTTTCTTTTTTATTATTTTTTCTATTTTCTTTAAATGTTTTAGTATTTTTAGTTAGTATTGTTACTACAGTTAGTGCATTTAGTCAATGTAGTTAGCATAGTTATTGTTTATTAGCACAGTTGGAGAGTATAATTAATATCATCAGTGAGCGTAGTTAATGGGTCACCATGTTGTGTGACGTTACAGATATCATTGTTGACCAGGAGCCCCATGGTGGCCATTACGAGCTCCAGGGAACCATCGGAGAGGGCACCTTTGCCAAGGTAGTTTTTGGCAAGCACATTCTCACGAAGACGATTGTGGCTGTGAAAATCATCAACCAACGGGTCTTCAACAGCACAGATCTCTCCTGCACGAAGTCCACTGCATGGCAGACTTGCACCATCCTAACGTCGTCCAACTATTCCACGTATTCAGCTCAGCGGAATCCTTCTTCCTAGTCATGGAGCTGGTTCCCGGACGGGACATGCTGCACTACCTTCATGACCACGGCCACATGTCGGAGGACACAGCCTGCGGTGTCCTCTGGCAGCTGGCGTCAGCAATGCACTACTGCCACGAGAAGGTCATTGCTCACAGGGACCTGAAGCCACAAAATGTGCCGTTAGACACTCAGATGAACACTAAACTTGCAGACTTTGGACTTGGCGCATTCTCCAATGTCCATCAACTCAGCACGTTTTGTGGCAGTCCCCCTTATGCAACCCCAGAACTGTACCCGAGCCAAACATTCAGTGGTCGTGCCGTGGACATCTGGAGCCTGGGAGTGGTGCTGTACGAGATGCTGACGAACACCGTCCCTTTCGAGGCAAACAACTGGGGAGGGGTGAAGGAGAAGGTAGTCAGAGGGCGGAATGTCGTACCATCTTATCTATCCATTGAGGTGGAAAGCTTCCTCAAAAAACTGCTAACCCTCATCCATGAGCAGAGAGAAAATCTGAAGACCATCATGCCACATCCTTGGCTAAACATAGGCCAAGAGGAAGAACTGAAACCTTATGTCGAGCCACCCAGTGATGTCATAGACCCAGGGTAATAGAACAGATGGTGAATTTGGGCATTCATTGGGAAGATATCAAGGACACATTGTCAAATGAAACATACAATAACATCATGGCGACGTACCGCATGTTACACACACAAAAATCAAAACCCCAGTATCACACCATTAAGGTAAAGGCCTTCCATCCTCCTGAGTTCCAGAGCTGCAGTCCCTCACCAGCCCAGGAGGTTCAATCTGCCCGGTTTCCAGAAGGCAGAGCAGCAGCCTATGGACCACGAGCCAGGGCAGAAGGCCCAAGGGTCTGCCGGTCCTAGAGACATCCTGGAGTATAGAACCACCACTTTTGAGTTCAGGACCACCACCTCCCCATCCAACACGGGATCGAAGACCGCCACTTCTGAGGCCATCCGGGAGTCCAGCAATGCCACTTCTGACCCATCCACTCCCGAGCCCAGCTGGGGCTCCAGGACTGCCACTTCAGAGGCCAGCCGGGGCTCCAGGACCACCTCTCCCGAGCACTGCTGGGGCTCCAGGACCTCACCTCCGGAGCACAGCTAGAGCTCCAGGACCACCACTCCTGAGCCCTCCACTCCCAAGCGCAGCTGGAGCTCCAGGAGCACCACTGCCAAACCCTCCACTCCCGAGCACAGACCAGGCTGCAGGAACACGACTCCCAAGCACAGAACAGGCTGCAGGGATGCCACTCTTGAGCACAGCTGAGGCTCCAGGAACACCAGGCCCAAGCACAGACCACGCTCCAGGAACATCACTCCCGAGCACAGCCAAGGATTCGGGACCACCACTCCTGAGCACAGACCAGGTTCCAGAACCACCATTACTGAGCACAGACCAGGCTCCAAGACTGCCACTCCTGAGCCCTGCACTCCCAAGCCCAGCTGGGGCTCCCGGAATGCCACTCCCACAGCCAGCCGGAGCTCCATGACCAACATTGCTGAGCATAGACCAGGGTCCAGGAACGCCACTCCCAAACTCAGCCCTGGTTCCAGCACCACCGTCCTTAGCCCAGCCTCCCAATGTCACCCTGGGGACTCTCTCTCCAGCCACAGCATCACCAGCAACAGTGGAAACCCAGAAGACATCAAGCAGGGCCAGCAGCGGTTCGCTAGGAGGTGCTTGAACTTTTTTAGAAAACGCTGCTGTCTTCCACCCAAGAAGGGGTACTGCAAACGCAGTCAGGTTAAGCCACTTTAGAATTTGACAGCAAAGGCAGGGCTAGAACAAGACTCCGGGGACGTCCAGCTGGGCTCGCTGCATTTTAAAGGCTGAACTGGATGAAGCTGAGGTCCAGAGAGCCCGACCACGTGGTGGGGGAGATTGGCCAGAGGCCAGCAGTACAAGAAGTACACATGGTGTGTCCAAGGAACCGTGGGCGAGAGGACTTGGTCCAATGGACAGTGGAGATGTGAACAGTGCCATGGTGTTCTCTGCATGGGATTCACAGCCGGGGTATCTAGCATCGCTGTGGCATCTGGCATTGCCATGGTCTTCAGGAGGACTTCCTTGGAGGGCGGCCTGGAGCTCCCTGGGAAATAGGAGGGACCACCCTCGCTGCAGGTCCACCATTTCGGTCCCCAGCTGGGTGCAACTTCAGAGACTGAACTGTTTTTCCTGAGGCCCTTCTTCCCTCCCCTGTTCTGTGGGAAGGAATGGTTCTTATTAAAGTACCTGGTTTTCCAAACCTTTCAATAAATGTCTTGCTTCAGAAAGATGTATTGGGTACTCTTGTTTTGCATCCTCCAGTTTGAGGAGCGCATAGTGATGTAATATTTGGCCTTACTTGGAACAACTCTGCACTTTTGCATGTTGTACACTCTTGGTCTTCTGTTTCCTGGGCGTTGAACCCTCAGCTCCCTTGTCCATTTCTCCTTTGTGGCAGGATGGTGTTGCTTGCTCACATAGCACACATGCTGCCTTATTCCTGTGGATGCTCATTTTTCCATCCCAGGAATTTATAATATGAGTACGGGTCCGTTTAGCTCACTAGTACCTGTTGTGTGCCAGTCCTGGGGACTTGAGAGATGAGTAAGATACAGTTTTTGCCCTCAAGAAGATTCAATATAGAAGGGAAGGTATTCACAAGAAAATTAAAATGTATAATTCAGTACTATTTGCTATAGTAGAGAGCAGCGCACAGGATACCAGGGAAGCAGAGTTTACTTGGTAAAACCTGGAGGAGACCAAAGAGATATCATGGAGGACTTCCTAGAGGAGGTGACAGGAATTGTGCATATAATGTTACCTAGAGAATAATTCATTGTAGTATATGATCAAGAACTGCATCATGTGGTTAGATACTATATCCTGTAGGAATTCAGGAAGTGGTCATAGGTACCTGGGGGGGTGTGAGTTTCCATTAAGAGAGTGGAACATGAATGGGATCTTGAATGACATGGGGCCAATAATTATTTATAATTATCTATAATTATTAATATTATTAGCTATCATTAAATGATTTTTATGGGACCTTCTCTATATCATACACTTAGCCAAACTTTTTTTTTAATTAAAGTGTATTGGGGTTTCAATTGTTAGTAAAATTACGTAGATTTCAGGTGTACAATTCTGTATTACATCATCTATAAATCCCATTATGTGTTCACCACCCAGAGTCAGTTCTCCTTCCATCACCATATATTTGATCCCCTTTACCCTCACCTACCATCACCCTCCCCCCGTACCCTCTGGTAACCACTAAACTATTGTCTGAGTTTTTGTGTCTCATTTGTTTATCTTGTTCTTTTGTTGTTTTTGTTTTATATACCACATATCAGTGAAATCATATGGTTCTCTGCTTTTTCTGTCTGACTTATTTCGCTTAGCACTATAATCCATCCATGTTGTCACAAATGGTCCTATTTCATCTTTTCTTACTGCCGAATAGTATTCCATTGTGTATATATACCACCACTTCTTTATCCATTCATCTATCGAAGGTCATTTTGGTTGTTTCCATGTCTTGGCCACCTTAAATTAAGCTGCAATGAACATTGGAGCACACTTGTCTTTATGTATAAATGTTTTCAGATTTTTTGGGTACATACCCAGGAGAGGGATTGCTGGGTCATACGGTAATTCTATTTGTAAATTTTTGAGGAACCTCCACACTGCCTTCCATAGCAGCTGCACGAGTCTGCATTCCCACCAACAGTGTATGAGGGTTCCTCTTTCTCCACAGCCTCTCCAACACTCGTTACTATTTCTCTTGTTGATGATAGCCATTCTGACTGGGGTGAGGTGATATCTCATTGTGGTTTTTATTTGCATTTCTCTGATGATTAGTGATGTTGAGCATTTTTTCATATATCTGTTTGCCATTTGTATGTCCCCTTTGGAGAAATGTCTGTTTAAGTCCTCTACCCATTTTTCAATTGGGTTGTTTGTTTGTTTTTTGTTGTTGAGTTGCATGAGTTCCTTGTGTAGTTTGGATATTAGCCCCCTGTCGGAGGCACGATTTGCAAAAATCTTCTCCCATTCAATTGGTTGCCTATTTATTAGGTTGATGGTTTCTTTGCTTTTGGAAAGGTTTTGGATGACTGATTCAATTTCGTTACTGGTGATCAGTCTGTTAGATTTTCCAGTTCTTCATGGTTCAGCCTTGGAAGGCTATATGTTTCTAAGAACTTGTCCATTTCTTCTAGGTTATTGAATTTCGTGGCATATAGTCCTTCATAGTATTCTTGAATGATCCTTTGTATTTCTGTGGCATCCGTAACAACTTACCCTTTTTCATTTCTGATTTTGTTTATTAGTGTCTTCTCTCTTTTTATCTTAGTGAGTCTAGCCAAGGGTTTGTCAACTTTGGTAATCTTTACAAAGAACCAGCTCTTTGTCACATTAATTTTTTCTATTTTCTCTTTGTTCTCTATTTCATTTCATTCTGCTCTGATTTTTATTATTTCCTTTCTTCTGCTGACCTTAGGTTTCATTTGTTCTTCTTTTTCTAGTTCTTTCAGGGGTAACGTGAGGTTAAATGGGATTTTTCTGGTTTCTTGAGATAGGCCTGTAATGATATAAATTTCCCTCTTAAAACTGCTTTCACTGCATCCCAAAAATTTTGGTAGGTTGTATTTTCATTCTCATTTATTTCTATGTATCTTTTGATCTCTCCTCTAATTTTTTCTTTGACCCAGTCATTCTTTAAGAGTATGTTGTTTAATCTCCAAGTATTTGTTGTTTTTCCTGCTTTCTTTTTGTAGTTGAGATCCAATTCCAAAGCCTTGTGATCAAAGAATATGCTTGGTATGATTTCAATCTTCTTAAATTTGCTTAGGCTAGTTTTATGTCCCTATATATGGTCTATCTTTGAGAACGTTCCATGTACACCAGAAAAAAAAAATGTATAGTCTGATGTTTTAGGATGAAGTGCTCTATAAATGTCAATTATGTCCATTTCATCTAATGTGTCATTTAGGACTACTATTTCATTATTTATTTTCTGTTTGGATGATTTATCCATAGCTGTCAATGATGTGTTTAGGTCCCCTAGTATAATTGTCTTTTGGTCAATGTCTCCCTTTAGTTCTGTTAGTAGTTGCTTGGTATATTTCAGTGCTCCCTGAATGGGGGCATAAATTTTGATGACTGTTATGTCTTCTTGTTGTATAGTCCCCTTTGCCATTATGAAATGTCCATCTTTGTCTGTTATCTTTTTCACCCTGAAATCTATTTCATCTGATATCATTATGGCTACCCCTGACTTTCTCTGGACACCATTTGCTTGGAGTGTCAATTTCTACTCTTTCACTTTGAGTCTATGCTTGTCCTTGTAGCTGAGATGTTTCTCTTGGAGACAGCATATGGTTGGGTTTAGTTTTTTGATCCAATCTGCTACTCTGTGCCTTTTTATTGGTGAGTTCGGTCCATTTACATTTAGGGTGATTATTGATATGTGAGGATTTCCTATAATTCTATCTTTAGTTTTCTGGTAAGACTGTGTCTCCATTGTTTCTTTGCCTTTTTGTTGTTGTCTATTATTTCTGTGTGGTGGTATTCTATGATGTTTCCCTCTGTTTCTTCTTTTATTACAGTATATATTTCAGTTCTGGGCTTTTGTGTTTCTTTCTGTTTTTCGTTTTTTGTTTCTTTTTCAGAGATTACTATTAAGTTTATATGAAGGAAAGTTTGATATTTAGAGTATTCCATTTTCTTCAGCATGCCTACATTCTCCATTCCCATAATCCCGTTCAGGCCTTTACTCTCCCCCTTTTTATGTTTTGGTTGCCACAAATTGTCCCTGTGGTCGAATAGCGTACTTTAGTATTTCTTATAGTGCAGGTCGTATATTAGAAAATTCCCTCAGCTTCTGTATGTATGGAAAGGTCTTTATTCCTCCTTCATATCTGAAGGATGTCTTTGCTGGGTATATTGTTCTTGGCTCATAATTTCTCTCTTTCAATAGTTTGAATATTTGGTTCCACTCCCTCCTGGCCATAGAGTTCCTGCTGAAAAATCTGATGATAATCTACTGTGCTTTCCTTTGTGGGTTACCGTCTTCTTTTCCCTGGCTGCCTTGAGGATTCTTTCTTTGTCGTTGATTTTTGACAGCTTTAATACAGTGTGCCTTGGAGAAGGCCTGTTGGGATTGAGGTAATTAGGTGTTCTACTTGCTTCTTGGATTCGAGGATCCAGTTCTTTCCACAAGTTTGGGAAGCTCTCGTCAATTATTTGTTTGAATATACTCTGTTCCCTTCTCCATTTCTTCCCCTTCTGGTATGCCCATTATTTTTATATTGCTCTTCCTGATGGAGTCAGAAAGTTCTTGTAGAGTTCTTTCACTTCTTTTAAGTTTCAAGTCTCTTTCTTCTTCCATCCGTGTCATTTCCAGGTTTCTATCTTCAACGTCACTGATTCTTTCCTCCATCTGGTCAGCTCTACTACCTAAGTTGGTTATTTCATTCTTCATTTCTTCTATTGAGTTCATAATCTCCAGAAATTCTATTTGGTTCTTTTTTTTAAATTTCAATCTCTTTGGTAAAATGTTCATGTTGTTCTTTGATTGTGTTTCTGAGTTCATTAAACTGCCTTTCTGCATTTTCTTGCATCTCATTGAGTTTTTTCAAAACTGTAATCTTGAATTCTCTGTCATTTAAGTCACATATTTCCATATCTTTAAGTTCATTTTCTGGATATTTTTCACTTTCAGAGCTGTCTTGTTGTCATGGTTATTCATGGCAATTAATGATTTATTATGTCTCTTCCTAGACATCTACAGGAGTGGGTTCTGCAACAGGTTGATAGGAAGAGGTCTTTCTCTTGTTTTCCAGTGTGTTTTGGTAGAATGTTTTATTTTCTCTCCGACTGCAGACTTTCATTCTCTCACACACTGTAGTGTTATGTTTTCTGTCATGCGGGAGACCCTGCTCACTGAGCCATTTGTCGGGCAGGGAGGCCTTCTCGCCGCGCCATCTTTCAGGCGGGATGGCCTGCGGGGTCTCTGCTCCCGCTCCCCACACAAGAACGCAGGATATGGTGAGGCCAAAAAGGAACACCCGCGGAGCCATAGGTAGGGGAGTCATACCACTATGGTCTCACTGGAGGCTGGGTTCACCGGACGTGCAACCTGCCGTCCGCCTTTCTGTCAACCGACCGACCGACGACTCTCCTCCACTCTCTCGACTCTGTTCCTCTCTCTTCGGCTCTCCTCTTCAGCTTTCCTTGGCTCTGCTCAGCTCTGCTCGGCTCCTCGGCAATCCTCGGCAATCCTTCATAGCCACAGCAGTTATACCAGTGGCCAATCGGCTAACCGGCCACAGCCGACGGCCAATCAGCCACAGCCCACGGCCATCCACCACCCGAGCCAGCACCCTTCCACGTGAGGCCGAGAGCCTGTAAACTACTTTCTGGGGCTCTGTCCCCACACTCCACCCCTACAGGGTCTCGCCTCACAATCTACGCAACAAGCGTCTTCTGCGAGGGTCCCTGTGCCATAATAGCCTACTGACACCTACGGACGAAAAGAAACGGTAGTCTTAGGAACCAACAATGGCAAATCCCTTCCATCTGGGAGGATACATGCTAGCTTTTTGTCCTGGGAAAGGAGGGTCACTACCACTGGCACCTTTCCCGGTTTGTGGTACCAGACCTTTATGGCAGTACTTGGGGTCCCTTGCATAGTTTCAACATGTAACAGAACAGGGGACCCCATAATAGGCCATAGTGAGAGCACATAGTTTCCTCGCAAAATCATCCCGGTATCGGGACCTCTGTATACTACAGTCTCTTGAGGTGGCCACTCAGCCACCACCCCTGGCGTCACTTGCAAATCATGAGTCAAACCTGCCCCCCATGGGGCTATCAGACCCAACCACTGACAGTGGGGGCTTTTGACCTGCCAGGGCCAAGTCCATTGCTGCTGTTCCCCTGCTTTCAAGCATCTGGGTGCTGGCAGCAAAATATTCCCATTTCTGCCGTAGCCTGGCCAAAACCTACCAAAGCATGATGGAGCAGTTTGTGCGTGTGAGAGCTCAGCTTCGGGAGGACCATGAGGAGTGACACTGGGAACGGGAGGCACAGTCTGCCTGGGAGACTCAACCTCCAGCTGGCACACCACCCTCTTGGCTATGGATGGCGTTGCCTTCATTTTGGTGATCTGCTGTGGCCTTAGGCTCCGAGGATTATGGACATTATACACTGAGGCCACCACCCACTCAGACACCTGGCATGGCGAGCAAGATTCCAACCAGGTAGGAATGGAGTCTGACTCTGGGCAGGAGGACGTGTGGCCCCCACACAGTGTGTGGTGTCCAGTGGCCACTGTTCTCAGGAGTTGGACCCCCAAGGAGGGGTGGGAGGACATGGATGGCTCTCTAGCCAGCATGGAGAGGGCCCTGCAGGCTCTGGTTGAGCGGTTGCCAGAGGAGGCGAAGGCTACAGCCAGCCATGTGGGCTGGATGTTCCTCACGGCCTTGAGTCTCAACGCAGAAAATGTGCTTAATGAAGTGGCCCAGGTTCCGGACCAGGTGTCCCGGTTGGAAGCGCTGGAAGCTCAGGTCCGCCTGTTAGAGGAGGAGCCCCACAGTGGAGACTCTGAGGCAGAGGCAGAGGAAGCGAGTGGAGACAATGTAGCTCCCAACCCCCAAGCCCGGCCATTCTTGAAGTAAAGGGTAAAACGTGAGCAACATTTGGGCCCCGGAGTCGTTGCTGCCGGCAACCCAGCTGTGTCTGAGCTGTGTCACGACCTACACCCCTTACACTCCCACTGAGTTGCAGGAGCTGGGAGGTGGTACAGACAGCGCCCTGGAGAGCCAGTCTCGGCTTGGCTACTACGTTTATGGGATGAGGGAGCAGACAACATTCTCTGATCCCCAGGCGAGATGGAAAAGCTAGCCTTCGTGACAGTGCATCAATCACTGCAACAAAGGTTACAGAACTGCCATAGGTTGGCCCAAGACGAGGGCAACCATTCTCTAATGGAGTGGCTCACGGCTGCGGTACGCACAGTATGGGGACAGGCTGGCGAGCTGCCAGATACTGTGAGTCAATGGCAGTCATATACGGAACTTACTCAAATCATCCGTGAAATGGGTAAGAGACATGCTATTTTCAACCCTAATATGCAGGGTCCAGATGACAAGCTTTTTACAGCCAGCATGAGAGATCTGGTTTTGGATACTGCACCTGCAAGTGCTTTTGGATCCTTGGTCGCCATTCTTATGCCCTATGTGGGGCAACGGATCCATGAAGTTACAACTGCCATGGCCACCCTAGGGAATGTTGAAAGCCAGAGGTGAAGGAAGTTAAGACAGGAGGTCCGCGCAGTTGAGATCTGGAAGCCTAAATCAAAAGTAAAGGGGCAAGGTCGCTGGCCTCAGAGAGTAACGCGCGCACAGATGTGGCGTGATCTGATGGCAGCAGGGGTCAATCGGGAGAAAATAGACTGACAACCCAATGCACTGTTGTTGGAACTTTGGAAACAGTTATGTCCAGAACAGCAATTCCAGAGAAGCCTAAAGGAGAAGTCCGGGAAAGTGCGACCCGTGTCCCTTCAGGATTTCATGCAGCCGCTTGAGGCCGACTCCTTTCAGCTTGATTAGGGGTGGGGCTAAGGTACCCAGTCAGAGGGGACGAGCAGGGACCGGAGGCCCCACGTGGAACTGTCCATACATTGGTCCCCTTCTAATGCGCAGAGGGCTATGGCCCTAGGTGACACTGACGCAGACTGCAGTCTTGTTTATGGGAACCCAAAACTGTTCCCCGGACCAGCAATCTGCATTGATGACTACGGGGGAAAGACTGTGACTGTGAAAGCCTTTTCCTTACCACTGGGTATAGGAAGGCTTCCCCCTCGTACCTACAAGGTTTACATCTCCCCCATTCCAGAATATATTCTAGGGGTGGACATGCTACATGGCCTCCGTTTACAGACGTCGGTTGGAGAGTTCCGTCTCTGGATCTGGGTGGTGAAAGCGGTGACACGCAGACATGCTCACCGCCCTCCTCAAGTGTTGCCACAGCCTTGGTGCGTGGTTACAGTGCGACAGTACCGCCTGCCAGGAGGGCAGGAGGAGACTGGTGGTACCCTAAGAAGTCCAGGAAGTCTGGCTGTGCCCAGAAGGACTGGTGGTGCCCTGAGAAACCCTGGCTGTGCCCAGAGAGAGTGGCAGTGCCCTGAGAGCCTTGGCTGTATCCAAGATATTGCATTCACATCCAGGCTCCTCACACAGGGACCCTCGCGGAAGACGCTTGTCGCGTAGATTGTGAGGCAAGACCCGGTAGGGGTGGAGTGTGGGGACAGAGCCCCAGAGAGCAGTTTCCAGGCTCTCGGCCTCACGTGGAAAGGTGCTGGCACGGGTAGTAGAGAGCCATCAGCTGTGGCTAGTTGGCCATCAACTGTTGCCAGTTAGCCAATTGGCCACTGATATAACTGCCGCGGCTACGCTGATTGGTGAGTTGAGTCAAGTTGAGTTGAGTTGAGTCGAGTGGAGTCAGTCGGTTGGCAAAAAAGCGCACAGCAGGTCGCACATTGTGTGAATCCAGCCTCCAGTGCGACTATAGTGGTATGACTCCCCTACCTATGGCTCTGTGGGTGTTACTTTTTGGCCTCACCATGTCCTATGTTCTTATGTGGAGAGTGGGAGCCGAGACCCCGCAGGCTGCCCCGCACAACATGGGGAATTCTAGAATAAAATCTGTGGTGCTAGATTGGAGTCTGAGGTATCAGCATGAATTCATGCTTTTAAAATATATATATATAGGGGGACAGCCAGATGGCTCAGTTGGTTAGAGCACGAGCTCTGAACAACAAGGTTGCCAGTTCAATTCCCGCATGGGATGGTGGGCTGTGCTCCCTGTAACTAAAGACTGAAAACAGTGACTGGACTTGGAGCTGAGCTGCACTCCACAACTAGATTGAAGGACAACGACTTGGAGCTGATGAGCCCTGGAGAAACACACTGTTCCCCAATATTCCCCAATAAAAATTAAGAGAAAAAAAGCTCTTTAAAAAAAAATATGTGTATATATACATATATATAAATACACACACACACACACAGGTAGCCGGTTAGCTGAATTAGCTCAATTGGTTAGAGTGTGGTGCTAATAACATCAAGGTTGCAGGTTTGATCCCCTCATGGGCAACTGTGAGCTATGCCCTCCTTAAAAAATTAAAATTAAAATAGACTGATTACTACCCAGGAAATTGAATCAGTAATCAACAAGCAACCAACAAACAAAAGCCCTGGGCCAGATGGCTTTACAGCAGAATTTTACAAAACATTCCCAAAAGAATTATCACATTCTCCGCAAACTATTCCAAACAATCCAAAAGGAAGGAAGGCACCCAAATATTTTTTATGTGCCACTATCAGCCTGATCCCAAAATCAGACAGACATTACAAAAACGAAAACTATAAGCCAATATCCCTGATGAACATAGATGCAAAAATCTTCAACAATATGTTAGCAAGCAGAATTCAGCAATACATTAAAAAGATCATACATCATGATCAAGTGTGATTCATTTCTGGTATGCAAGGTTAGTTCAATATCGGCAAATCAATTAATGTGCAAATCACATTAACAAAATGAAAAATAAAAATCATATGGTCATTTCAATAGATGCAGAGAAAGCATGTGACAAAATCTAGCAGCCATTTATGATAAAACCTCTTAAGAAAGTGGGAATAGAGGGACCATATCTCAACATAATAAAGTCCATATATGATAAACCCATAGCTAACGTCATATTCAATGGGGAAAAGCTAAAACTATTCCCCTTAAGATCAGGAACAAGGCAAGATTGCCCACTTTCTCCACTTCTATTCAACATAGTTCTGGAAGTTCTAGCCATAGCAATCAGACAAGGAAAAGAAATAAAAGGCATCCAAATTGGTAAGGAGGAAGTAAAATTATCATTATATGCAGATGACATGATACTATATAGGGAGAACCCCAAAGATTCCACCAAAAAACTATTAGAGCTGATAGATGAATTTAGTAAATCAGCAGTATACAAAATTAATATTCAGAAATGAGTTCATTTTTATATACCAATAATAAACTATCAGATGGAGAAATTAAGAAAACAGTCCCATTTACAATTGCTTCGAAGACTATAAAATACCTAGGAATAAATTTAACCAAAGAAGTAGAAGACCTGTACTCAAAAAATCATAAGACACTGAAGAGAGAAATTAAAGAATATATAAATGGAAACACATACCATGCTCGTGGATAGGAAGAATTAATATCATTAAAATGTCCATACTGCCTAAGGCAATACAGATTCAATGCAATTCCTATCAATCTACCAAGGACATTTTTCACAGAAATAGAACATAAAATCCTAAAATTTATATGGAACCATAAAAGAACCCGGATAGCCTCAGCAATGTTGAGTAATAAGAACAAAGTGGGAGGTATCCCAATACCTAACACCAAATTATACTACAAGGCTACAGTAATCAAAACAGCATGGTACTGGCATAAAAACAGACACATGAATCAATGGAACAAAATAGAGAGCCCAGAAATAAATCCATGCCTATATGGTCATTTAATCTACAACAATGCAAGCAACAATTTACGGTGGGGTAAAGACAGTCTATTCAATAAATGGTGCTGGAAACCTAAACAAACACATGCAAAAAAATGAAGCTGGACCACCTCCTTACACCATATACAAGAATAAATTCAAAATGGATTAAAGACTTAAATGTAAGATCTGAAACCATAAAACACCTAGAAGAAAATATAGGAAGAAAGTTTATAGACATTACCCAGAGTAAGATTTTTACTGATATATCTCTTCGGGCAATGGAAGTAAGAGAAAAAAAATAAACATATGGGATTACATCAAACTAAAAAGTTTTTTCACAGCTAAGGAAACTATCAATAAAACAAAAAGGGATCCTACTGAATGGGAGAAGATATTTATCAATGATATATTTGATAAGGGATTAATATCCAAAATTTATTTTAAAAAACTCAGTCAACTCAACACCAAGAAAGCAACCCAATTGAAAAATGGCAGAGGACATGCAGAGACAATTTTCTAAAGAGGACATACAGATGGCAAACAGACGTATGAAAAAATGCTCAACCTCACTATTCATTAAAGAAATGCAAATAACCACAATGAGATACCACCTTACTCCAGTCAGAATGGCTATCATCAATAAATAAACAAACAGCAAGTGCTGGCAAGGATGTGGAGAAAAGGGAACCCTCGTGCACTGTTGGTGGGATTGCAGATTGGTGCAGCCACTATGGAAAACAGTATAGAAGCATCACAAAAAAATGAAAATGGAGCTACTTTATGACCCAGCAATTCCACTCTTGGGTATCTGTCGTGCAGGGCAGCCTGCAGGGTCTCAGCTCCCGCTTCCCACATAAGAACGCAGGATATGGTGAGGCCAAAAAGGAACACCCACGGAGCCATAGGTAGGGGAGTCACACAACTATAGTCTCACGGGAGGCTGGATTCACACGACGTGCGACCTGCTGTCCGCTTTTCTGCCAGCCGACCCACTCCCCTTGCTAGCTGCAATCTGCTGTGCTAACTGCAATCCACGCTTGCTAGCTCAGCCACCATCTTCTTGCTAGCCCCCATTTTCCATTAGTGTAGCCACGGCAGTTATATTAGTGGCCAATGGCTCACTGGTTACAGCTGACGGCCAACTAGCCACAGCTGATGGCCATCCAATCACAGTTGATGGCCATTTACTACCTGAGCCAGCACCTTTCTATGTGAGGCCGAGAGACTGAAAAGTGCTCTCTGGGGCTCTGTCCCCACACTCTACCCCTACTGGGTCTCGCCTCACAATCTATGGACAAGCATCCTCCGCGAGGGGCCCTGTGCGAGGAGCCTGGAGGTGAATGCAATATCCTGGACATAGCCAGGCTCTCTGGGCACAGCCAGGGTTTCTCAGGGCACTGCCACTCTCTCTGGGCGCAGCCAGACTTCCTGGACTCAACCAGGATTCTCAGGGCACTGCCACTCTCTCTGGGCACAGCCCAGCTTCCTGGGCACAGCCAGGGCCTCTCAGGGCACCGCCACTCTCTCTGGGCACAGCCTGACTTTCTGGGCACAGCCAAGGCCTCTCAGGGTACCGTGCTGGAACAACAGCAGCCCACAGTCAAGGTGCTTACATATTCTCGATGGCGGCTGGTCAAGCCACAAAAGCAAACATCTGCCAGTTCCACTACATGGTGGTAAGTTCCCAAGCAAACAGTCAAACGGTCCATTAAATTAGGGATAGAAAGCAATTCCCCATAGTCCATAGTCATTCACCAGGGCTGTCCTGGGGGTGAAGGACGACCTTGACCTCACCCTCACCTCCCACAGAGGATTCAGCAAGCGTTTCCTCCTGGGACAAGTCCTGCATCTGGGCTGCCTCAGCAAGCACTTCCCAGCCCACAGGGCCGCAACGACCTTTGCTTTCTCCGGTCTATGCTGGTTGGGCAACCATCCACGTCTTTCCACCCCTCCACAAGGGTCCAGCTCTCCAGTAGATGCTCCTCTTCCTGAGACTAAGTGTTCATACGCACAAACTGCTCCACTGCCCTTCGGAGAGCTTTGGCTGGCACCATACCCTGCTCACTGCTCCATTTGTCATGCGGGGTATCAGGCGGGGTTTCAGCTCCCACTCCCCACATAGGAACGCATGATATGGTGAGGCCAAAAAGGAACACCCACGGAGCCATAGGTAGAGGTGTCATACCACTATATTCTCGCTGGCGGCTGGGTTGGAGACACAGGAAGTAGGAGCCACACGATCTGCTACTTGCTGTCTGCTTCTCTGCAATCCGCATCCCGCACTCCTCCGTGCTAACTGCAATCCACTGTTGCTAGCTCAGCCACCATTTCTTGCTAGCCCCCATTTTCTGCTAGCGTAGCCACGGCAATTATATTAGTGGCCAATGGCTCACTGGTTACAGCTAACAGCCAACCAGCCACAGCTGATGGCCATCCAATCACAGTTGATGGCCATTTACTACCTGAGCCAGCACCTTTCCATGTGAGGCCAAGAGCCTGGAAACTGCTCTCTGGGGCTCTGTCCCCACAGTATCTATCCAGAAAATTCCAAAATGCTAATTTGAAAAAATTTGTGCACCCCTATGTTTATTGCGGTGCTATTCACAATAGCCAAGACACGCCCTTCGGTAGACGACTGGATTAAGAAACAGTGGTGCATTTATACAATGGAGTATTACTCAGTCATAAAGAAGAATGAAATCTTACCATTTGCAATGATATGGATGGACCTAGAGAACATTATGCTAAGTGAAATAAGTCAGACAGAGAAAGACAAATACCATACGATCTCACTTATATGTGGAAAATAAAGAATAGAATAAGTGAATGAACTAATCAGAAACAGTCTCAGAGACATGGAGGAAAAACTGAGAGTTGCTAGATGGGAGGGTGGTGATAAGCAGGAAGGTGAGAGGATTAGAAAGCACAGTCGGTAACCACTAAATTGCTACAGAGATACAAGTCAATTTGGGGAATATAATCAATAATGTTGTAAAGATTTTGTAGGGTATCCAATGGACACTTGTCTTATTAGGGAGACCACTTCAGGGATGGTGTAGATGCCTGATCACTGCACTGTACACCTAAAGCTGAAACTGAACAATAATGAATGTCAACTACGATTTTATATATCACAAGAAGGGGAGCACAGCATAAGGAATACAGACAGTGGAAATGTAATGGCTGTGTGTGATGTCAGAGGGGTAGTAGATTGGGGCTGGCGGGTTATCACTTGTGAGGGGTATAAATGATAAATGTCTAACTATTACAGTGTTTTGTACACATGAAACTAATAAAAAAAATGTAATTAAAATTAAAAATATATATGCATACACACACACAGATAAATGAGTATAAATGAATATGTGGGTTAGTACACATACATGTATTTCCTTACTCTGTCTACTAACAGGATTTGGCACTCAGATCTTGGTTTCTAAATGTCACTGTCTAATAAAAGGAACCAGGGCTTTGGGGGAAGTGATTGATTCCAGGATTTGCACAGGGAAAATACAAGATATGCCTGGAGTAAGGATGTACTAAATAAAAATAAATAATAAATAAATAAATAAATAAGGCAACATTTTAAAAGAACACAGAAACCAGCCTGAAAGGTCTCCCAATAGCCAAATTTGAACAACAAAATAAATAATGATAATACTACAACACAAAGAATAAAACAAACATATATGTCTATATTGATATAAGTAAATGATTAAACGAATAGATTGGGGAGAAGAAGCAACTCTACAGAAGAATTTTGATTAATAAATGTAGAAGAAATGAGAGAAATATAAAAATCATTATTAGAAAACCACACAATTGTTGCAAGCAAAATCAACAAATGGATGCTAAAATTAGCTGGGAAGTTTAAGAAAAAGGATATATTTACACAGCCTCAAATATCTCCACCAAAGTATTTAGTAATTACAAAGGAAAAAAGTAATTTTACAGTAGAGAAGCATGGCAAATAGCACCTGAACCAAGTGATGAAGGTTAAAATTACCAGTAAGAAAATATATCAATATCATGTTGTACCCGCCCCACCCCCGCCATATAACGCACTGAGAAGAGTACATCACTTCTGCAATATTCTTCCCCCAAATCTGCAACCTTAATTAAATCAGGAGAAAATCATCACACAAACTGGGACAAAGAGGACATTCTACAAAATGCCTCACCGATACTTTCCCAAAGTGTGAAGTTTATGAAAGAAAAGGAAAGACAATGTCACCATCACAGAATAGACTGAAGGACATAAAACGTAACATATTATCTTGAATTGGACCCTGAAACAGAATAAGGACATTAGTGGAAAAACACTGGTGAAATCCTAATAAAGCCTGTATTTACTTAATAGTATTATACATGTTTGTTTCTAAGTTTTGCTAACTCTACCATGATTGTGTAAGATGTCAATATTAGGGAAAGCTAGGTAAGTGAGTATATAGAACCTCTCTGTACTATCAAGACAACTCTTCTGTAAGTCTAAACTTATTTCAAACTTAAAAGTTAAAAAATTTTTTAAACTCTCAAAATGTTTAAAATCTTGTACCATATGTTCTTATTTTTAGTTCAGAACAAATTTCATTATAACTATATAAAACATTAAACATATTCTTAATAGTTTGTTTTACAATGTACTAAGCACTTGAGTATATATGCCATTTTGATGTGGATTATACAGAGCAATGTTCCTACCCACAGGAATTAACAATTTGGACAATCTGTTTGAAAACCATATTCCAAGCCCAACATCAGTGACGCTGAAGTGGAGAAATCTCACTCTTGTCCAAGTAGTAGAAGAGCCTCAAAGTGCTTGATAACGAGGCAGTATTTCCCACTGCCTCTGCATGGGTAGCAAAAGTAAGAACTCTGGGTGGGAAACACTGGGAGAGACTTTTGTGAGGCCCACTGAGTCCCCCCTGGGCTGTGGCATCCTACAGGGGAAGGCTTCACTTCACCTTCACCAAGGTTCTCATGGTCACAAACCCTCATTCACTTACAGCATATCTCTTACCAAAATGACAAAAAGAACACCTGTTACTGCTGTATTCAGTGGGGGGCACGGTGAACCCCATTAAGTACTGGTTATTGAAAGAAAAGTCTATATGCCGTGAAAAAATGATTTTATTTTATAATAAAGATCTTTATCCTGTAGTAATAGCTAACATTTATTGAAAGCTTACAACATGTCAAATGTTGTGCACAACTCTTTATATGCATGATCTCATCTCCTAGCAACCCAATGAGGTAAGTGCTGCTATTGTGTCCATATTTCAAGTGAGGGAACTAAGGTAAAGTGAGGTTTTATAATGTGCCCAGGCCACAAAGCTAGGAAAAGACATATCCAGGAGTCAAACCAAAGTCTATTTGACTTTAGAGTTCACTTAATCCCTGTAATGTATAACCAGGTCTCTTTACAGAAAAGAATTTTCTAGATGATTATGAGTATGGGCATATCTACAAGATTTAAAACAAGCAAAAGTATGTTTTCCTCTTTTTGCAGATATATTTGAAGTGAACATAAAACAAAAACATTTACAAACAAACACTTATACCACCTAGGTGGAGAATTGTTTAATTTGCCGCATGGTGCTTAGGGCATGTTGAAGCTTGACTCTAATTCCTTTAGCTTTCATAGACCACAAGTGGAATGTACTAGGCACCATGTTTTCCTAATGCTGAAGATGTCTAGGTATTACCTGCTAGCCAAATGGCAGACAAAACCACTTTACCCACTTAGCCAAAAAAAGAATACGAGTGTAAGACAGGGATGGAAGAACAAGGATTATTCAGTCTCAGCCATGTATTTCTGAAGTGCATATCATCGATGACCCCAAGTTAACAAGGGGGAAATATTATGGAAACCTTAATTATCCTCCAAAATTCCCTTTCCCTTTTTTGTTGGGCAGAGCCTAACTCTCCCTCACCACCTGCGAGTCAAAACAGTCCGTCTTTGGTTTGCTTTGGAGGTTGATAGCTGCTTTTTAGTGGTTTGTACGGAAGGAGGGGGTGGAAGAATCAATGGAGATTAGGTAGGAAATTTTCTTATTACATCATCTGTTCAGAGCACTTTTATTTGCTCATTTATTAAATATGCCTTTTAAGCACTATGTGACAGCAAATACCACAGCCAGAGAAACAAAAATAACTCATCCTCTGCCTTCCAGGAGCTCAGTTTCCTGGGGAAAGAGACATAAGTAATCAACTGTAATAGAACTAAATTTGACCCCAAAGGAGTGGAGTGGAGAAAACACATAGCTGCACTTAGCTCTGCTGGGGCAAGTCAGGGTGTTGGGGCTCGAGGTGTAAGTTGGTGTTCAGGCAGAGAGAAGCAGGAACAATATTCCAGAAAAGAGAACAGCATGTTCAAGGACACCACAAGTAATTCAGCATGACTGCAGCTCAGGTTGCAAGTTGGGGAGTGGCAGTACATGAGGTTGGAAAGACAGACATACGCCAAAAAGACATGGGTAACTGCCTTGTTGTCTTCTTACTAAATTATAGAACATGTCTTAATTCATCAATATATCCCTAAGTGGGTGTGTACCACATAGAGGTCCTCAAATAACATTACATTAGCAGTCCAACGTGTTTTTAAGTGTAATTTTATGTCTATCAGAATCAGTTGTAAAGCTAGGTCAGTTATGTACTAAGCCATTATGGCTCAGGTTTTTTTTAAAAAAACTAATATCATATACTGCCCTCTAGTGGTTATAAAACAATGGACTTTTCTATCTCAGTCAATGCCGGTAGCTTTCACTCTAAAAACAATGCTGGTTGTTTCCATATCTTGGCTATTGTAAATAACGTTGCAATTAATATGGGGGTGCGATATCTTTTCAAGATAGTGATTTTGTTTCTTTCAGATAAATACCAGAAGTGGAATTGCTGGATCATGTGGTAGTTCTATTTTTAATGTTTTGAGGAGTTTGAAAGTTGCTTGGGTGTTACATTTCTTGTGGCATTTTGCAATATATACAACCAATAGGATATCTTCCCTCACTAATATATTGCTTCCTGATTTGAAAATTAGTGGTCTCTGACAACACTTGTTTTATTTATGCATAAATAAAACAAGTGTTGTCAGAAACTACTAATATATATATGAATATATATATACATATATATATATATATATATATATATATATATATATATATATATATGTTGTAGACTATGGTTCATGATATAATTCATTCTGAAAGGAGATATGATCTAACTTTTTCCCAAATGGTAAGTTGGTAAAATTTAATAATACAAATAATATAAATAAAATTCCCCATACACTAATACTAATAATTAATAAGAGTAAATGTATTTTCTAATTTATATGCATTTCACAGTATTATCTCAAGTCTTTACTAAGAAACTCTAAAAACTAAATATCCTCAAGGATAACAAGAAAATATATGTATAATAAAGCTTATTGTTATAATAGGAAAATTTAATAAAGCTCTCTACATGACAATAGGAAATTTGTTAAATTATGTGCTTCATATGACGACCATTATGCAACCATTAAAATCATGTTTTCAAAGAATACTTAATGAAATAGAGAAATAGCAATGATTCGTTACTAACTGGGAAAAGAGGATTGTGGAGCTACACTTTTTGTGTCTTAACTATGCAAGGAAACAAAGAAAGAAAATCAGGAAATTATTGCAACAGAGTATTAGCAGTAGTGGTTTCTCAGTAGTAGGATTTCCGGGCATTTTAATTTTCTCAATTTTTTCTATATTTTTCACACTATCTAATTTGTGCATTTATTACTTTTTTATCCAGATAAGTCCAAAAAATTAACAGCATATGAAATTGTCTCCTTTGATAACTACTCAAGAGGAGAACAAATGCCCCTCAAAGTTAGGCTTTCCAGATTTCCTATGAAGCTGAATTATAAACCATATAACAGATTTTCCATAATGGAGTTTGAGTTTGCTTGTCACAAAAGCATTTTTCAGGGAATTTTTTAAGTAAATGTTTCTAAAAGGGGCTCCTGTGCCTTCAGAATCAGAAGAGGAGTTAGTAAGCACAAATTTGCTTTAAATTTTTAATTTTAATGTATGAATACCAGGGAAAATAAACTCTACAAGAACTTCCTCTGGAAAGGTTATATCAGTCTGACTTTTGTTCCAGTGGTTAGCACTTATGAAAACAAAGTATAATAAAGTACGATTAGAGAATTGTACTACAGAATGGTAATATTAAAAGACTGCTTTAATGATTGTTAATGCTTACATTTCCTAAAATTTGGAAAATGACCTAAAAATATTTATGAACCACCTAAAATATTTTTTACATGTCTTCTCCATTTTAAACATTTGATCCTCATATTTTATTGCTTATGAAGTAGTTGTCATAATGCCTTTCTCCCAGAGATTTTTATAATGCTTAGATATTAAAAGAAGTTTAAGTAGTAAACTTTCAAAAAATTTTAAAGTAAGAAAGAAGTTTACACATTATCTACTCAGAAACTCTTCATATTAGTGATAAAATTCAAGTACTTTTAAAATGCCATTGATTAACATCTATAATTCTAATGTCCATGGAAGTAAAATTACTATTTTTGCTGGTTTCTACCGTCCAGCAAAAAAAGAAAAGAAAATATGTACTTATCTATAGAAAAGTGAGAACTTTATAAGTTACTGCATTTTTTGGAAATTAGTTCAAAGTTCTGTGATTTATTTATGTATGTATGTATGTATTAATTCAGTACAATTCTACTGAGTACCTCTTAAATCATCTCTATGCTTGGGACTTCAGACTTCAACAGATATAAAATACAGCCCCCTGTCAATAAATGTATAGCCTGTGAGTTCTTCAAGGCTGATAAATAATTTATCACAGCAAAGTGTGATAAATGTTACAATAAAAATGACAAAGATTGTAATGAAATCACATAGGAGTATCTGACCCAGACCTGGGCTGTGAAGGCAAACTTCCTGGAGAATCTGACTACTAAACTGAGACCTAAAGGGTAGGTAGGTCAGACAAGCAAGGATGGAGAAGGAAGAAAGGGCAATTTCGGGTGTTACAAACTGCATTTGTCAAATTCCACCTGCTTTATCTTTGCTTCGTAGATCTCTAAACCAGAATGAGAGAGCTTCTGGGCAAAGAGGGCAATTGAATGCACACTTTTACCTCTGCTCCTTCCTGAACCCAACTTAAATGACAATTGAAGGATAAAAAGGAGAGAATACAAGGACAAAACGACCAGGACAGAAGACAGCACAAAACCTTTGAAGGCTAGAAAGCAAGTGGTCACATGGTAACTGACTTAGAAGATCAAAGAAAGCTAACACCTCTGCTAGCAGGTGTTAGGGGGGAAGCCTGAAAGCAAGCCAGTCTGTCCTGCAAAGGCACAGAAAAGCTCAGGTTTGACGGACAACAGGGAGTTCTGAAAACTGGGGGAAAGGTGAGACTGAACCAGGTTAGTTGAAAGTCTGTTTAAGAAGCTGTTAGATGGGGAGAGGGGTTATCACTTTGTGAGGGCTGTAAATGACTAGTACATTGTTTTGTACACCTGAAGCCAATATAATAATAATAATAATAATAATAATAATAAAATAGAAAAAAAGAGGCAGTTAGACCCCTGATCCAATTCCCCACACCGTACAGCTGGGTAATTCCCCTTCTTTTACCAAAGCAGAAATGTTTAACAAAACTAAGAATAAAAGAGAATTTGTTTCATCCGTTAAAGTGCATTTAGTGGTTGCTATGATACTCTGCTGAGATTCACCCATCATGACTGAGTCTTTGCCCGACTGGTGGGAATGTTGGTGCCTGACAGCTCTTAACTGAGTCATTCTCCAGGCATTGCCCTCAGACCAAAAGTCTCTTCACATGGAGTCACACCCAGCCCCTGAGGGCAGCCCTTTTCCAATGGCTGGTTGATGTGCAGTATACAGGGCCAGACCCCTTTGCCTCAAGTTGGGACAGCTCCAAAAGGTAAAACTATACAATAGCAAGAAACAACAGAAAATGTAACTGAAAAAAAAAAAAAAGATACCATTTACATCAACGACAAAAATTTAAAGTACCAATGACCAATCTTTAAATAGATATGCAAGCCTTTTCTGGAAAAAAAAATAAGACATTTTAAAGGGCTTAAATAAATGGAAGCATATGCCACATCATTGGATTTGAAGACCCAATGTAAAAAAATGTGTTAGTTCTTACCATTGATATTAAATATTCAATGCAATTCCCCTCAAATTAAGGGCTGTTTGCGGAACTTGACAAGCTAATCTGAAAATCTATGTGGAAGAGGGAAGGAACAAGAATAGCCTGGATAACACCTGTGTAAGGACAACCTGGAGGTACTTGCTTTATCAAATAACAAGACTTAATAGAAAGCTCTTGTAATTAAGATAATGTGGTATTATCTTAATAATACCACAGGGATACATATAACATTCAATGGAAGAGAATAGAGAACCCCAAAATAAGTCCATGCAAACAAAGAAATCTGATTTATGACAAAACAGACATTATAGATGAGTGGGCAATAGATAGTGTGGGGACAGAGTCCCAGAGAGCAGTTTCCAGGCTCTCGCCCTCACGTAGAAAGGTGCTGGCTCGAGTAGTAGATGGCCATCAGCTGTAACCAGTTAGCCATTAGCCACTAATATAACTGCCGTTGCTAAGCTAACAAGCGCAGATTTCAGCTAGCAAGTGGGATCGGTTGGTTGGCTGGCAGAAAAGCGGACAGCGGATTGCAGATCGTGTGTCTCCTGCTTCCTGTGTCTCCAACCCGACCGCCAGCAAGACTATAGTGGTATGAGCCCCCATCCTATCCATGGATCTGCTGGTGTTCTTTTTTGGCCTCACCAAACTCTGGCACTTCTCCCACAATGCAGATCCTTCTTACAGGCCCTTCAGGCCCAGCGCTCCCCTAGCTGTATTGTGCAGGGATGTAACACTCGTTATCTTCCTGTCAGCCAGGAGAGGAAGTGGGGACAACTCTGACGGGTATCGACTGCTTGTGGTAGAGAGGCCTCAGTAGGGTCTTCTCACCTGGGGTAAGTGCTAGCTCTTAATAGAAAGGGGTTGTATCACTAGGAACTGCAGTGCTAGGAAATTCTTGTGCGGGGAGTGGGACCAGAGACCACGCATGACAGATAGATATGACAGCCATGGGGTGCACTGCCCAGATTTCGTTTCAAGAGATAAACTGTCCCAAGGAGGATTTTGACTGACAGCCTTTATCTGCTGTACCTTCAGACCCACCACAGTGTTTGTAGGATTGCCACACTCCCCCCAGGCTGTTCCCAGTGACTGAATATATAATCACGTGCTACATAATGATGTATCAGTCAACAACAACAGTGGTCTTATAAGATTAAAATGGAGCTGAAAATAAAATAATAAAATAAAATAAAACAAAATGGAGCTGAAAAATTCCTTCCGCCTAGCGACGTAGTCATCAGGAGCTCAACACATTACTTACGTGTTTGTGGTCATGCTGGTGTATAGTGTTTATGAAGTGTACAGTAGTGTCCAGTAATGTCCTCGGCCTTCACATTCACTCTCTGCTCACTCACGGACTCAGCCAGAGCAACTTCCAGTTCTGCAAGCTCCATTCCTGGTAAGTGTCCTATATAGATATATCATTTTTAATCTTTTATGCTGAATTTTTACTGTATCTTTTCTATATTTAGAGATGCATGTTTAGATATACAAACACTTACTACTATGTTATAGTTGCCTACAACATTCGGTACAGTAACATGCTGTACAGGCCTGTAGCCTAGGAGCTATAAGCTATACCATCTAGCCTACATGTGTAGTGGGCTATACCATCTAGCTTTGTGTAAGTACACCCTGTGATGTTGGCACAAGGACACAGTCAAAACTGTCTAATGACACGTTTCTCAGAACAGATCCCTGTTGTGAAGCAACGCATGACTGTAGTGAATGTACTAAAAGCAGACCATTCTTGCCCAGTGAGGGACTCCTCTACTGAGCAGTCCTTTCTCACAGGTGCCTCGTTGGCCTGGGCAAGACATTTTCTCAGAGCTGCCGCTTCCTTCCCTGTCTCTTTTCTCAGGTGTCAGAGCCACATCATACTATCAAGACTTTCCCGTCTAACCCCTGTCTTGCTCCACTTTATCCTTCATTGGTGTTTCCTCCCGATAAATCTCGTACACCTCTAATTCCATTGTGGTATCTCAGAAGAACTGAACTGGCATCATTAGTACTAGGAATGGTCCAAGAAAGCAGCCTATAGGGCAGAGATCTGTATGGCAGGAGAGGCACAAGCATCGCTAAGAGCTTCAATGGCTGGCAAGGAGAACCCCAGCCTAAGTGGAATGTTGACCACAGATTTTCCCTGGCACAAGGTGGTGGCTCAACTGCTGAGTATTTCACAGATGACCTGGAGAAATATTCCAATGGAGAAAAACAGTCTGACCAGTGCAATAACCCAGGCCTTTCAAAGACACAGGACTGAGGATGCCTGCAGAGACAGGGGCTGGTTATTGCTAAGAGAATTGGAACCCTTCAGAGGGATAATGAGAAACAGAGAGCAGTCCATGAGCCGTTAGGGCTACGTGTGAGTGCCAGTATATACTTGCGGTGGTGTTTCTTACAAAGAGATCCTTGTATCCCTACAGTGGAAGAAAGCACAGCTGAGGAGCAATCACAGGACTTAAGAGGTAGGATGGGGCGCTGCGGAGGCAATTAAATGCTCTGTTACACTAAAGTGACAGCACTGAAACATGGGGACATCTGAGTAGCTATCCTCAGAAATTTGGGCTCAACAGATCCCCAGCTCTGTGCCTACTCTCCTACCATCAGAGGGGAACCACACTGAAGTTCTTAGCAATTCTGGCACTTGTCCCACCATGCAGATCCTTCTTACAGACCCTTCAGGCCCAGCGCTCCCCTGGCTGTATTGTGCAGGGATGTAACACTCATTATCTTCCTGTCAGCCAGGAGAGGAAGTGGGGACAACTCTGACGGGTATCGACTGCTTGTGGTAGAGAGGCCTCCGTAGGGTCTTCTCACGTGGGGTAAGTGCTAGCTCTTAATAGAAAGGGGTTGTATCACTAGGAACTTCAGTGCTGGTTCTCCTCTGTAGACCTTCCAGGGCCGAAGGTCACAGAGCAGGGCTCATTAATAGTGATGGACATGATGAGCCCCCAAATTAAGACAGACTTGGTAGCAGCATTTAACTGCCAGAAGCCAGGGAACCAAAGTTACCATAGCAACCAGTAAGGTTAAAGAGGCATCTAAAAGAACTTCACTGAGAGATGATTAATAGAATTTGGGGTCTCTAGAGGCAAAATCGCCAGGTTTCCTTGACATGCTCTACTTAACATCTACAATCAGAAAAAGGTAAGAAAGAAGGAGTTGGAGACTGAAGATGGGGGTCTCAAAATACAGTTGCAATTCTTTGCTCAGTTCCCAGACCCAATCCAATTTTTAGATCTGGAACCCACGGAACAAAGAGATGGCCAAGTCCCAGGAAGAAGTACCCTGCAATACCTCCAACAAATATACGCTATAAAGATTCTTTCAGTCCTTGCCTAAAGAAATCTATGGCCATTTCAGTGACTGTACACTGAGGAAAGGGGAATAATGAAATTTTAAGGAATGTTAGACACAGGCTCTTAGTGCACAGTGATCTTAAACTACCAGAGGATGTGATCTACCAAAACAAGGGAGTAAACTGTGAAAACAAAGATATGAAATCTGAGAAACAAGGTAGCTGTGGTGGCAGTTAGAATGCACCTAGCAGACCTCCAACTACAGGAGCAGAATTGACCCAGGGCCCTAAATGCTTTGCTCTGAAATCCAGCCCAGTCCACACCTCCCATGCATTGGTCCCAGCGAACAACTCCATGACTAAGACAGTCTTATTCCTGAGAGAGACCAGAACTCTATTGATGGGCCACTTGAAGACTTGTTTAATTTTCATTAGACCACACAGGGATCTAAGACACTTCCATCCAATCATCCTTCCCTCAAGGTCAGACTTGCCTTGCGGTCTGATAGACACTTCAGCCTCTCTCACTTCCTTCTCTGTTATTGCTCACAAACATTTCCCTAATAAAATCTTTCCTCATTTAGCCCCATCTTGGCATTTGGTTCTTGGAGAACCCAGAGCCAATACAGGAACAGGCTAAAAAATAAAAAATAAAAATCCCCAGGATTATGGTAAAGGAAGATTTAGCTGTGTGCCAAGCCTAGAAAGAAACCAGCCAAGACAAATACAGAAGGGATGGCTACAAGAAGAAAAGAATGATAGAAAACCTACTGTGTTTGAATATTGTTTCTCACTCCACAGTCTGGCAGAATAACAATTAGCAATAAATTACCTTAAAAACTAAACTGAAAATCATAATTTTTCATAATAACCCAAACAACAAGTTGAGCAACAATGAAAATATATTCATAGTATACTAGATGACAACAGCAAAAAATATATTTACAGTCATAATAATGCAATTATTAAATATTAATATAACAAATGAAAACATTGGTAAGTACTTTAGTAGGCTGAGAGAAAGGAAGGTGTGGGGAGAGTGTAGAGAATAGTATAAGAAATAGTATATAAAATGAGGTTAATATATCACATATGAAACTGAAATATCAAGAATGACAGTATAAGCATGTTGTTTAGAAATATGGAGGAAAATACCTAAAGAAAAAGCTAAAAGAATTAAAAGTAATTATCTCTGGGAGAAGGAATTAAAATGGAACCTACTAATTGTTTCATGATAGAATATAGATTTTTAAGTTCTGTGTAACTTTGGTCAAGTTTAAATTTAAAATAATTATTGAAAATCAATGAGATTGCAACAATTTGACAACCATATATAGACTATATAAAGAGTTCTTAGAAATCAGTGGAAAGCAAACACCACATTGTAAATACTGGTGACTCATTAAATATTTTTAAATGTAAATAAAAATGTAAAACCATTTCAGAATGAATTAAATGAAAGTTAAAAGGAAAAAAAGCAATGAGACTACTTCTAGACATATACCCCAGAGAACTGAAAACATATGCCACACAAAAACTTATACACAAATGTTCACATCAGCATTATTCATGATAGCTAAAAAGTGACAAATAAATAAAATGTGGTATATCACATAATGGAATATTATTCAGCAATAAAAAAGAATGAATTTCTAATACATGCTGCAAAATGGATGAGTCTTGAAAATGTTATCCTAACTGAAAAAGGCCAGACACAAAAGGACACATATTGCATGATTTCATTAACATGAAATGTCCAGAATAGGCAAATCCAAAGAAGCCGAAAATAGCTTCGTGGTTGCCAGAGGCTGTTGGAGGGGGAAATAGAGAGTGATTACTAATGGATATGGAGTTGTTTTTTTATGGGATTATGAAAATATTCTCAAATTATACAGTGGTGACGATTGCACAATTCTATGAATATTAAAAACCACTGAATAATAGCATATGAAATCTTGCTTCCTTACATGTCATCAGTTTGGCTCAAATAAACTCATAAAAAATATTTTAAAACACTGAATTATATACTTTATAAAGATAAATATTATGGTATGTAAATTATATCTCAATAAAGCCCTGCTGTAAAAAATAAAATAAAACCGCAAAGAACATTAAAAAACAAAATAAAAAATAAAAAAGTGCAGAGCAGAGAAAAATAGTAAGATTAAACAAGTAGGAAACAGAAGAAAAGCAAAAACTATTTCAAGTAAATGTAATTCATGGTTAATAAATGAGGGATAAATTATAGAGATACTCACTGATGGGGTCACATTGACGCTTAAGTCTCAAATTTGAACACAGTAAGTATAAGGGTCATATTCCTTTTGATGTGTCATTTCTGTTTACAAAATATTTTACATACCAATTACCACAAAAAAATGTTCAAATAGTTTTTTTGTGTTTTTTTTTAACTTTTATTTTAAGAGTGTTTTTCCAGGACCCATCAGCTCCAAGTCAAGTAGTTGTTTCAATCTAGTTGCGGAGGGCACAGCTCACAGTGGCCCATGTGGTGATCGAACCAGCAACCTGGTTGTTAAGAGCACCGCGCTCTAACCAACTGAGCTAACCAGCTGCCTCAAATAGTTTTTTAAAAAACATTTTTAAGGGCTAGGGTTAGAATAAAAACTTATCACAGAATCTATTTCATCAACATAGAGAAGAAGGATGACTGTTTTCTCGTTGGCTGAAGAAAAAAAGAATAACTGGGATTTCTTAAAAACAGAACTATTAAAGCCACCAACTCAGCAAGCAGATACTGCGTTTCTAGGAGAATCTAGCTGATTTATTCCCCATGCAAAATATTCCAATGTATTTATTTAGGTTGTTTTCCAAATGTGTGTATTACCGTGAGTAAGGTTTTCTAATGGCTTTTTGCCAAATGGTTTGGGAAGTCAAAAATATCATCAAAGACCCAGAGATGCTATCAGAGCATTACAAGAGAAGACTTGGAAGGTGTATGTGGCTAGGAAGCCAAGAGGACCTTTAATCCAAATGAATCATGAGCCAAAAGCATCGTTTTAAATAGGAGAGAATGAAATCCATCTCTTCCATAAAACCATCTCATCTATGTCCAGTTTATTTTCATGACAATCTAGAAATTGCATGTGATTTAATTGGCAAGGTTAGTTTTTTAATTTATAAGTCAGATATAAACAAGTAATCTCCTCCCAGAAACATCTGCTAAAGTATTTCTCCTACATGGAGTTTTCATTGACATATATTATCTCAGTTAAGTCAATTCTTAAATAGTTAACGTAACCTCATCTTTCAGCATGGTACCTAAATAAACATCAAATAAACACAAACATTTTTAAAGAAAACTTTTTTTAAGAAAATAAAATAAAAACAAAAGAAGGAATCCTTTCAAAGAACAGGGTGCATTTTAGATATTAAGAAGGCAGGATTGTGTGTCAGCTTCTAAGCCTACGTAGCTAATATATCTGTCTCTTGAGTCTTTTTTTATCATTATGAGTCAAAAATGCTATAGCAATATTAAAATTTGCACATTATATCTACACTTTGTTAAAATAATTTTAAATGTTTCTATTCAGATATACTATTTTGAAAATTTCTCACTTCAAAAAGAATGATTATTTTTATGTCCAATTTCCAGAATACATTTAATTTTAAGGTAAAATTCAAACTTCCTATCAATCAAATATTTTGATATGCTTTTTTTAAAGATTAAAGCAATCAAATAAAAATAATTTAAGTGACAGTTGATTTAACATATATGATCTGACAATAGATTCAAGTACCCTATAAACAGAAAGCCAAGAAAGCCACAACTAAATTTTAGTCAGCTTTTATTGCGGACCCACTTTTATGTTAAGCCTTCATAAATTAAGGAACTCTAGATAATTTTTCAGAAGTAGACAGTGGTCTGCAGTCATGGGCAGATTTTGAGCAAGTTACAGTGAAAATAATTTACTGACATTTATGATTGATATCAACTGATATTGACAATGATAATTTAATGACAATTTATTGAACACTTACCAAGTGCCAAGCATTCTGCTAGGCACAGTACATGATAATCTCATTTAATGGTCTCAGAACCATATAATGTAGGTGGTACAGTCTTCCCCCTTTTAACATATGGGAACTGTGAAGCATAGAGAGGTTAAGAAACTCACTCAAAGCCACACAGAAAGTGTGACAAGCTGGAATTCTTTACATATATTTATATATACATATATATATAAATTTTATTGAGGAATATTGGGGAACAGTATGTTTCTCCAGGGCCTACCAGCTCCAAGTTGTTGTCCTTCAATCTAGTCGCCATTTTCAATCTTTAGTTGCAGGGGCACAGCCCACCATCCCATGCGGGAATTGAACCAGCAACCTTGTTGTTGAGATCTCGCCCTCTAACCAACTGAGCCATCCGGCTACCCCTCCAGAAGCTCAGCAGCAGCTTGTTGTCTTCAGTCTAGTTGTGAAGGGCACAACTCACTGGTTCATGTGGGAATCGAACCAACAACTCTGTTGTTCAGAGTTTGCGCTCTAACCAACTGAGCCACACGGCCGCCCATGGAATTCTAAATCAGCCTATCTGACCCCAGAACCTACCATACTACTTCTTCAAATTCAGAATGAATTTTCCTTTGGATCCATATTGTAACTGTAATTAGTTTCATAGCTAGTCTGTAAAAGCCTAGAAACAAGTTTGGACAATAGACTGCACACATATAACTGACCTTAATGACTGGTGAGCCAATTCAGACACAGAAGGAATTAGTAGCAAAAAGGGTATTTTCTCTTTATTTTCAGCAATGATCATTATCTTGAAAAAAAGGTTTTTACAACATTTTAAAGCCAAAGAATCATCTCTGCAAGTGAAATCTTACCCAGCACTTCAATTTCTAAAACAGGTAAGAGTAGGGCTGCTCTCACTGAGGTGGGAAAGAAAAAGCCTTGTTCTCCTTCCCCCATTCCCCAATATAGACCTTAAGACACTTCCCCCAAAATTCAAGGTTCCAAGGAAGACAGCCTGAAAACTGCTGAAGTAGAGAGATTGCCATACACCCTGTGGATCTTATTTTCCAGAAACCATTAGACACATTATCTTAGGCTGTTCTGGTAGACAAAATAAATATGAGTTGTAAGATAATATAGTTATGTGTAACAATAGATCTGCCCATCTAATGGAAGGTCTTCAGTGTCATGCCAGAGGACTTTGTATCTGGTCCTATCCCATTCAACATTTTTCATCAATAACTTGTATGAAGTCATAGAAGGAATACTATGAAACAAAATGGGAAGCAGTTGTAAATTATCACCAAATATAATCAAAGAAATGTGACCAGCAAGCAGGAATATACATTTTAAAATGCTGAATATTTTTCACAGAAATCTTTTTTGGTGAGACCTAGTGTGCAGAAGTAGATCCTTGAAGGAGTGAAAGCATTCAAGACTTCACCTTAAACTTAATAAACCCAAAAGTTAACTCACCTCCCTCCTTACACAAAGTTAACTTTCCAGTTGTATGAATTCTTACCCACCTCCCCAGGCTGCAGGAATGGATTGCTCACAGGACTACAGGGAACGCCCAAATCAAAAGAACAGAAAACTAAACTTCAAGACGCCAGAGTGGGGGCCGGCCGGTGGCTCAGGTGGTTAGAGCTCCATGCTCCTAACTCCGAAGGCTGCCGGTTCGATTCCCACATGGGCCAGTGGGCTCTCAACCACAAGGCTGCCAGTTCAACTCCTCGAGTCCCACAAGGGATGGTGGGCTCCGCCCCCTGCAACTAAGATTGAACACAGCACCTTGAGCTGAGCTGCCGCTGAGCACCTGGACGGCTCAGTTGGTTGGAGCGTGTCCTCTCAACCACAAAGTTGCTGGTTCGACTCCCGCAAGGGATGGTGGGCTGCGCCCCCTGCAACTAGCAACGGCAACTGGACTTGGAGCTGAGCTGTGCCCTCCACAACTAAGACTGAAAGGACAACAACTTGAAGCTGAATGGCACCCTCCACAACTAAGATTGAAAGGACAACAACTTGACTAGGAAAATAGTCCTGGAAGTACACACTGTTCCCCAGTAAAGTGCTGTTCCCCTTCCCCAATAAAATTAAAAAAAAAAAATATATATATATATATATATATATATAAAGCCAGCGTGAACTACAAATTAAATAGTCTAGAAACAGATACAAAAACCAAGGAAACAGGCAATAACTGATCCATGGATCACAAGGAGAGGTCTGGGTCAAATGTTCTTTTGTTTTGCTTATATAAACTCGTCAGGGTGTGGAGCAAGGGCTGACCGCCAAGTTTAAAAGTCCAGAGTCAAAATAGACACAATTGTCTCCGAGGTACAGTGGAATCAGTCATTTTCCTGGTTAACCCAATGGGGAGTTGTAATAAGTTCCAGGCTATTACTGAGGTGAGTGCATATTCATATGATCTCTTTCGACCCCCAAGCATTATCACAAATACACTAAGTACTTGAGCTGAGTTGGTGTCAAAAGCAATTTGATGTTTTCCACTCTGTATTCAGTTCCCCATCTCAGACTAACAGAGTGTGGGATAGAAGGCAGGGTTTCAGCTGGCCAGATGAAGCAAGGAGTGGTGGAAAATGGGGTAGATAACCATGGAAGAGAGGAATTACAGTGGGACTATTACAGCATTCATGAATTCCACAAAGATGAAAGACCTATCTCTGGTTGTTGCTATCTTTGTTGCTGTTTTTTATGGGAAGGCAATACATACATGTTGGAAGGAGAGCTAAGCAGTGCCTCCCTCATTGCCCAGTAACAATAGGTCTATGCTTTGTACTATTAGTAATAACCATGTAGCAGTGTTTTAGAGAGAATTAAGTGATAACCCATGGAAAATGTTTAGAACAATGCCTGGTAAAAACAATGCATGCTCAAAAATATTAGCTATTGTTTTCTTATTATACTATTATCACTATGATCCTCATTCTGGCACCTGTCAATCCTCTTGAACAGCCTGTAAATATTTCAGGTACTTGGGGGGAGGGGGTGTAGAGAGAGGATGGCACCATGAAATGGGAATGTTTCAGCCCAGATCTGGGATAAGGGCAAGACTAGGTCTGGAATGTATATAAATGCCATCTTAAAAATTGATTTCAACTGCCTAAGGTGTGTCTTCTGTTAATTACTCTCTCTGGACCAAATGAGTGGTGATGCTTCTTGTAGGCCTAGGCTCTAGGGAGTTGGTTTACTTTGGAGATCAAAGTAAGTAAGAGCAGGTATGATCTAGGATGCTCATTAGTGTCTCAGTAATGGTGGCACATAAAGAGCACTAGGGAGATGGAGTGTCTGATGCAATCTCTGTAAGTTTGCAGCTACGTAAGTCAGGAGATACTTTGTTTTTGACTTGGGGAATATACAACTCATACCTTCACCACAGCTCTAAGGACCCCAATTTAGGGTTTCTCTTTTATTCCCAGGCAGGGTCTGAAAATAGCCTCTGGTAAGTGACTTGGCTCAAGATTCAAGGCCCACATGGGTTGGGAAGCTGGGATGAAGGGTGAGGTTGTATGACAATTTATGGGAGTCACAGATAATGCTATTGGCAGCTTTCAGACATAAAGAAAGTATAGAGTATGGGTTTCCAGGCAAAAGATGCTAAGAGCTAGAGAGAAACACATGCAACATATGAGGAAAACTATCAGTCCTCACAATCCAATTCCATATGTAACTCAAGGGGACAATTTTATAGATCACCATGGCCATTAGAAGTGTCTACCAGCAAAAACTTACCTCTTCCAGAGCAGATTTGGGTTTAATGAGCAGCTGGACCATGTCTTACAGTATATTCTAGTCTTTTTCCTTATGTATTGTCTATGTTTTACAGATAATGGTATAGTTGTTACATAGCTTTTCTTAGCTACTCTTTTTTGCCTAACAATATATCAATAAGCTCTTTCCATATCATTAAATTGTGTTTTATCAAATGTTTTTTTCATTCAACAAATATGTACTGAGCACATACTATGTGTCAGGTGCTGTCCTAAGCACTAAGGATATAGTGATGAATATGACAGATTAAGTTTCCAGTCTCAGGGAGATTTCAGTCTGGTAGGGGAGAAAATTAATAAAGAGAAAATGAAAATGCCAGGGCTCATAGGTGCTATGCAAAGGATTAAAATGAGGTGATATGATTAAATGTCTGAGACTACTTTCCGTTGGATGATCAGAGAAGGCCTCAATCTTAAATTGAGAGCAAATGACAAGAACCAGCCATACAAAGATTAGGGTAAGAGTATCCCAGACAAATGGAAAGCTAGGGCAAAGGTCTAAAGCAGAAACAAGCTCAGTCCATGTAAGAAACAGCAAGAAGGTTAGGGTCACTGAGTACAGTGGTGAAGGGAAATGAGGTAGCAGAGATTAAGAAGGTCTGGATTCCCCACCAGAGGACAGAAGAGTGGAAAGTTCTATTCCAAATGTAAAGGGACACCATAGGAGTTTATTTTATATAAAAGAACGTGGGTACTTGCGCTCGCATGTGGAAGCTTTATTGAGGTATTGTTTATATGCAATAAAATTCCCTCAATTTTAAGTCTACAATTTCATTAATCTTAATAAATGTATATTTTTATGTAATCAACATCATGATCTATGATGTAAAACATTTTCAGCACTCCACAGAGTTTCTTCCTGCCTCTTTGTGGGAATCCCCTCGCCCCTAACAACCACTGAGCTGCGACTAGAATTTTAACTTCTCGAAAATGTCTTATCAATGGAATCTTGCAGTCAAAACAAACTACATTAATTTGCAGGCCTAGAGCAAAATTAAAATGTGGCGCTTCTTGTTAAAAAAATTATTAAGAATTTTCAAGACAGTGAAAACAGAGAATTAAACCAAGCATGTGTGTTTGGCTTCTTTGCATGGAGATTCATTTATATTTTTGCATGTTTCTGTAGTTTGTCCTTTTTTGTTACTGAGTAGTATTGCATTATGAATGTGTCACAATTTACCTACCAATGGATGGACATTTGTGTTGTTTTCAGTTTGGAGCAGTAATGAATAAACTACTACAGCATTCAAATACAAGTCCTTGTGTGATGTCTTTTGAAGAGAAGTTTTTAATTTTGATGAAGTCCAATTGACTTTTTTTCTTTTATGGTTCACGCTTTTTGTGTCCTACTTAAGAAATCTTTACCTAACCCAAGGTAACAAAGATTTTTTTTCCCATGTTTTCTTTCAGAAGTTTGAAAATTTTAGGTTTTACATTTAGTTTGCCCCATTTTGAGTTAGTTTTGTGTATATGGTGCAAAGTATAATTCAAAGTTTGTTTTTTCTTTTCTTTGTACATGGATATTCAATTGTTCCAGATCCATTTGTTGAAAATGCTGTCCTTTCTCCACTGAATTGCCTATGCACTTACATTTAGGTCTATGATCTGTAAAAGGGTTTTAGTCAGAGTGACAAGATCTTTTAATAAAATCAGGCAGCTGCTATGAGAACAATGGATTAACTATAATGAAGCAAAAGCGGAAGCAGAGAGATCAGTTGGAAGACTATTTATAGAACAGGTGAAAAATGATGAACGTTTGGGCTGGTTTTCAGCAGAGGAATGATAAAATCTCATTGTGGTTTTAATTGGCATTTTCCTAATGACCTAATTGATGCTGAGCATTTTTAATGTGCTTATTTGCCATCCATTTATCATCTTTGGTAAAGTGTCTATTCAAACTATTTGCCTTATTGTTGTTGTTGTTGCTGTTATTTTATATTTAGGGCCAATATTTATTGCAGAGTTTTAAGCAGAAGAGTGATGAGATCTCATTTTTGTTTTAATTGACATTTCCCTAATATGTTAAGATGCCAAGCATTTTTCATGTGCTTGTTTGTCATTCGTTTAATAATATCTTTGGTGAGGTGCCTATTCAAATGATATCTCTCTCTCTCTCTTTTTTTTTTTTACATTTAGTTCTATGGTCCATTGGAAGATTTTAAGCAGAAGAATTAAAGATCTTTTAACAAGATCATGCAGCTGTTAGGAGAATGGATTTTAATGAAGCAAAAGTAGAATTACAGAGATTAGTTAGGAGACTGTTTATAGCCCAAGTGAGAAATAATGGAGGCTTATACTGGAGTGGGAGTGGGAGAGAGGAAAAGAAATGGACAGATTTGGAATATGTTTTAGAAGTAGACTTGATAGAAACTGCTGGTAGATTAACTGTGGAAGATAAGAGAAAGATGGGGAATTTAGGGTAATTCTTATGTTAGGACTCAAACTGCAATAAAGATGGAGCGTCTGTTGACTAGGATAGAAAAGACTAGAAAGTTGTGGAAGAAGCAGGAGGGGAAGTGGTCTGTTTTTGCCGTGTGAAATGTAGGTGCTTATTCAATATCCGTGCCAGATGTGGAGGCATTTGGAGACACAAGTCTGGAATTTCAGAGAGAGGTCAGAGCCAGCGGTTTAAAAAAAAAAAAAAGTTGGCATGTAGATGATATTTAAAACTAAGATAACTTATTATGTATGAAATTGTGTGTCCCCCCCCTCCCAATTCATAGGCTGATGTCCTAACCCCCATGTGATTGTATATGGAGATAGAGCCCTTAAGGAAGTAATTAAGGTTAAACGAGGTCATAAAGGTGGGGCTCTAATCCAAAAGAACTGGTGTCCTTTTAAGGAGAGGAAGCGACACCAAGAGTACAAAACTCCTAAAACGTCAAGTAAAAGGAAAATAAAGAAGAAACAATAAGATTTAGAAACATTGGAGGTCACTAATGACCTTTACAAGAGTAGTCTTTGTGGATTGGTGCAGACAGGAGTTTGACTCAGCAGATGGAGTAGAAACTGTGAAATCAGACAGTAACTACAGACGAGTCTTCCGGATGTTTTGCCACGAAAGGGAGCTAAGAAATAGAGCAGTAACCAGAAGGGGATATGCAATCCAAAGAAGTTTATGAGTTTATTTTTGTTTGTTTCGTTTTTAAGATGGGAGGTAATAGTGCATGTTTGTGTGAATCATCAAGTAAAGAAGACTCAGCTGAGAATCAAGTAGAGAGAGAATCAATACAGGAGAGAGGGAAATAGATGCAGGAGGTAAGTCCTTGAGGAAATAGAGGAAATGGAATCCAAGTGAAGGGTTTGATGTTTGATGGGGGATGGGACAAGTAAATTGGCAGAGCTAATGGTGTAAAATGAAGGAATTCTCTCTGATTGCTTCTATTTTTCTCATTCAAATCTGAGGCAAGGTCACCAGCTAAAGTGGGAATGGGAACTTAGAGACTATAGGAGAAGGTGTGGTATAGTTGTTTTGGGAAGTGGGAGAGTGATCATACTATCGAGAAATCCCGTATGACTGCCCACTAATGTTGAAAGTCCAAGAAGGAAAGTCTTCCCTAAAAGGTTTTCAGCTGACTTGGCCTTCTATTTCAACATAGTAAATGGATCTCAGCTTTACCCCTAAATCAGGGACTGGAACTACCTTCATTGAGAACATTGGGCCTATATCCAATCAGGAAACATCTATGATTCTGTTAGCAAGAAAGAAGGCTGGGTAGGCAACCAACAGTATCTCCAACATATTGCCAAGTTGATAAGTGAAAAAAAGGGTATCATTGTTTAATTTTTAGTTATTTCTTTGATTTTTTTCATTTTGGTTGGTTATTTAATATTTTTTTCTTTTGTGAATCATTTGTTCATATAATTTACCCAATTTCCTATTTCTAAATTGAGTTTTATGAGCCTTTTATGTATTCAGGATAGCAATCCTTAATCTATTTTATTAACTTCAAAATGCATTTCCAATAATCATCTGGCTTTCTTTTCTGGTTATGGTGTTTTACATGTGCAGATGTTTCTAATTTTGTATCTAAATCTGTCAATCTTTTTCTTTCTTGAGTATCCCACATAAAAAGGATGCCCCCCCCAGGTAACTCCTGTGGCATCATGCTTTGAGGAAAACCCCAAGATTTTATAAATATTTACATATTTTTATAGTAATTTTATGGTTTCATCATATATATGTCTTTAATCTACATGGACATTGTTATACAGTGTGAGGTGGAGATTTGATTATTTTTCCTGTATGTTTAGTCATTTGCCTCAATGCAGCTCTGATCATGTTAGTCCTTTAATTAAATACTATCAATACTCTCCTTACCCTCCTAACTTTACCTCCAAAATAATGTCCAGATTTCCTGTCCTGGCATTCAAAGCACTCGATTGTTTGGCCCCATTTTATTTCCTGTCGCATTTCAAAGACTCTGATTTTCCTACTGGTTTTCAAACTGTACTCATATGAGACCCAAAGGGTTTCTGAGAATCTTCTTGGCATAGCATAAGGGAGCCAAACAGGTAAGAACCCAGCACTCACGCCTGCTTCAAGCACAGAAACCCCCCTTTTATGTGACTTACATGTTGATGCTTCTAGACGAGAATTTTATTGAAAAAATTCAAATGTTTCAAAAGAAAAAAAATCTCACTTCTCTAGACCAACTGATCTTCCTATGCAAGTCTCATAGTGTCTGCTTATCATAAATCAAGTTCTATAGGAAATAGACTTTGAGCCAGTTTATTTCCTCCATAAGAGGTTTATTGAGGGATGATGTTCCCCTATAGAGAAGGAAGAAAGACTAAGCAGAGGGAGATGTTGGAACTATGAAGCAGTTACACAGAGATCCCAGTCAATCCTAGAAGGAACTTTAAAGCTTAGATGAGATGTCCCAAACTGAGGTAAGGGGCCAGCGTTGTCCAATCATTGAATTGTGGCTGCCCTGACGACTAGTGTAAACTTAGATAAAGGAGCTCTTTTTGGTGATGGGCAGTTCCTAGAGAGAGACTCAGAGCTGTAAACCATCCACAGACCACAATCTCAACAATTGGAGGAGTGAGTGCCTCAGTTCTGCAAGGGGTTCTAGGCAGCACACACAGCATCTGCACCACTTCTATACATTGGCTCAGGCTATTTTTTGTCAAGGATGACATTTCTTACCACCTCCAAATCCCACCCATCCATTAAGCCTAGCTCAAATACTATATCCTCCAATAAATATTACCTGATTCTTATCATTGTAAATAATTTTTTCTCCTTTAAATTTCAAGCACTCTAACTATATTCCTCTTATGGCACTATGGCATTTATCTTGTTCTACCTTCCACTACAGCTATTTTTTACTTTAATAAATTGAGAAACTTTAATGATGCAGGCAATAAAATAGGACCTGGGGATACAGAGTGAACAAAACAATTATGATTCTCTCCATACTTTAAACAAATAATTAGAAGTTAAAGAGTTCACAGTAGTAAAAGAGCATGTAGAATGGAATTTAATTCAAACAAAGGTGTCAGGAAATGACTCTCTAAGGTAGTGATATTGGGGCAGCCGGATGGCTCAGTTGTTTAGAGCGTGAACTCTGAACAACAGGATTGCCGGTTCGATTCCCACATGGGCCAGTGAGCTGCACCCTCCACAACTAAGTTGAAGACAACAAGCTGCCGCTGAGCTTCCACAGAGGTGGCCAGATAGCTCAGTTGGTTAGAGCATGAGCTCTTAACTACAAGGTTGCCAGTTCAATTCCCTCATGAGATGGTGGGCTGTGCCTCCTGTAACTAAAGATTGAAAACTGCAACTGGACTTGGAGCTGAGCTGTGCCCTCCACAACTAGATTGAAGAACAACAACTTGGAACTGATGGGCCCTGGAAAAATACACTGTTCCCCAGTATTCCCCAATTTAAAAAAAAAATTCAATAAAAAAATAAAGAAGTGATATTAAATGCAAAAGGATAGATAGAGAGTTGCTCAATGAAAGGAGGTGGTGGGGATAAAGAGTGGGTTCTATTCAAGTAAGAGAGGGCTGCAAACACTAATGTTGACATTTATTCAACAAATATATTTATTGATCCCTTCCTTGTGCCAGACATCATCTTAGGTGCTGGGGTTCCATCACTGAACAAAATAGAATAAAATTCTTCCTCCCGCCCCCCCACCATGGAGTTTACATTCTAGGAAATGAAAAAATCCAATATATGTAGCATTTAGAGAACAAAGGAGAAAGTGGTGCAAGATGGTAAAGGTAGGGTTGTAAGGATAAGTAGAGGCAGACACCTAGTGGCCTGGTAAGAATTTGAAGATTTTAATACCATAGGACCTGATCAGATTGTTTTTTAAACAATCACTCTGACTGTAGTGCACATGCCCTGTCTCCCTTACTATACTGTAAACTTTTTAGAATATTGCTCTGTAACTAATAACCACATAAGACCCCTTTGTAAATAATGGACACCTAGTAAATAATAACACTGGCTAACACTTCGTTGCTTTCTATGTGCAGGAGACTAGTCTAAGCACGTTCTGTGTATTAAATCATTGATCCTCAAAACACATACTCTCAGTTGGCGGGCTGAAAGGGAGGAGGTATGCCGATTCCTTTGGAGCATTGGAACCTAAACACACCTGAGAATCTACAGATATTACTCTCTGTGTATGGTAGGAGAGAGAGGGAGTACAGAAAAAAAATCAAAATGCCACACACATAGCTCCATATGCCTTTTTTATTCATATCTTATTCAAACCAAATCATTTTAAAACATTGACAGTAAACTACAAAGGTAAGAAATACATAGATATGAAAACAATGTGATCCTATAGCCAAGAAAGACTGGTATGTGCATTTGCACATCTCTAGGACCCTCATCATATCATCTGCATTAATCATTATTCAAGTGTATGTCTAAAGAACATGATGACAAATATATGGTGGTGGAAGGAGAACTGACTCTGTGAATACACAATGTGATTTATAGATGATGTAATACAGAACTGTACACCTGAAATCTATGTAACTTTACTAACAATTGTCACCCGATAAACTTTAATTAAAAAAAAACACAAAACGATGTGCTAGTTTAATAAAATCACTGTACTTTCTGAGGAGCCATTTATTACAAAACATAACAATCTCATAAGCATCAAAAATAGTCCATGGAGGGTGGGGCATTAAACCTCAGGAATTTGTCACCTGGGATCTGTAAAGAGACCTGCCTGACTGGGATACCACCTCCACCCCCACCCATTTCTCCCAGCTTCCTGACATTGCCACACACAAGTGAAAGACTCCCCTGTGGACTTGAAAGAGCGGCTGTGCCTCCCTGACTGAGAAGCTAGATAAATATTACATTTATGAGGAGGCATCAGGGAACAGTCATGGACTGAGCCTCACAAGTATATTCCTATTTCCAAAGGAGAAACAGCACAATCAGCCAGGCGTCTCAGAAGACAAGGAACGGCAGTAAAGGTGTGAGGACATGGCTCTCTGGTGAAGGAAGGTCACTGTTATTACGGAGGATCTTTGACCAGAATTCCGTTTTATTACAAAGCAAGAGTGAAATAGCTTAGTGGTCCTTTCCTTCAAGCAATCCCAAAAAGTCAGTTCTTGGATTGTGTGTAGGTTTATCTATAGGTTTACCCATAAAGAAAAACATATAAATAATAATCAAGAGCTACACCCTCCCCCACTTGAGCTTTAGAGATTTATTTCTTCACACGAATTTCCCTAAGATTCGACCCCTTCTGTCTCTAGCATTTTCCTCCAATGAAGACTATAGTTGTACCCGCTCCTTGGGCCTTATCCCCCTCTCAGTGCTGAAGGTGTGGTAGACTGATTTGAGTAGGAAATTGGGGTACCTTGCTTTTTAACATTTCATAAACTTTGTTTAAACAAGTGTAACTAGGATTTTGCAATAAAAAGTATTTTTCTAGAAACCAAACAAAACTAACATGAGTTGTACCCAGCCATTAGAAAGGCAAAGGGAACTGCTTTTCTTGACAGCCCTAAAAAGCTTTAAATTAATGTCAAAGACAGTTCTGTCACAGAACAGAGGGAGACACATTCCAGCCCCTACTTGTTTATATCTTCCTGGGGCCATAACTCCACCCCACTCCATCCCCCCTCTGCCCCACCCCCACGGGAGACATCTTCCAGAAACAAAAAGAAGTCAGATTTAACCCTCTCCTTTACCACAGGACCTTTTAACTGCCAGCAAATATGTGACATGATGAATAACAGGCCGCTATTATACTAAATGTAGTAAAAATAAGTGAATAATATTAATATTCATTTAGTCAGCACATATCAGGAAGTTTTTCTCAATTCTCCCAATAAGCCAGATGAGGAAACTGAAGCTTAGAGAGGGTAACATGCCAAGTTATCTTCACACAATTAGTAAGTGGCAGAGTGAAGAGCAGATTGGCTTGACCCTAACATCTATGCTTTTACTACAGTACTACACTACCTATAAATTAAAAAATTTTAGTGTTATCTTTAAATAGGCTTCTTAATCATTAAGAGGTGAAATTGTTTTAAATTAAACATATCCAGATAGCAAGTGTACTATGGCTGAACTTAATGTTTACAACAAAAATACAACTGGTCAACCTAGTCAAGTTATTTTCTTTTTCACACACAATGTATAATATAGATCAATAAAATCAGAATAGTTGATTCATTTACTCAGTAAGTTTTTTGGAATTCCCTCCTGTATGCCAGTCACCAAGAACACAATATTGAACAAAATTACCAGTCTCTGACCTCTTGAATTTTACCGGCTGGTGAGAGAAACAAACATTAACTACAGAAGCACACAAATATTTAAATAATTGCACATTGTTATAAGCAATGTAAGGGACAAGTATGTGTTATGAAAGAATAACCTGAAAAACCAATGTTGATTGAAGAGTCAGGAAAGTTTCTAATCCGAAACTTGAAGGATGCACAGGAAGTAGGCTAAGAGTAAAGGGGAGGAAGATGTTCCAGGCATAGAACGTAATTTTTGCCAATGCCCTGAGCAAGAAAAGAGTTTGGCTCTTTGTAGATCAATGATCCCTGAGTAGGGAGTCTAGGAAGGAGATAGGAAATGAGGCTGGGGAAAGAAAGAAAGAAAGAAAGAAAGAAAGAAAGAAAGAAAGAGAGAGAGAGAGAGAGAGAGAGAGAGAGAGAGAGAGAGAGAGAGAGGAAGGAAGGAAGGAGGGAGGGAGGGAGGGAGGGAGGGAGGGAGGGAGGGAGGGAGGGAGGGAGGAGAAGGGAAAGAGGGAGGGGGAGGGAGAGAGAGAGACAGAGAGACAGAGAGAGAGAGAGAGAGAGAGAGAGAGAGAGACAGAGAGAAAGATGAAAGACAGAAAGAAAGAAAGAAAGAAAGAAAGAAAGAAAGAAAGAAAGAAAGAAAGAAAGAAAGAAAGAAAGAAAGAAAAAGAAAGGAAGGAAGGAAGGAAGGAAGGAAGGAAGGAAGGAAGGAAGGAAGGAAGCTGGAAAAGAAGAATACAGATTATCAGGAGTTTGGATTTACCCTAAATTCAATAGAAACCCGTTAAAGGATTCTAAACAGTGTAGTTTTAGAACCCAGTTTATCATTTTTAAAAGTTCAATCTGACTGCTGTGTACAGAATAGATGTCAGGAGGGCAAGAGGGAAGAGGGAGACCAGTTAGGAAGTTTTACTTACAGTCATCCAAGCAAAAAGATGATAGTGACTTGGACTAAAGTCAACAGTGGAACCTGGAGAAAAGTGAAAAGAATGTATACACATTTAGAAGATTATTAGATATAGTGATGAATTTGATATTGGAGAGAATGGGAAGCGGGTGGGACAAGGTTGGATCAAATATAAGTCCTGAGTTTGCAGAACTGAATTGAGCAACAGGACAGATAGAGGGACAGAATAACTTGAATATAAGAGCAAAAGAGGGTGGGACTTGTAGGTATAGTGGATGGATATTGTCTAGACCAGCACTTCTCATTTAATGTGGATGTGAATCACCCGAGGAATCTTGTTAACGTGCAGATTGTGACTCAGTATGTCTGGGGTGGGACCACAAATACTGCATTTCTATAAACTCTCAAATGCTAATGCTGTTGGTCCAGAGACCACATTTTGAGTAGTATGGCTCTATGCTAGCAACCTTATTTTATACACATAAGGTTGCAAACTTTTTGCCAAATAAAAAACAACAACAACAAACAAAAAACTTTTTATTTAATTATCGTGATTTCCTAAAGAAAGTGTATTTTAATTACAAAAAAGTGAGCATAATTTAAAAATAAAGATGGTTCTGTAATAAAAAGAGATTTAATTTTGGGAAAAGTACATCACCCTTAGTTTGTTCATTTGGCTGGAGATGAAGTGAAATTTTTATTATGGACTGATTTGAATAGCCACTGATCTAAACAAAATAACTTTTGATGAACAACATTTTCAAGTTTCAACTAGTTGTGGTCACAGTCCCTATTTCATTCTTTTATAAAAGTCAAAAATCTATCATTATTTATCAGGAACATCTAACCACTAGAATCAACCTAATATTGTTGGCTTCTAAGTACGTTTAGTAAAACTTTTTGAAATCATTAGAATCATAGAAAACTAAGGGGGGTGGGAGGTGGGAGATGAGGGTAAGGGGGATCAAATATATGGTGATGGAAGGAGAACTGACTCTGGGTGGTGAACACACAATGGGATTTATAGATGATATAATACAGAATTGTACACCTGAAATCTATATAATTTTACTAACAATTGTCACCCCAATAAATTAAAAAAAAATAGAATCATAGAAAATTTACACCAAATAGAACTACAGAAAGAAAATAAGTGCTGTTTTGGCACACTGATGTAAGTTGACATGAGAATTAGCTCCCTCTTCACATTTTTTAATGCTTTTGGTCAGACTTACTTTAGGTCAGATATATGTGTGTTCTAAATTATCAGAGAAAAGCTAGTAGCTTAGCAACTTTAAACAGTGACTAGAGAGCAAATAAATGGTCAGTGAGAAGTGTAGTACTGAATTTTAGATACTTTAGAGGAAAATTTTAGAGGAAGCAAGTAGAGTTTCAATACATAGAGTAGCAAGGTGACAAAAATTGTTCAATAAATTCCAACTATTGTAAAGGCTTTGCAGGCAGGATTGATGTTTTATACACTGTGGAATTCTCATAGTGCCTAGCAATATGCAGGGTACTAATTGGTCAGAAGAAAGGAATGTAAAACCTGAAAGAATAATAACAGTTAATTACAAAATGATAATGTTTCATGTGGTAAAATTTTACAGGTAAGTGAAGTGAATGGGAGCCAGCAGTAATAATTAACATATTTATCCTGTAGTATCAATTTATAATCTAATGAGGCAGTCAGTATTAGTGTTTATGTTTTAAGGATGCAAAACTTAGGTTCATAGAAATTAAGTCATGAAAAACTAGAAACAGGTAAGGGAGAGGAAACAATCATTTCTAACCCAATTAGTCTCTAGAGGATAGCCAAAAATTGCGACATGTCATGTCAAACCTTATGTCCTTATCCACAAACTATATATTGAGATTCTATTCTTAGAAGCCCATATGAACATAGTAATTAATATTAATGACTAACATACATTGTGACATCAAGTGTCAGTCATTGTGATAAGGACTTCATACAAATTAATTTAATCTTCATGATAACCCCATGAGTTAAAAAAAAAAAATTATCTTCAATTTACAGATAAGGAAGCATAGACACCAGAGCTAGAGATTGGGTTTCATTGTCCATGCTATTAAATATGCTGTGAAAATACCAAAACTGATCATAAAAATCAATAAAGATAAAACAAACTACAAACGTGTGTAAAACTAAACACAATATAAGAACTGCTTTGTAAATATGGAAGGTTTTTTCCCTCATATACAAGGTTTTACAATTAAGTTTGTGAACTTGCCACAGTGCACCTACATTGGCAGCACTGTACAAACAGCTCAGTAAGGTTCCATAACCTTAGTATATCAGTGTCTCACAGCTGTGTTTGTCAATGTGTAACAGTGTCTTAATGAGTGGCGTTCATTATTGTTATTCCATGTTTTTGTGTGCCATCACAACAATGTCTGAGCTTGAATTAGAGCAATGAACAAATGTTAAGTTTCTTGTTAAACTTGGCAAGAGTGGAAGTGAAATCAGGGACATGTGAGTCCAAGTTTCTGGGGATAATGTCATGAAGAAAACGGCAGTGTACAAATGGATTAAACATCTTTCTGAGGGGAGAGAATGCATCATTAATGAAGAAAGGTCAGGGCGGCCAGTAACAAACAGAACTGACAAAAACATTGCAAAAATTCATCAAATTTTGCGTCCAAATCATCAGCTGACTGTGAGAAGCATAGCAGACCAAGTAAACGTTGATAGAGAAATAATCAGGAAAATCTTAACTGAAAATCTTGGCATGAGAAAGGTGTGTCCTTTCTGAGCTCACTGATGAACAAAAGCAAAGGAGAGTCAAAGTTTTCCAATACCTTTTGGAGAGGCAAGATGATGTTCTGGGCCATGTATCACTGATAAGGAAACATGGGTGTACCAATACGACCCTGAAACAAAGCGTCAAAGTGCACAATGGAAGTCAGCCAATTCTCCACTACCAAAATGTTCCATCAGTCCAAATCAAGAGTCCAAACGATGTTGCTAACCTTTTTTAATATCAGAGGGATTGTTCATTATGAATTTGTACTAACTGGACAAACAGTTAACCAAGTTTACTCTTTGGAAGTGCTAAAAAGGTTGTGGGAAAAAGTTAAACGAAAACGACCTGAAGTTTTTGTCAACAATTCATGGTTCTTGCATCACGACAATGCACCAACTCACATGGCACTGTCTGTAAGGGAGTTTTTAGCCAGTGAACAAATAATTGTATTGAGCACCCTCCCTACTCACCTGATCTGGCCCACAATGACTTCTTTCTTTACCCGAAGATAAAGAAAATATTGAAAGGAAGACATTTTGATGACATTCAGGACATCAAGGTAATACGATGACAGCTCTGATGGCCATTCCAGAAAAAGAGTTCCAAAATTGCTTTGAAGGGTGGACTAGGTGTGGGTGTCAGTGCATAGCTTCCCAAGGCGAGTACTTCGAAGGTGACTATAGTGATATTCAGCAATGAGGTATGTAGCACTTTTTCTAGGATGAGTTCGCGAACTTAATTGTCATACCTTGTATACTTGTCTGGCCAAAGTTTCTTAAAGTGTGAGTTGATGAAATTTAGACTGCAGACATCTTTATCTGGTAAAATTCTCTATAGAAAATATTCTTCATTATTCAAAAAACTTGAAAAATGTGTATCTGGGATTATGAATATTTGTACTCTTTTTGCTTCTTTGGTTTTTTTCTTTATTACACATGCTGTCTATGTGATTTTTTTTTTAATTTAAAGATGATTGGAAGATCCCCAAAAAAACAAAAAACATTGTCAAGCCTGAATTTAAAAAGGTTGAATAGAACATATACCAATCATGCATATTTAAGTGACAACTAACAATTAGAAAACTATCAATTTCCAATTAAACATTGAACTTTAATACTATGTACTCAAAGTATAACCATTGATTATAAGGTTGAAAAAAATGATGAATTTTATCAACACAATAAAAACAATTTACTTTTTTTTTTTTAAAAGATTTTATTGGGGAAGGGGAACAGTATATATTTCCAGGACTTTATTGGGGAACAATGGGTTCTTCCCAGGACCCATCAGCTCCAAGTCAAGTTGTCATCCTTCTATCTTAGTTGTGGAAGGTACAGCTCAGCTCCAAGTCCAATTGCAGCAGCCTTGTTGTTAAGAGCATGCGCTGTAACCAACCAAGCTATCCACGTGCTCCCAAAATGATTTACTTTTGAGTAATGCAAAATGTATGCAAAGAAGTTCCAGCACTTAAATTAGCATCTTGAACCCAAATGAAGATAATTATATCTATATTTTTATTTTGGGATTCAAAAAGACACAAAGATCACATATATCAATCTTCATTCCACTGTACACTTTAAATATGTGCAGTTTATTGTATGTCAATTATATCTCAATAAAGCTGGAAAAACCTAGAAAAAAATTACTACATGGTTAGGTCCCATGGAAAATGCTTTTATAAAGTATAACAATCGCTTGATTTTTCTTTTTAAGTGCTACTGCAACACAGTTGGTTAGAAATGGTCTCATCAATGTATAGAGGTAGGTTGAATGAAAAATCGTATGGAAAAACTGAAACGAGCTTTAGAAAAATTATTTTGAGCGGGATCCTAGACATAAGTGTAAGAATATCTCCATGGCTCTGTGTGTGCAAAAACTAACATGGCACATAAAAGAAAATTAATTGGACTTCATTAAAATTAAGACTTTCTGAGCATCTAAGCTACAAGCAAGCTACAGACAAAAAGGAAAATATTTGCAATACGTATACCTGGCAGTCAGTGGACTCATATCCAGACTATTTAAAAACTTCCTGTAAATAAGAAAAAGACTGACAACACTTCACGGACAAAACACTTTACTCAGCACTTCACTGAAGAAGATATCCAAATGGCCAATATGCATATAAAAAATTATTTGACAACATTAACTATCAAGGAAATGCAAATTAAAATTCACAATGAAAAATTTATACAACCTCACCAGAATGGCTAAAATTTTAAAAGATTGATAAGACTATGTGCTTGCAAAAAAATAGAACAACTGGAAATCTCACACATTGCTTGTTGGAGTGTAAATTGATCTACTTTAGAAAACTTTTTGGTAATATGTAGTAAAATCACTATGCCCTAGGACTGAGCATTCATTTTGCATATTATTTCCAACAGGAATGAATGGGTAAGTCCATCAAAAGATGTTTATAGCTGCCTCAGAATACCGTCAAACTGTGAACAATCCAAAACGTTACACTGTGGTGTAGTAATGCAATGGAGTACTAATCAACAATGAAAAATAGTGTGTGTGTGTGTGTGTGTGTGTGTGTGTGTGTGTCCCGCTGCTGCTGCTTCTGAGTAAGGAATAATCAAGATGAGTTCTTGAAGATTAGGAGGAAAGGAAAAGGAATTAGCAAAGAGCTGGAAAAGAACTATCCTCCCATTCTGAAGCCAGGTACACTGCAATTAGACAAAACAAAACAGCAAACATTATAGACACAAAAGGTAATTTTCAATAGAAAACAAGAAATATGTGTTTCTATTAAACAGCATATTGTATTGTAGTGTGTGTGGAAAAACCGTTTTAAGCGTTCAGATGTAGATGGTAAAACAAAATAGTTTCCCAAGTAGTCACATACACATTTGTCTTCCAAAATAGATAAATCTAATTAATTCAGAATAGTTTTTCTTCGGAAATGTTTGAGTCATCTAACTTAGGTAACTATAAACGTAAGATTACAGCATTTGAGACTAAGAAGTTAACCCATGCTGAGTAATTATTAAGAGTTAATTTCTACAACTATGTATTGGCAATTTTCCTTTGTCTCGGACCCCCAGTTTCCACAAGCGCTAGGCGGGGATAGAGGAGTAGGCGATGGGACGGAGGAGGAGCGCTGGCACCAGCACAGTCCGAAGCGTAGCTGATTTCCTCCTACGGCAGCCCCCGCTCTGCGTGGCCCCGCCCCGCCCCGCCCCGCCCCGCCCCCATAGCGTCGGGCCCCGCGTCTCTATGGAAACGAAGCCCCCTTACGCGCAAGCAGTACCACGATGGCTGCTGGGGACTCGGGGGGCTTGGGCGGCTACTACTTCAGATATCTGCCTCAGAAAACGTTCCAGTCTCTGAGCACCCCGGAGACCACCAGCCGGCTCCGGCAGTGGTGAGAGGCCGAGGGGCAAGGAGAGAAGAGCCCCTTGGCCTTTGCGGCTGTGGATACACCCGCGTTGGGTGGGCCCCATCCTGAGCGAAACCCCGAGGCTGCACTAACACCTGTGCAGGGGCGGGTTCCGTGGGTGGGACTGGCCGAATGGGCGCCCTCAGCGGGTGCCAGCCTAAAGCTCACTGTTCTTTCCCTCCTCTACTCCAGGTCCATGCTGGGCAGAATCCAGGCACAGGCGTTCGGGTTTGACCAGAATTTTCAGGCCCACCGGAAGGATGATTTCGTTATGGTTAGTATGGTTGAAGAGTTCGTTGGACCTCTACTGATTCTCAATTTTTTCCCCGCTTCTACATAAATTCTTGACTCCATTACTTGTTGACGTCGTTTTCCTGGAGTTTTAAGAATAATGAAACGTGCAGATGATACACGTCAAAAGGAACTTTTATATTTCCCATCATCATATCGTACATAAGCTCATCTTCAGTATCCTATTAGAGATCCTTTCAATTTTGGAAAGTCAGTCTCTGGAAAATCAGTCTCTATTTTTAATACGAACACCTCATTTTTTGTATGATTACCCGGCTTTATTTGCTAGGCTTAGCTTCAAATTACTTTTGGTGGTTTCTCGAAATCAAACCTACTCTTGTGAGAAAGGGCTCTAACAACAGTTCCAAATGAGAGATTCTAAAAACGGAATAAGTCTTCAGCTGCTGGAAGTGAGTCCTTTGAAAAAAGAAAAAAATTCATTTGAAAGTACAAGTTCCTGTGCGTTGCTTAAAATTCAGTGACATTATTTTAAATACTGGGGTTTTTTTCCTCCCCAATCAAAAGAAAAATACTGTTATGATCTATGATGTTATCTCTGCCATTCTTGTCCTTCAGGCATTGCTGTTAGTCTATAGTTGGCATAGTTTATTCAGTCATTTACACACACTTCCTGAGGGCCTACCATGTGCGAGGAATTCTGTCAGGTGCTGGGGATACAAGACGGAACAAGACAGGAGCCTGGCTTTCCGGGATCTTACAGGCCTGTGGCAAGACTAATAAACAAAACAATCAGGTCATCTTATATAGAGTAATAAGTGCAGTAAAGAACATAATACCCTAATTAATAAACCAAAATATTTACTATGAGGGTGTATTAATTTCTCAGGGCTGCTATAGCAAAGTATCACAAACTGAGTGACTTAAAACAATGGAGATGTATTATCTCACAGTTTTGGAAGCTATAAGTCCAAAATCAAGGTGTCAGCAGGGTTATGCTCCCTCTGAAATCTGTAGGGAAGAATCCTTCCTTACCTCTTCCTAGTTTTTAGTGTTTGCCAGCAATCCATGGTACTTGTTGGCTTGCAGCTGCAGAACTCCAATCTCTATACTATCAAAGTCACGTAGCCGTCTCCCTTCATGTGTCTATGTGTCTCTTCTTTTTATAACACCAGTCCTATTGAATTAAGGGCCCACCCTACTCCAGTAGAACATCATCTTAATTAATTACATCTGCTATGACCCTGTTTCCAACTAAGGTCAGTTTCTGAGGTTCCAGGAAGTACATGAATTTTGGTGGGCACACTGTTCAATGCTTAAAAGCCTATTTCTCTTTCCCTAAGATAGTGTTATCATGTTAATATAATGCTATTATAATGCTACTGATGATGGCATTAATGACATTTCTCAAATATTCATGGTTAGATTTTTGTATTTTTCATTTATACCAGTACTGGCTCTCAATTAAAAAAGAAAAAAAGATTAGGATTTAATTCACTGAATTTTAGAGTGCTGTAAAATTCTTTAAATAATTCACTTATAAATATTTGTTGAATACTTAACTGTGTCCCTGGTAAAAGGTGTTAAAAAGGTAAAAAGATCTGATCTCAGGTTACAAGGCATGTACAGTTTTGGAAGCTAGAAATGTAAAACAATTACAACACAATGAAATAATTGCTATAATGAGGATATATAAGATGCCTTAGGCACAAAGAAAAATATCACCCAATAAAGAGGCACTGGTATTGCGAAAAAACTCATGGAGGAGGGTGTAGAATTCATTTGGGTTGTTCAGTAGACACAGAATTCTTCAATAAATTCAAGATTTATCCATAAAGCACAAGAAATTTCCCTAATACCAGCAATTTTTTTCTAATTTTCAAAATAATTCACGTTTGTTTACCCTAATTTTTCTCCTGTAAGGTAGACAGTATTATTTGCATATTGCAATTCAAAGAAATGTACTCATACAATCATTTTTACTTATGTAACTAATTTGGAGGAGATTTTTACTCATGTAACTAATTTGGAGGAGATAAAGCATTGTAGCTAAGAGCATGGCCCAGAAGGAGATTTACTTTAAAGCTAAGAATTTACAGGGCCCCTCACTGGCTCAAGCGCCTCACTTGCAGAACCCCCTTCCAAAGAACTCAGAAATTCTAGCAATATGGTCACATGGTCATATGTTTTTGAAAATTTTCAAAAATAGATGTTTTTGTATTCTTCAAGCCCTTAAAAGTATATGAGCTTAAAGTCCTGGATCCTCCCCTTATTTACCCTCTAGTTAGCTATGTTCAAATTCCAACTCTGTGACTTACAAGCTGTTTGACGTTGAGCAGTGACTTAACCTTCCTCAGCCTCCTTTTGCTTTTCTGAAAAATGATCATGTGCTTGACACATAATAAGTATTTTTGAATATGAAAATCATGCTGAATATCTGATGGGATTGTTACAAAGATTAACGGAAATAATATACATAAAATCACAAAATGCCTGGCTCATATAAGTGCTATTATTAACATTTGTGTACTACTTTACAAAGTATTTTTCTATAGCAATAGTGACTCCTGTGTGCCAGATTTAGCTTTCACCACTTTTTATATATTTGTCACTAATCTTTACAACAATCTGGTAAATTTGGCGTTTTGACCGCCATTTTATGGCTGGGGAAACAAACTCAGGATTGTTAAATAATTTGTGTGAGAATTCCCAGCAAATAGCAGAATCAGGCCTTCTGATTTAACTTCCATGTCATTTCTATTGCAAAAACTCATAACTGAACAAAGGATATTGCTTACACTAGAATTCCAGATTTGGGGTTTTCCCTTTCAACTTGAAAACAAAGTATATTCTGAAGTCCATTTGTGAGGTAGTAAATGGGTGGAAAGAAGGTAGGAAACATTCATCCAGCAAACATTTCTTTAGTTCCTTGGTCTGTACAGACAAACAAGACACAATTAAAGAGAGGAAAACAGACCAAAAATTGCATTGCAGAGAGACATGATATACATACCCTATGCATAAGGTGCTGTGGTGGCACAAAAGAGAAAGTGATTTTTTTTGACTGAGGTGGTCAGAGGAGGGTTTACAGAGGACAAGTCACTTGAGCTAGGGCCTGAAAGAAGGGAAGTTTGTCAGGTAGACAAAGTGGGGGGATATTTTAGAAAAAATCTTTTGTGCTACATAAAGGAGTTTGAGCTTTATTTAGCTAATGAGGAGTCACTGAAAGCTTTTGAAGAAGACAGTAAAATATAAAATACTGAACACTTTGGCAGAAGTGTGGAGGGTGGATTGTTAGGACTGAGTCTGGAAGCAGTGAGACCAAAGTGGAAACTGTTGTCCTCCTGACAGTATATGGTGATGTCCTGAATTAAGACAGTAATAGCAGGATGGCCTGCAGAGGTATTTAGGAGAAAGGCGGTACTCAATGACTAATAAGATACTGAGAGTAAGGCAGAACGGGAACATGTAGGATAACCAAGTTTCTGATTTGGTTGATTGGAGTGGCAGATGATACCATTAAATGCAGGAAAAATGCAAATGAATATAAATGAATTGAGTTCAGTTTTAGGCATGCTAATTTGAAGTGTATCCAATTGGCAGTATCCTAGATAGTTGAATATAAGATCTCACTTTGAGTTTCAAGAGAGACCTCTGGGCTCAGTACGTATTTTTGGCATCCTCACCGTAGGACTAGGGATAATGGGGAATCTTCCAACATAAACTGCAAGGAAGGTCCTTAATTTGCCGAGCTCTCCTGAAGATCTGCACAACACTTCTGCTTACATTTCATGACCAGACTGCTTACATCTCATGGCCACATACCATGGAGACTAGAAAGTGCAGATGTGTAGCTGAGCACGTTGCTGTCCCAAATAAAATTGGGATTACTTAAGGAAGGAGAGAATTGATGAGAAACTTATCCAACATAGGTGATACAGTCTGCCATACAGATGATACCGTCAAATATCTACTCATATGTCATATGTGTGGCCTATTATTATAGTAGACATACATTAAAAATTATATATAAAATTGTTAACTTAGAAATACTTTTCCACTCACATTTTATGAAACAAGTTTATTCAAATCTTCACATGCATTTTGACATCAGAATCTTTATTATCACTAATTAGTTTATGAATCATCTAATATTTGCCAAAGCACATCAGCTTCAAGTTATTTAAGATACAGAGAATTCCTCCGAATGCCTCACTGGAAATTCTATAACAAACCCGAAATACAATTTGCATACATTAGGGTAGAGTTGTTGGGGTTTTTTTTAATTCATTTTTTAGGCATACAGTTGTAATCTCAGGAACATAACTATCGTATTGCTTTATTTGAGGGGCCTTTATGAAGACCTAACTTCATTGGCTCCAGATCAACTCATTGCAGCCTACTTAGCCTACTTCCATTTATAATGACATCTAAATGTAACTGTAAGTTGATATCCCCTGGAAATGATTACCAAATCTGAATTAAATTTTCCCTTTTAATGACTCATTTAGAAGACCTTTAAAAAGCATTCAAAACCAGTGTTGATTGAGGTTAATTCCAGCTTATGTTTCTTTTCAAAACGTATATTACATAAACTAAAATAGTTGTATGAACACTCTAGTTTGAAAGAGTTTGTAAAATGAACTTCCTTTTTTTCTGAGAAAAAAAGGCAACTTCCTTTTTTTCTGAGAAAAAATTTTTGGGGAAACTTACTTTTCGTAATTGGGCATGTATGATACCTTTACCGTGTTTACCTTTACCCCCACCACTAGGATGTAAATGTCACGGGACTTTGTCTTGCTTGGCATAACGTAGACATTCACAAATACTTGTGGAATGTATTAACCTTCACCCACTCACCAGTCCTTTTCACTGTTCCCTTTCTTATTAAATGACATTCCTCCTGGTTTTTCATGCAAAAATTCCAGTAGTCATCTTTGATTCATCCTTCTCCCTTTTTTGCCCTTACTCCTAAATATTAACTGAAACCACCCACCTCTCTACCTCCCTACTTGCTGTAGGCTTGACTGATGTGAATATCAGATCTTCCTGGATCACAGCAGTACCCTCCCTCCTAACCAGTCTCTGTAGCTTTTCAATTCATTCTCTACACTGCAGCCATATTTTAAAAATATGACTCTAATCACCTTTCCTCTGCTTAAATCCCTTCAGTGTCTTCTTACTGCCCATAGATCAAAATGCTGATCAATCTAGATCCATCTTAGATTAAGATCAAAATTTTTGACTTGACCTACAAGGTCTAGTTTAACTCCTGTACCTCATCTGACCATTGCCCCTTCCACTTTGGTCACACTGAACCTCTTTACTTTCCTTGAGTGGGATGCCCCCTCCTTTCTTACCTTACAGACCTTAAACTTGCCATTGTCTCCACCTTAAAAAATAGTTTTTCGAGTGCCATGCAAGAATCAGATCAGAACAGCTTGACTGCTAAATTTTCAGGAATCTTTGTTTGCTGGTTGCTAAACTATTGGCAGCTTAAACTCCACCGTGGAAATCAGCACATGGCTATTATACAATCAGGGCTTTTTTGGGAGGGAGGGGTATCAGTCGTTAAACATTTACCAGTACACTCTTTGCCCAGCTCACTGCTACTCAGCTTTCAAATCTAAATCTAAATGTTCTTTCTGCATTATCCTTTCTCTCCAACACTATTCGATTAGGTCTGCCTATTCTGGGATTCTATAGCACACTGAAGTTCTTCATAATACTCATGGCATGTTAGTTAATAACCACCCTTTTAGTCTGTAAGTTCCATGAGGGCAGGGACTGTCCATTTGATTTTAGAATTAGGAAGTCAAGTATACTTTTAGTTGAGTGGTGGGAGCAGGAGCCAGATACAGAGGAATAACTGGTAGAGAAATAAAACAGATTCCTCTTTCAAGAAGATATTTAGGAAAAGAGTGATAGCTGGAAGGGAATGTCAAGAGAAATACTTGTTGCAACAATCTAAACAACAAAGAACTATTCATAGAATCAACAGTCCTGAAATAATCCTAACCCTTACCTTCTCCACCCCCTCTTCCCACAAGCCTACAACCACTACTTCTGAGGTACTTGTGAATGGTTTGGTATCTGTTCTTCCATAGTTTATGTTCATATAGAGGCTTCGTTTTGTTTTATCATACACATTACTCTTAAACTACTCTCTTTTTTACTCAAAATGCTTATGGTTTTCCTTTAAAATCAATACAATTTATTGAGTAACTGCTATATGCCAGGCCCCCTCTAGGCGCTGGGAATACACGAGTTAGTAAGAAAAACAAGGCGCCTTCGATGGAGCTTACATTTTATTCTAATACGTGCTTTCTTTTCAATAACTGCATACCATCTAATATAAATGCACTGTATTTTATTCAATCTTTCTTCCATTGATGGACATTGAAGTTGTTTCCAGGTTTTGACACTACAAACAATACTATAAAAAAATTCCTTATATGTAAATCGTATCTACTGGTGGTTTCATTTCAGCAGGACACATACCCAAAAGTGGAATTTGTTGGATCATAAGATATGCATGTTTTTAATATTCAAGATAATATTCAATTACTTCCCAAAATGTAAAGATTCACACTTCCACCAGCAGTGTGTGTGAGTGCTTATTTTCTGGTACTTTCACCAAAAGTTGCCAGTCTTTAAATCTTGCCAGTGTAATGGGTAAAAGTGATACCTTCTGGTCTTTATTTTCATTTCTCTCCCTGCTCTTGAAGTTGAGTATCTTTTCATAAGTTTATTGGCTATTTGTATTTTTTGCATGACTTTTTATATACTTTGCCCATGTTTAAATCAGGCTTGTCTTAACCACTGGGGATGTCGCCCCCATCCTTTTTTAAAAGGTCATGTTTGTTGCAAGTATTTCCTCCCAATCTGTTGTTTTTCTTTTCTTTAATTGCTCATCATGGACATCATTATTTCTTCTGATTGCCCAGCACCCTTTGAACATAATGTGATCTGCGATTAATTTTATTTTTAGAAAGTCCAAAGTGGTACTCAAAACACTTGCGTCTTTTGCACTCAGAGCACACACCTGGAATCTAGGTTGCCAATCAGACTTATCAGTGCAGGACTGGGATTTCAAAGTGAGCCCCTTAAGGAAAGAGGTGCAGAGACTCCATTTCAATGTCAAAGGTGGTGGCAAAGAAAGGTGTGTAGCTTTCAGGGAGGGCAGGCAGTCCTGGCACAGCAGTGGCCTCGGTGAGGAAGCAGTAGTGGCAGCTTCCTTTAGGGCTTGATGGGATCGCAGCAAGGATGACTGTTTCCTCATCAGGGCAGTTCTACATATAATTTTAAATTGTTCTCAGGGCCCAGACGTTAGCCCAATCCTCTCCATTTCCTGAAAATTATGTAGACTGCCTGAGATAATTTTAATAAGATTCTCTTCTGATATTTTCAGCCAGAGTAGCTGCCAGTGCTCGGAACTAAAACTCTTGACTATTTTATTTTGCCATATAGAAAATCATTGTTAGGAAGTCAAATCGATCACTTTTCTATGGTGCTCCTTGAATTAAATTGACGATTACTTTTAGATTTAGATCTGGTTAGAGGGATTGGGAGTAGTGATTACCAAGACAATTAATTGGGAAAACAAGCTCGAAGGAAAACAGAATTCGCAACCTCATATAACCTCCTACTTTTCACTGTAAATTAAGTGTCAAAGATGCCTGTACTTTGCTCTTTACTAAGTTAAGTATCGAAGATGCCTGTACTTTGACATACTGTGTTGTTCCTACTGATATAACTTGAAGGCAACAAAACTTCATTTTTTAAAAAAATTAGTTTCAGGTGTACAAAACAATGTAATAGTTAGATATTTATACCCCTCACAAAGTTATAATCTATGTACTACTACCCCTCTGACATCATGTATAGCTGTTACAGTTCCACTGACTCTATTCCCTATACTGTACTCCACATCCTGTGACTATATATATATATATATATATATATATATATATATATATATATATATATATTAAATTATAGTTGATGTTCATTATCATTCAGCTTCAGCTTCAGGTGTACACTGCAGTGATTAGGCATCTATACCGTCCATGAAGTGGTATCCCTAATAAAACAAGTGTCCATCAGATACCCTACAAAATCTTTACAACATTATTGATTATATTCCCCAAACTGTCTTTCGTATCCCCATGGCAATCTTATGGTTATCAACTGTGCTTTCTAATCCCCTCACCTTCTCCCTCCCACCCCCTTCCCATCTAGGAACCCTCAGTTTTTTCTCTATGTCTCTGATACTGTTTCTGATTAGTTTGTTCATTATTTGTATTCTTTAGATTTCACATATAAGTGAGATCATATGGTATTTGTCTTTCTCCATCTGACTTATTTCACTTAGCATAATGTTCTCTAAGTCCATCCATATTGTTGGAAATGGTAAGATTTCATTCATCTTTATGGCCGAGTAATACTCCATTGTATAAATGTACCACAGTTTCTTAATCCAGGCATCTACCGATGGGCATTTTGGTTGTTTCCATGTCTTGGCTATTGTGAATAGCACTGCAGTAAATATAGGCGTGCATAAATTTTTTCAAATTAGTGTTTCGGATTTCTCTGGATAGACACCTAAGAGTGGGATTGCGGGGTCAGAAGCTAGTTCCATTTCCAGTTTTTTGAGATACTTCCATACTGATTTCCATAGTGGCTGCACCAGTCTGCAATCCCACCAGCAGTGCATGAGGGATCATTTTCTCCACATACTCGCCAAAATTTGTTGTTTGTTGATTTATTGATGATAGCTATTCGCACCAGAGTGAGGTGGTATTTCATTGTGGTTTTTATTTGCATTTCTCTAATGATTATGAGGTTGAACATTTTTTCATGTCTGTTTGCCATCTGTATGTCCTCTTTAGAAAAATGTCTCTTCATGTCCTCTACCGTTTTTCAATTGGGTTGTTTTTTTTTTTTAGTGTTTGAGTTGAATGAGTTTTTTTAATAAATTTTGAATATTAACCCCTTATCAGATGTGTCATTGACAAATATCTTTTCCCATTCAGTAGAATGCCTTTTTGTTCTATTGATGGTTTCTGTTGCTGTGAAAAAACTTTTTAGTTTGATGTAATCCCATATGTTTATTTTTTCTCTTTCTTCCCTTGCCTGAGGGGATATATCAGTAAAAATATTACTAAGGGTAATGTCTGAAAGTTTACTTCCTATATTTTCTTTTGGAATTTTATGGTTTCAGATCTTACATTTAAGTCTGTAATCCATTTTGAATTTATTCTTGTATATGGTTTTGGGAGGTGGTACAGTTTCATTTTCTTGCATGTGTCTGTCCAGGTTTCCTAGTACCATTTATTGAATAGATGGTCTTTACCCAATGTAAATTCTTGTTTCCGTTGTTGTAGATTAAATTACCATATAGGCATGGATTTATTTCTGGGCTCACTATTCTATTCTATTGATCTATGTGTCTGTTTTTATGCCAGTACCATGCTGTTTTGATTACTATAGCCTTGTAGTATGATTTGATGTCAGGTATTGTGATACCTCCCATTTTGTTCTTATTTCTCAAGATTGCTGTGGCTATTTGGCATCTTTTATGGTTCCATATAAATGTTAGGGTTATATGTTCTATTTCTATGAAAAACGTCCTTGGTAGTTTGATAGGAATTGTGTTGAATCTGTGTATTGCCTTAGGCAGTATGGTCATTTTAATGATATTAATTCTTCCTATCCATGAGCATTGTGTGTGTTTCCTTTTATTTATATATTCTTTAATTTCTCTCTTCAGTGTCTCATAATTTTCTGAGTACAGTTCTTTTACTTCTTTGGTTAAATTTATTCCTAAGTATTTTATAGTTTTTGAAGCAATTGTAAATGAGACTATTTTCTTAATTTCTCCTTCTGATAGTTTATTATTGGTGTATACAAATGTAACTGATTTCTGACTATTAATTTCGTATCCTACTACTTTACTAAATTAATTTATCTAATAGTTTTTTGTTCTAATAGTTTTTTGGTGGAGTCTTTGGGGTTCTCTATATATAGTATCATTTCATCTGCATATAATGACAATTTTACTTCCTCCTTACCAATTTGGATGCCTTTTATTGCTTTTTCTTGTCTGATTGCTGTGACTAGAACTTCCAGAACTATGTTGAATAAAAGTGGAGAAAGTGGGCAACCTTGCCTTGTTCCTGATCTTAAGGGGAATGGTTTTAGCTTTTCCCCATTGAGTTTGATATTAGCTGTGGGTTTATCATATATGGCCTTTATTATGTTGAGATATGGTCCCTCTATTCCCACTTTCTTAAGAGTTTTTATCATAAATGGCTGCTGGATTTTGTCAAATGCTTTTACTGCATCTATTGAAATGACCATGTGGTTTTTATTTTTCATTTTGTTAATGTGCTGTATCATATTAATTGATTTGCCGATATTGAACCAAACTTGCATACCAGGAATGAATCCCACTTGATTGTGGTGTATGATCTTAATGTACTGCTGAATTCTGTTTGCTAATATTTTGTTGAGGATTTTGGCATCTATGTTCATTAGGGATATCGGCCTGTAGTTTTCTTTTTTTGTAATGTCTTTGTCTGATTTTGGGATCAGGGTGATAGTGGCCTTGTAAAAAGAGTTTGGGAGCCTTCTCTCCTTCTGGAATTTTTGGAATAGTTTGAGGAGAATAGGTAATAATTCTTTTTTGAATGTTGTTAAAATTCACCTGTAAAACCTTCTGGTCCAGGGCTTTTGTTTGTTGGGAGCTTGTTGATTACTGATTCAATTTCACTGGTAGTAATTGGAAAACTTCATTTCTTTCTAAAGCATTTATTACTTAGACATTTTACGAATTTAAATGTCTTTCCCCAATTGAATTGAATGAGATTTCATTGTAGTTATTTTAGAAGTTAATTCTTATTACTGTTTAAAATAATGTATCTAATTTGTTCCCCTCAAATTGTGTTTTAGGCTTTTTTCAAAGACCCAAATGTTATTGCCAATTTGAAGTTACTTTCAGATTCTTCTGGACAGTGGATTACATTAGGTAAATAAAATTTGTTTTCATCTTTTCTGATGATTATTTTATTATAACAACATTTTGCCTCGGAAATTTTTATTAAAATACAAATTGTGAATAATGACTCAGTTGTTCGATAACAACAAAGTCAAGTATGATCAGCTGTGCCAGGCCTGCCCTCCATCTTTCTACTATCGTGGTTTAGCACATAAGAGCAATTTTCCTCTTATTTCATTATTTGGAAAGTATTTATTGTGCACCTTTCATGGACTCTGCCAGAGCAGGGAAGATTAAGAAACTCAAGGAACTTGTTGATATGTAAAAAAAAAAAGTGCACTAATGTATCACTGGTGCTACCATAGAAGTGGGAGCAAGAGGAAGGGAGTGGTCAGTTCTACCCAGGGGAAGGGGCCAGGTAAAATTCCACTGATTTGAGGATACTTGGGCAAAATGTCAGTTGGGGCAGAAGAATTAATTTCTGACAGGAAGTAGCCACCATGGAACGTTCTTTAAAAATAATACCTGTCACCCCAATAAATTTAATTTTTAACAAGTAATAATAGTGCGTTAACTCTTGGAGGAGAGAGTCTTAAATTCTCAAAAGGAGAAATTTGTATAGGTAATATTTTTATAGTACTTTGAAACACAGCTAGAAATCTTTAAGGAAAATTACCCAAACACTTAATAACACTCAAATGACTTAATAACTTTTAGGTCAAGGAATAGATCAGAGAGTTACTAGAAAGCTATTTTGAAAACAAAAACATGAAATATATATATATATATGTGTGTGTGTGTGTGTATATATACGTATATATAATTTTTATTTTATTTTTAATTTAATTTTTTCCATTACAGTTGACATACAATATTATATTAGTTTTAGGTGTATAACATGGTGATTAAATATTTGTATAACTTAATGAAGTGATCACCCTGATAAGTCTAATACCCACTTGATACCATACATAGTTATTAAACTATTATTGATTATACTCCCTATGCTGTACTTTACATCCCCATGAATGTTTTTATAACTGGCAATTTGTACTTCTTAATTCCTTCACCTCTTTCACCCCATTTGGTAACCATCAATTTGTACATAAACACTATATTTTAAACTTTAGATTGAGGCCTCTTAACAGTAGAACAAACCGTTCCATTTAGAAGGAAAATCTGATTGGTAATGTGAATTTATATTCAAGAAAAAGCTAGTTGATTTTAAATTGTATGGGGTTGTTTAATGAATTCTGACATTGCATTTTTATGGAATTCTAGGAGCCTCACACAAAAACAACTTTTTTTAGTATTAGTCAAAAACAAGATTACAAGCAGCTCATGATGTTAGACTTTAGTAGGTCATATTTTATTGCTTTTGGCTAAAGGACTACTGCAAAATTTATAAAGTAAAAAACTGGTACAGTGTGATCTTCAGACTACTTACAAAGTTAAACTAAGTGAGCAAATATATTTACCAATTCAAAATCTTTGAAAGGAAATAATCAGAGCCATGTATCACAGTGTTTATAAGGCCTTTTTACAGTAACTTCAGTCAATTCATATACAAAAAATAAGGTTCATTGAAAAAAGTGTTTACCCTTCCCCCTGTATTCATACATACTTCACAAAAGACAACTGACTTTTTTGAAAAAGGCATTACAAAAAGAGAGGTCCTAAAATTCCACATATGCCTGACAGAATCAATTAGAAGTACTCTGAAAAATAGGGCAGAAGAGGTAGCACTCATTTCAAAAGGAGACGCTTCTAGTGGATTGCCAGTACTCTTCCATTAGCTTGTTTTTATCTCCTTCTACTTGCTTTTTTTCTTCTTCTGAAATATTGACCATCTTCTCTCTAATTTTCCTCTGGGGCCCTTGATAAGCAAAGAAAATGAGAGAAAAGACATTCTTATAGCAAGTGAACCAATTGTAGAGCGTGAGATGGAACCTCCTTCACTACTGGCTTCATTGCCTTGATTGGCAGTTGTTGGTGCTGCTTCGTCCTCTCATCCAGCTACTGTAGCCTCCTTCATTTACGCACATTTTGCCTTTTTGTGACTAACATATAATGGGTGCTTCCTATGTGGTCAGCTAGGAGCATTATGCACATTATTACCTCTTTTAATTCTCAAAACAACTCCGAGAGAGGCATTATATAATCCCTGTTTCCCAAATGAGGAGTCAGAGTCATGAGCTAAGTAATTTGCAGTTTTACACAGCTGGCTGGATAGAGTTGAGATTCAAATCCAGGCCCAGAATTCAAGACCTTGACCTCATCCTGCCTCTGCCACTCCCACCTTGATGGGATTGCCAGAAGAGCACCAACTCGGACACCAAATAAAAATGAGACACTTAGTGTATTATAATGTTAGTATCAAGGGGAAAAAAGAATACATTTTTAACTTTCAATATGATTATAATGATGCATTATATATCTTATAAATGCTGGAGATGTAATTTAACCAAATTCCTACATAACAGATGGCATGTGCTATGCACTGAATTGTATCCCTCCAAAATTCTTATATTGATGTCTTAACCTTCAGTGTGATGGTATTTGGAGATGAGGCCTTTGGGAGATAATTAGGTGTATATGAGATCTTGAACACCCACAGTCATGGGATTAGTACCCTTATAAGAAGAGGAGGAGACACCAGAGCTCTCTGCAATGTGCAGACATAGCTAGAAGGCAGCTGTCTGCAATAAAGAGTCTTCACCAGGAACTGAATCAGCCGCACCTTGATCTTGGACTTCCCAGCCTTCAGAACTGGGAGAAATTAATGTCTGTTGTTTAACCACCCAGTCTATGGTACTTTGTGATAGCAGCCCAAGCTGAGTAATACAGATTTTGGAAGTGGAGTGCTCCTGTAACAAATACCTAAAAATGTAGAAGTGGCTTTGAAACTGTAATGGTAATGGATATAGGCTGGACAAGTTTTGAGGTGCCACCTGGAAATACGGATGTTAAGGTTGATTCCGGTGAGGTTTCAGACAGAAATGAGGAATGTGCTGTTGGAAACTGGAGGAAAGGCAATCCTTGATATAAAATGGCAGAGAACTTGGCTGAACTGTGTTTTAGTGTTTTGTGGAAGGTCGAACTTACAAGTGATAAAATTGGATATTTAACTGAGGAGACTTCTAAGCATAGTGTTGAAAGAGCAGCTTAGCTCATCCTGAATGCTTATAATAAAATATGAAGGGAGATGAAGAAGGAATTGTTAAGCAAAAAGGAACCAGAACTTGAAGATTTGGAAAATTCTCAGCCTATCCATATTGCAAAAAATGAGAAAGCTTTTTCTGAAGAGAACACTAAGTGTGTGGCTGAGCTACCATTTGATAAAGAGATCATGGGTGCAGTTTGTGTACTTAATCAGGCATTCCAACAGAAGCTAGGAATAGAGATGGGATTGTACCAGCAGTGACACTGCCAGTTTAAACTAAAGAGGACAGAAAAACTAGATGAAATGAAGGCTGTCAGACTTCTTGGATCCTACAGGACATACCATAGAGCCATTTGGCTTCAAACATGCTCTACTTTTCAAAAACGAAGAACTGAGAATGCAATTCGAAGATAATCACGGCCACCCTCTCAGTTTCAACAACCATAGTGCCTTGCGCGGGAGAATAGTGGAGGCGGGACCACTGCCCCAGCAGCGCATGGACAAAGAGAATTATTCTTGAGGCTTAAAATCTTACGGAATTTGCCTTGATAAGTTTGAAACTTGCTTAGAACTATCATTTCTTCCTTCTTTCCTGTTTCTCCTTTTCGGAATGGAAATGTCTATCCTATGCCTGTCTTACCATTGTATTTTGAAAGCACATACCTTGTCTGGTTTCACAGGTTCATAGCTGGAGAGGAATTTTGCCCCTGGATGAGTCATACCTCTAGTCTCACCCATATCTGATTTAGATGGTATTTAGATGTATTTAAATACCCATATCTGATTTAAATGGAATTTAGACTTTAGAGTTGATGCTGGAATGAGTTAAAACTTTTGGTGCTTTTGGGATAGAATAAATGTATTTTATATATGACAAGGACATGAATTCTGGGGATCCAGGAGCAGAATGCTATGGACTGAATGAATTGTGTCCCTTCAAAATTCATATATTGAAGTACTAACCTCACCCATGACCTCATCTAACCCTAATTACTTCCCAAAGGCCCCATGTCGAAATGCCATTACGTTGGGGGTTATGGCTTCCACATATGAATTTTAGAGGGACACAATTTAATCCATAGCAAATGTTACTTCTATGCCTCAGATTAAGTAGTTTGAATTTAATTACCTTCTCTCACCATCCAAACCCTCTTGTCATTCCTCATATCAGACCTAGGGTAGATTTGTTAAAAATGGTATGTTACCCAGTGTCAGCCCCTCATTCCATGGCTACCACTTCATCTTCGAAGACTGTTTGACTCTTCACTGCTCTTGTTCTATGGTCTTCTAATATTGCTCAGACCTACGCCATCATTTTCTGTGGTCTATTTCCTTCAATCCCCCAGAGGATTTTTCCTCTGAAACAAAGGAACTTTTCTTAGCAGCATTGAAATTACATACACAGTTCTGGGCTTTAGGCATCCTTCTTGCCTTTACACTAGCCCAGCTCAGGTCGTAGCAGGACTCTAGGTGGACAGCAGAGGGAAGAAGTGCAAATTATAGCCAATATTACTCTTCTCAAGCTCAAGCTACTTCTCAGGTCAAAGATCTAGCAAATGTATTGAGAGAGGACACACCAAGGATGACGACACCTGTATCTACAGTCTCCCTGGAACTTGGAAGAAAGAACACCACCCCTCTATATCTGAGTGAATTCCTGTGTATGTGTGGGTGCGCAAAAGAGAGAAATTGAGTGATTCATTGAGGCAATAATAAAAAATTCACTTTAAACTTTGTCTTTCTGTAACTTAATAGAACTTCTAGTAATGGAAAATCCATTCCTGAAAGACACATTAATGAAGTAAGTGTGGGGTGGGAGAAGGGTTGGAAGGATGAAGAACTAGAGCTACAACAGAAAAATAGACAAAACACCATGATTTCAAATTTCTGTAATTCCAAACTTGTGATAATTCGGGGCCTTATTTGAAATTTACCTTAAAAAGGAAAACCTTTTCTGTAGTAAATACTGTAAATGAGATCACAAGGGGGAGATTTTTAAATGGAGAGGAACATTTCCAGGATACCCTCACAGACTTTAGAAATATGCATTACTTATGTTAATTAAAATTTTTATAGTATGAATTATATAGCATTAAGCATAATACAAATCCAAAATCATATAAAGTAACTCCTATGCTTTTATAGGCAATTCTGATATATGCATTAAAACTGATCTAAGAACTCTCTACTACACAAAAAAAATCGATTTCATTTTAAGCATTTTCTAATTTACATATCCTTCATCTAAGCCTGAAATGGTGAAATTTTGTTACAAACTTTTAATGATTAATAAAAATGAAAAAGCTGCAAATTATAAATTTAATAAAATCCTTAAACTATGTGTCTTTTAAATATATCAAAACATGTCAAATTTTGTTACTTTGAACCTCTGCATAGTGATATTTGTTTTGTTATAGTGAAATAATTGAGGATAATAAATACATTTTTATGTCTCTTTATAAAATGTCTTTTTTTCAGGAACTGAAGTGAAAAAAATTGAAGCTATAAACATTCCTTGCACACAGATTTCGATGTCATTTTTTAATCGGTTATACAGTGAAGACATTGTACGAGACAGTGGACATATTGTTAAATGTTGTGATTCTTTTTGTGATCCCTTTCTTATTTCTGATGAGTTACGAAAAGTAAGTACAGAATTTTTAAATTACACAATAGAATTTTATTTCAGGAAGTGACTAATGTAAAAAAACTTTTGCCTGTCTAAACCCATAAATTACCTCTTCTCACTGAATAATGATCAATGATAGTCACTACATTGGTAGATTTCTTCTTGGATGAGGCTTTTACTGTCAACTTACGTAATTATGTATGTACTCAGTTCTCAACGCGGTGTTACTAACATCTAATGGGTGGAGGCCAGGGAGGCTGCTAAACATCATACAATGCACGGGACAGTCCCTCACAACAAAGTTATCTGGCCTAAAATGTCAGTAGTGAGTGCTAACTGTAGAGAAACCCTGGACTATTTAATTGATGGCTATTTTTCTTCAATGCGGGGCTCTTAACATATCAAATGAGTATTTAAAAACATCCCTCGAGTAAAAGAAGCTTCTTATTTCATTGCAGAGATCAAAAAAGCCATTTGACTAAGTTAATTTTGTTTTAGTGAAAAGTGTACTGAACTTGAATTATGTACAGGGTTTTGGTATCAAATAGGTTTAGATCCAGGCTTTGCCACTCAATGACTGTGGTATTTAACCCTTCAGCTTCAGTTTCTATATCTATAAAATGGGAATAGTGTAAGAATTATGTGAGATAATACATTTAAAGTTCTTAGCACAATGCCTGGCACTTAGTAAAATATTAATGACTACTACTAATTATTAACATTCTTCATTAAAAGAAAAGAGAGATGTACAAGTTTAATGTATTGCAAATCCAGATAGGAACGAACTAAAGAAGCTACTGATGCACCATTCTGGACACAGAATGTCTGTAGGAGACCAGGAGGCATCCAGCCAGTCTATTTATTGATCTACACTAGTACAATACCTAAGAGAACTCTTAGTTTAAGAAGAAAATAAAATGAACTAATTGAGAATAACCAAACTGACACAACTGAATGAGACTATGTATAGTTTACTCTTTCGTTAAGTGAAGTATATTTATGTTTAACAAGATAATATAAATATTTTACAGTGGGGATCTGATATTAATTTCTACTCATTACCAAGGATTGGAAATTACTCAGAAAGTGTCTGGTCTAGTCTGGGATTCCCTCCCTTTGGGTGCGACTAATCTCAGCCCTTCTCTCTGTCCCTGACCTGTGCTGGCATACTTAATTTTTTTGTCTCAAAAGGCCCAGGTAGCCTTACCCCTGATTTTGGAGAGTTCACCAGCACTTCCACAGAGAGAGCCTCAGCAGTGGACTTTTTGAAAGGAAGATTTGCTTTCCAACAGAGGACTGTTTAAAACTTCCTGCCGCTGCCTGTCTTGTTTATGCCATGAATAGCACCTCTATTTAGGAAGTGGCCGGAACGCAATGTTTTCCGTCTACGGTAGTTGCCTGTATGTTTTACTCTTGTGTTCTTTACCACTCTGTGGCAATGGGAAAGGTTTTAACTTGGTTGTGTTCTGGCTGAAAAATAAATAAATAACTTCCAGATTTAGCCTGAACTAAAAAGGGCCCCCCCCCTTGTGCAGCAACACAGATTCTATTGGCGCACTGTAACATAAGTACTGATAATAACCTCCTTCCTGACTGCGGCTCAGAAGTTTGATTCATTAATCATTGCATACCAGCTCTCTGAGGGCTACGCAGGTGAACAGTCTGTATGTGAATGGAGAGGGAGCCCAACCATAGAATGTTACTGTTTTAACATTCATTCCAAAATTTGTTTAAATTATTATTTTTAAATTGCACAGCCTAATCAATCCAATATATGAGGGTGCTCGTAAGCAATGTGTTAACCATTCTTAAGGGCTTTAGTTACCGTTGTGTTAAGCCAGATCTTTAGGTAGCTACAAAGTTGGGCTTCAACATCACCTCATTCCTTACAGAAGGGGAGGGATGGAGAGAGGGGAGACGGACGTGCAAGTGGCACACCCAGAGAGCAGTAAACTATGGACCACTTCCCTTTACCTATCTTACTATATGTAACTTTGGCTTTCATCAAGTCACCATAAGTAAACTGTATATAGTCAACACCATAGAGTTTATTATTTTTAAAAATGCCTCTTATATAATGACCTTGTGATGGATTTTCATTTGAGATTGGGGTAAATAAAATGTTAAGCTCAGCCAATTTTCCTAATTAAGTGTACTTCTTACTACTAGACAGTGATTGTTGTATAATTTATAATTCCCTCTTTTATTTGTATGGTAGTGCTGTTTTGTACAATTTTTATAGCTTTTCTCCATTTAGAGTTCCTGATGTGTTATTTGTTGTCTCTTCCCACTTTATTTATTGGTTACAGTTTTTGTCTTTTATTATTTTTATCTTATTTCGTCTATATTTTATTGTTAGCTATCCCACATTCTTTTTTAAAAGTAGGTAGGGTATAAAAAAATTCAGTGAAAGACATATATTATAGCTTACATTCATCACCTTGTTCACGTCCACCACAGTCAACAAATTAATCAATAGTCTGTAATGCCCAATGGTAAAAGAAAACGCCCAACTTCAGACCTACTCAAACTGTTTTTTTTTTCTTTTTCTCATTAAACTTTGTTTTAATGGGTCTCAAAATTCTGTGCCAGATAGTTGGTCAAGTTGTTTCCATTGAAAAGTACTGATATTAAAAACTAATAACTTGAAAACTGCCACACACACACAAAAAATGGTCCACAAAACATTGTTCTTTCCTTCTGAAGGTTTTATGATGCATTGTAATCATTAACCAGTCTTTTACTGTTAAACTTAAATGGCCAATTGCGACAAACAGTTCTGAGACCATTCTTCCACCACTGATTAAGACTTGGGTGGCAGGATTTGGGGATAATATTCATTTAGCCTTCTGAGCTTTCTGGGCAGACTTGGTGACCTTGCCAGCTCCAGCTGCCCTCTTGTCCACCACTTTGATGACACCCACAGCAACTATCTGTCTCATGTCACAAACAGCAACACCGCCCAGAGGAGGGTAGTCAAAGAAGCTCTCAACACACATGGGCTTGCCAGGAGCTCTATCATTGATGGGAGCATCACCAGCTGTCAGAAACTTCGGGCAATCTTCCAGCTTTTTCCCAGAATGTCAATCTTCTCCTTCAGCGCAATAAATTTGCAAGCAATGTGAGCTGTGTGACAATCAAGCACAGACGCATATCCAACACTGATTTGGCCTGGATGGTTCAGGATAATCACCTGAGCCATGAAGCCAGCTGCTTTCATTGCTGGGTCATTTTTGCTGTCACCAGCCACACTGCCACAACGAACATCTTTGACAGACACATTCTTGACATTGAAGCCCACATTGTCCCCAGGAAGAGCTTCACTCAAAGCTTCATGGTGCATTTCAACAGACTGTACTTCATTTGTAACATCAACTGGAGCACAGGTGACCACCATGCCGAGTTTAAGAACACCAACCAGTCTCCACTCGGCCCACAAGGATGGGACCAACACCACCAATTTTGTAGACATCCTGGAAGGGCAGATGCAAGGGCTTGTCAATTGGATGAGTTGGTGGCAGGATGTAATCCAGAGCTTTAAGCAGCGTTGTTCCACTGGCATTGCCATCTTCATGGGTGACTTTCCGTCCCTTTAACTAAAGCATGTTAGCACGTGGCTCCTGCATGTTGTCACCATTCCAACCAGAAATTGACACAAATGCTGCTGTGTCAGGGTTATAACCAATTTTCTTAATGTAGGTGCTGACTTCCTTGATGATTTCCTTGTATCTCTTCTGGCTGTAAGGCGGCTCAGTGGAATCCATTTTGTTAACACCCACAATTAGTTGTTTCACACCCAGTGTGTAAGCCAGAGGGCACGCTCACAGGTCTGCCCATTCTTGGAGAGACCTGCTTCAAATTCACCAGCACCAGCAGCAACAGTCAGGACACCATGGTCAGCCTGAGGTGCCGGTAATTGTGTTTTTTATAAAGTCTCTGTGTCCTGGGGCATCCATGATGGTCACGTAACACTGCTGGTCCCAAATTTCCACAGGGAGATATCAGTGAGCCCACACTCACGTTCAGCTTTCAGTTTATCCAAGACCCAGGCAGACTTGAAGGAGCTCTTTCCCATCTCGGCAGCCTCCTTCTCAAATTTTCTGATGCTTCTTTTGTCGATCCCACCACATTTATAGATCAGATGACCAGTAGTGGTAGACTTGCCGGAATCTATGTGTCCAGTGACAACGATATTGATGTGTGTGTTTTCCTTTCCCATTTTAGGTTAGATTTAGCAGTGGTTTTCACTACACCTGTGTTCTGGCAGCAAACCCATTAGGAAAAAGCCAAACTATTTTCTGAAAGAGGTAGCAAGTTCTCAAGAGAGCAAGAGTCACTGTAGATTGGTGATGTATAAGGTGATATTATTAGAAAGCGGGAAAAGGAGAGGTGGTTATGAGGCTCCAGTTACCTGAATAGTTCAAACTGGAGTAACAATGGGAGTAAGGAAAGTAGTGATCCAAACACTATTAGAAAATCACCATTGTGTTTAGCTTTAATAGAAGCAAAGTCTGTAGACCTTATGGGATGGAGAAGTTTCTCCATTTATTTGTGCTGTTGTTTCCAAGTAAGATTTAAGGTGATGCAACACTGAAATTGCAACAGCAAACAATTACTGAAGACACAAACTAGAAAAAAGAAATAAAGTAGAAGACTTAGATTTCGATTTATTTCTTTCATTGAACATTAGTACCTAATGATAGGGTGGGGTAGGGGAGAAACAAGTGCTGCAGGCCTCACAGATCACCCTCCCCAGTTGGCTCAGGATTGGTTCTAAAAACAGGACTAAGATTATTTTTAAATATCTAAATTGAAACTTTCAAAAACATAAAAATTAGATCTTCAAGTTATGTTACATTAAGATGAATTTTGTCATCTTACATAGGTTTTGCTAGTAGAAGACTCAGAAAAATATGCAGTATTCAGTCAACCAGATAGAGAAGAGTTCCTGTTTTGTCTTTTCAAACATCTTTGCCTTGGTGGAGCCCTTTGTCAATATGAAGATGTGCTTAATCCGTACCTGGAAACAACAAAGCTTCTCTATAAGGATCTAGTGAGGTAATGCTGCTAGATTACAACCTGTAAGTCTCTGGTTAATAGAGGAAATTATTTGCTTAACTATGGTGGGATTACCTAACATCTGTTTGTGGTCCTATTAACAACCAAACTGTGTTTCTCATAGCCCCCTCCTCTTCCAGGCTGGAAAATTTCTAGATGTCCCTGACCTTCTTTGGTACTCAGTCCTCTCATTCTTCACCTGCCTCTTTTTGTTTCCTCATTCAGACCTGTTATCCGCTCCATCCCTTATTAGCAACTGTGTCTTCCACATCTCCTTTTGTTACGCTAGGCCTCCTTTTAAATCTCAAGGGAACATGAGATCCCTCAGGATGTTTGAATTTGCTTGACTAATAGTCAAAAAATGATTACCTTTGTTCTAAAGAGGTGGGAGAATTTCATCTAGGTGTAATCTTTACTTTTCAAACTAATCCCAAACTCCGTTTTATTTTAGGTCTTCCACTAGGTTTGGTTTTGTTTTATTTTCTTTTTGAAGATCAAATAAGGATAAAAACTTTATAAATCTTTTACTTATACTTTAATTTTATCCGAAGTGAATGTTCTCTGGTTGGTTTTTTCAGTGATGAAGATATTGGATCATCTTTATAGGCAAAGGGGATAGGAACAAGGAAAGCAGAGTCCCAGAGTTTAGTTATAAAATGTACTTTAATAAAACAACAGAATTGAATTCTTGATTGTTCTCTTGATAGCTTCTCATTGAATTCTTGATTGTTACTTTACTTATACTCAACCCCTCAATTCTCATATCCATTCCATGTGTCATATAGCTGTACAACAAACTGTATGATTGAGCTATTTTAATTTATTTCTGATATGGTTTTAAAAACAAAAATATTTCTATAAGCTGTCTCTGATTTTTAGAAAAGAGTTATTAAAATTGTTGGAAGAGATATGTTAGGAACAGAATTTCAGAAAAAGCATACACATACCTACATCAAACATATTCTGCCCTTATCATTTGGGGCCCATGAAAACTTACAAGACCTCTTCTAGCACTCCCTGTGGATACTCTGCATTATACCCTAGACAGACACACACACACACACAGCCCCCATAGTATATTGTCCCTCATGAGCCACACGAACCTGTGGAATTTTTCACTACCATGCACTGTGGATGAGGAAATTCTATTGGAGATATTTGAAAGAAATAACCATAGAACCGAAACATTGAAGAAACTGCTGTTTTTCCCAACATTCCCTTCCCTATATTCTCACCTGTTATTCTCTTCTACACTCTTTGGGTGCTAAGAAAAAGTATGACGAAAGAGTAATGGCCACTTGTTAAAGGAATAGCCAAAATGGGTGACATCTTAGAGAAAGGAGTCGTGTCCATGGAATCACTTAGTTAGGCAACCAGCAAGTGTTAATATTGTACACAGAGCTCTGCCAAGCTCTAAAGAGACTACAAGACGGGCATCTGACAGTCCTTGACCTTAAGGAAATTATGACAAACTAACATTAAATAATAGGCAAGGAATTGTTTAAAATATTTTATAAGTAAAATTTTTATGTAGTCAAATGTTCAATTAATTATAGGCAAATGTTTGTAGCTCTTTATGCTGTAATAAATACCCCCAAAAGTTCAAAAGAGGAAATTATCAGTGTCAGCAATCACAGAACTATTGATGGAATGGAGGCCAGAGGGCCAGCAAAGAGGAGGGCAGTCTGTTCCCAGTTCAGGAGAGATGCACCACAAGTCCACATGTGAGGGGAGGCTGGGAAGGAGCCCAGCCCAATTAATGACAGCATTACTGTTTTTTTGAGAACCATTAAATATTTTTCTCATGATCCAAATTTAAGCATGCTTATGAATTTCTTTAATAAGAATAAAGAAGGGGTATGAAATTGTCTTCCCAAAGCAACTTCAATAGAAAATTATAATATTTGCTTAAGATGGCGTAGGTGCCAACACAAAGCAATTGAATGGAGTAAATTATCACAGAGGCCCTTAAAAGAGCTATGTTGGTTTCCTTATCACATGTGCTACTTGTGGCTTTTCTAATATATGTCGTGCTGATTTGGGTCAGATGCTGTGTTATTTGGTTAAAGTAAAGATATAGGGTGGGTCAACATAGCAGTTATCGAGGAATATATAAGTAGAGGACACATAAGTGGAACTTGAAGTATCATCAGTAATTTTTCAGAATTGTGAACCACATAGTCAATCAAATCATTTGTACAAATCAACAAAGAAGGATATTTTTTCCTGTTCTGTTATCTGAATTTTGGGTGCTTTTGCATTCTTTAGAAAAACATCTGTTGTCTTTCTAGTTATATATTCAGTAGCTGCTTTACAGAATCTAAACTGTCCTTGCAGATAAACATCATCATTAATCTATTCTAGCAAAGAAGTCCATGCTTATGTCTGTGGATGTTGGGGCACATCACAGAGCCTGACTTTAGGAGTGTCTGGCTCAAACAGAAGGACAAAAACATTCTTTAAGATATTTTCTCCCTCATCCATTATCGCAAGTCCTATAAAATACACCTTGTAAATATTTTGGAAAATGCCTTCTTTTCAAGTATTATGGTTCCTTAAATAAAGGAGGCAATACTTTAGAACCATTTTATTAGAAGGTAAATGATGAATTGTTTTATTACATTTCAAAAATATCTATGAAGAAATAATTCTACAGTTACTAATGGTGCCTCTTTTTTTTTTTTTTTTTTTACTTTAGACATTAAACACATGCTCTTGTCAAAAATTTTGGAGAGTTTCCCCAAACTACATATCTGCCCTAAATGTGAAATTTTATGATTTGAATTTAGGGCTTAGATTATGGCCTTCAGATGCTAATCAAGCAGTGGGATTCTTATTTATTAAAATGAACAGTTACTTAAAATGGTCTGTACACCATGTTTAAAGCCAATATGGGACTGATCCTCAGAAATTAGCACAAATGATATTGATAAGAAACCATTCATTATATTATTTCTAGACCATTAATATAATCACACTTTTAAAAAGAGCTATATGGAAACTATGTCCCAGCATCCTTAAAAACCATGGTTGTCTGGAGAGTGACTTAGTGAATGCCAAAATTCTGATACAATTATTAGTAGCACACCTGAAGTCATTAATGAATATCACTTTACATTTTCTTTTCTTTTTTTCTTAAGAGATATCAGACAGTTCATACTGACTTATAAAAAATTAGGCAAATTACTTTATGAAATATTTTAAAGTAGCAGTAGTATAGGATTAGATGTAATAAAATGGGGTAATGTGATTTATTTCTGTTAGGAACCAATTTCTAATGTACAAATTGTAGTTTCTTTTTTAAATAATACACTTACAGTGCATGTTAATATGCATTAAGTGAATGTTAAATGAAGTATTTAATACTAAAAATACTAAATTTTCTTCTAAGTTTATTTGACAAGCACAAACTTTTACAAGGTTTTTTTTGTAAGATTGTTTAAAACTGAGGGGTAATTTACATACAGTAAAGTGAACATAATGTAGATACAGGTTGGTGAATTTTTGCATATGTTTACACCTATATAACCACCTCCAGATCAATATTTAAAATTATGTATAACCATAGATATGAGTATGTCCTGTATTTTGATCTGAATGGTTATGTAGGTGTATACAAGTGTTTATAGTGGTTATAGTTATCCCTTGGATAAACACAGCATTTTAAGTGTAGTCTTCAACTTTTAAGCACTATATCTTAAGCATTAGAGAAATAAAAGAAAATGACCTCAACCCATGTCATAGAAATATATGGAAATCAATTTAATTACATGAGTCCTGGGGTTTAAATCTGAATGAAATGTTTTAGAGATGAAAATTGCCTAAAAATCTTGAACCCTGAAATGGCATAGGTCTAGCCATCCTCAGTAGGTGCACAAACTCAAACACACACATATACACACACACCCTCACCCTTCCACAAGGTCACCTTCTTCCTCCTCCTCTCTCTCCATTATTTTCACATTAAATAGTGAAGGAGAAGCAATATTTCCACCTGATAAAGTGAAGAAGAGGGAAACTTCCTTTAAATTTAACCTACACATGTCATACCTGAATAATACCCTTAATGCATATGTATTTATAGAGTGTAAGAATAGGATAAACAGGTGAGGTATAGAGAAAGAGAACTGGAATAGATTCTATTCCTAGAAATACCACTTTAGATTGGAATATCTTAAATATATCATTAAACTTCTTTAGTTTTATTTTTTATAAAATTGGCAAAATGTCTTCCTCACTGAATTGTGTGATCTTTATGAGGTGAATTATATAAAGGTATTTTGCCTATTGTAAGGCATTATAAATATAATCTGTATATGTTTACATGTAGTTTACTATATAAATATCTATCTGTAGCTTATTTCCTCAATCCTTAGTTTGTTTCCTCGTTATACCATGTTTCCCCGAAAATAAGACCTAACCGGAAAAGAAGCCCTAGCATGATTTTTCAGGATGCTCATAATATGAAATAAGCCCTACCATATTTCTCTGAAAATAAGACCAGATCTTATATTAATTTTTGCTCCAAAAGACGCATTAGGACTTATTTTATATTACGAGCATCCTGAAAGATCATGCTAGGGCTTTTTTCCAGTTAGGTCTTGTTTTTGGGGAAACACGATATGTTGCCACAGGTAATTTTTTTGTGGGGAAAGTGAAAGAGAGCTACTGAGAGAAAATGCTTTTAAATAGCTTCCATATACCTTATTATAGTGAATTCTCCTATAATCCTAAAAGGAACCATAGTATGCCTAGTTTACATACGAGAGAATTGAGTTTCAAAAAGGTTAGTCTTACCCAAAGTGAAATAACAAATCAGTGGCAGAACTGGCATTTGTGTTTACGTCGTATAATTCTTTAACTTAGTATGCATTTATCTACCCCTTACAGCAGTATAAGCTTCAGTCTGACTTTTACCGTTTCCTGTTTTTCTATTAATTGTCCCTGGCCTGGGAGTTGTTTCGTCATCTGAGTCTTAGACTGACCTCAAACCTTCTAACTGTAAAATTCAATTTTCTGCAATTTCAATTCAGTTGACTTTGCCTCATCCTTCAAAGAAACCACAAATGTCATGCGTTTCAAACCACTTTAGTTGGATATTATATATTTCCATGTTTTATAGAAATAAGAACACCTGAATACTGAAAAGTATGACTCTTTTAAATGGAATATGTCAGTGCTTGTTATACTAAAAATGCACCTTTTCTTCCCCACCTCCATTTTAGTGTTCGAAAGATTCCTCAAACCAAGAAAATACAAATTACCTCTTCCGTCTTTAAAGTTACAGCATATGTAAGTATTGAGGGGAAATTTGCAACCAATGAATTTAATTACTTGTTATTAAAAGGGATTTTAATTTTACAACTGGAGTTAGCAATTAGATCGATGTTATGCCTAAGAAAAAAGATGGTGGTACCTAGTTTTTTGTTAAAATTAAAAGTTAATAAGGTTATGCTTTTATTTGGAGAACTATATGAACTTTTCCCCCTAACTTCCTCTGTCATACATGTCTAATAGTCCTTACTTATTTAAAAGCTAAAGCTGTGACTCAGATGCAGTAAAATATAGTTCTCTGTCAAACCATAATTAATAGGTCAAATAAATAAGAACGCCGTAAGTGTCTTTATAGCACAGAATCAGATGCTTGAATTTTAGTATCATACAAAAGATTATTGGCACATTCAAAGCAATTTCTAAGTATCTTCATTCTATCATTTCAATATTTGTTGAGTATTTACTGTGTATCAGCTACTGTGCTGGGCTAGGCACTTTTTGTTGATAAACAAAAGAAATATAGTCTCTGCCCTCATAGTACATATGAACCATGTTCGAAAAGAAAGCAAAGATAGAAGAAAATTACAAAAATAGAAAGTTTTGCAATATTAACACTTTAAAAGCACTTTTTCAAAAGATAGGATTTCCTTTTGGACTATAAATTCCTTAAGGTCGAGAGTTACTCGTGTTTGTGTAGTACTGTGCATATATATTATAAGCACCATATTTATGTCAATATTTAACAATATTGGTTAACTGCCAATTTATTGTCAGAGATTTGATGTATGTTTCATGATATTTTAACAGAAAATATGTTAGTCAAATATGTTATTTAAATGTAAATATATACTAAATAAAGTTGTCTTTTTCAGGGTTCTGTTGGTATGTGCTACCCTTCAACAAAGAGTCATGAACAGACATTTTCTTACTTTATTGTGGATCCTATCAGGCGTCACGTTCATGTTTTATACCATTGTTACGGTGTGGGCGAAATGTCTTAACAATATTCTTTCAGATTATCTGTATTTACTATTTTTTCTTTACCAATTTTTAATTTTAATACTGATCTATATATACATATTAACTTGCAAAGTAATTGTTTAGATAGATAGATAGATAGATAGATAGATAGATAGATAAACAATTACTTTGCAAGCTAATTCAAGTAAAATGTAAAGAACCCACTTAAAGCAGAAGCAATCAAATGCCAAGATGCCTTTCTTTAAATTTGTTTGGAAAACTAACATAGGAACCAAATTCCATTGCTAACATAATTTATACCACTATTTGTAGAATTTTTACAGAAAGTTACAAAGAACTAAAAATCTAGTTCATATTTGTTTCATTAAGGTTCAAACGAGTCCTCAATTTTTCATGTATTTTAGTTCAGAAGCTAATTAATTCTCGATGAAAATGTGGCAGAAAACTAAACATCTGTACCAATGATCATTAATGTGAATTGTTAGCTTTTTATATTTGAGTTTTATTTAATTACATTTTTCATTGCATAAAAATTTGTATCTCAATGACTGTGAAAAGCATAACAATTTCTTTGCTTCATTTGTCCCACATAAAATCCTCAATTAAAATATGATGTCTGAAAGTAATTGTAAACTCTTTTATCACATAACAAATTAAAATTGCAACTTCCCCACAGCTAATACAAGATCTACACATAAACAGAGAGTTGTCCTGATGGTATTATTAAGTTGGTAAAAGAGTAAACAACACAGTTTCTTGGTACTGTATTCTCATTACATTCATAGAATGAATATGTGACAGATTTTTTTTTAATGGAAATGTAATTGACATGTGTCCCAAAGGTGATGAGAACCTACAAAAAATGTTGAGACTTTGAGGAGGGGAAAGTTTGGAATATTTGTTTCTGTGTTGTGGGGATAAGGATGAAAATCTTGGATTTGAACCTGTGGCTAAATCTGGCAATTTGGGTATAGAAGTCAGGAGAGAGAGTTTATTTTACTTCTAAAACCTAGCACAATGCCTTGGCACATTAAAAGTTTATTGAATAAATATTTTCCAGATATGTTCATAATAGCCATTGATTTTTTTAAAAATCATATAAAACACAAAATCAAGAACTAAAATGCTGCCAGTCTTCCTGCCTACCACACAGACCCCTACAATCTAAGGACCCTCTCTTAATCAGTAGTCGGTTCTTTTTGAGTACCAGTTCCGTGCAAGGCACTGTGCTATTTACTTGGGGGAAATATCCACTCCCTATAAACCTAGTAGAGATGGTCATCTGTAAGAGTATGTCTATAAACTGATTGTTACATGAATTCAGAGATGGAAGAGATCACTGAAATAGGCCTAGGAAGGGCTTGGTTTAGCTTCTTAGAGAAAGAATGGGTGGAGTTTCAACAACTGAAAAGGAGAGCAGTCCAACTGAGTAGAAAAGCACGATGTGGGGGGCGCCCTGAGCCTTGCTCTGGGATGACAGTTCAGAAGCAGAAGATGGGTAACTGATACAGAGTGGTTGCCAGTGTTTTTTCTCTGCTTTAAAGGTGGAGGTAGAATGCACCTTCAAGAAAAGATTGATACATTGTTTTGGGAAAATCATTTTAATGATTATGTAAATACCCTGTATGAAGAGGTAGTAATAAAGAATTTGGGCTGGGCAGTCAGATTGCCTGGATTCTTAGTTCTGCCATTACTTGCTCTGTGACTTTGAGCTAATTGTAACTTTTCCGTACCTTAGTTGCCTCATCTGTAAAATGGGGAAAATAATAGGACTCCTTCTCAGGTTATTGTGAAAATTATATGAATATATATATATGTGTGTGTGTATATATATATATACATACATATATATGTATATATATACGTATATGTGTGTGTGTATATATAGATATATAGATATACACACACACACACACACACACACGACTTACAATGTTGCCAAGCACATAATTTAAGTGTTCATAAATTTTGGCTCTTTTCATTCTCTATTGAAGAAAGATGCAAAAATAAAGAACTATGAGATCTGACAATTAAGTTTGCAAACTCATCCTAGGAAAAAGTTCTACGTACCTCATTGCTGAATATCATTACAGTCACCTTCGAAGTACTCCCCTTGGGAAACTGCACCGACACCCACACCTAGTCCACCCTTCAAAGCAATTTTGGAACTCTTTTTCTGGAATGGCCATCAGAGCTGTTGTCATATTACCCTTGATGTCCTGAATGTCATCAAAATGTCTTACTTTCAATATATCCTTTATCTTCGGGTAAAGAAAGACGTCATGGGGGGCTAGATCAGGTGAGTAGGGAGGGTGTTCCAATACAGTTAAAAACTCCCTCACAGACAGTGCCATGTGAGCTGGTGCATTGTCATGATGCAAGAGCCATGAATTGTTGGTGAAAAGCTCAGGTCATTTTCATCTAACTTTTTCACAGTCTTTTCAGAACTTCCAAAGAGTAAACTTGATTATCTGTTTGTCCATTTGGTACAAATTCATAATGTATAATCCCTCTGATATCAAAAAAGGTAGCAACATTGTTTTGACTCTTGATTTGGACTGATGGAACGTTTTTGGTTGTGGAGAATTGGCTGACTTCCATTGTGCATTTTGACGCTTTGTTTCAGGGTTGTATTGGTACACCCATGTTTCATCAACAGTGATAACATGGCACAAAACATCGTCTTGCCTCTCCAAAAGATCTTGGCAAACTTCTTCTTTCCTTTGCTTTTGTTCATTGGTGAGTTTCTTTGGGACCATTTCTATACACACATTTCTTGTGCCAAGATTTTCAGTTAAGATTTTCCTGTTTTTCTATCAACGTTTACTTGGTCTGCTATGCTTCTTTCTCACAGTCAGCCAACAATTTGGACACAATTTTGACGAATTTTTGCAATGTTGTCGTCAGTTCTGCTTGTTACTGGCCGCCTGACCTCTTTTCATCAGTGACGCATTCTCTCCCCCGAAACACATTTAATCCATTTGCACACTGCCGTTTTCTTCATGACATTATCCCCACAAACTTGGACTCACATGTCCCTGATTTCACTTACACTCTTGCCAAGTTTAATAAGAAATTTAATGTCTGTTCGTTGCTCTAATTCAAGCTCAGACATTCTCACGACAACACACAAAAGCATCCCCACAAACTTGGACTCACATGTCCCTTGATTTCACTTCCGCTCTTGTCAAGTTTAACAAGAAATTTAATGTTTGTTCATTGCTCTAATTCAAGCTCAGACATTCTCGCGACGACACACAAAAGCATGCAACAACAATGAATGCCACTCAGAAAGACACTGCCACATGTCAACAGGAACACAGCTGTGAGACACCGATATACCAAGGTTATGAAACCTTATGAAGCTGTTTGTACAGTGCTGCCAATGTAAGCGCACAGTGGCAAGTTCTCAAACCTAATTGTCAGACCTCATAAACTATCTGCATAACAATGTAAAAAACTGTCTTCCTTAAGGTCAGAATTGCTTTTGTACAGATTATATTATTATTAATTTGACTGGATAGAATATAAGAGGTGGAAACACTGTTTTCCCTCCATTCTCTGAGACCCAAAGAATGTAGAAGACCTAAGCTTGGACTCCTGGTATGTCTTTGGCAGCATTTTGCACACATATGAGTAATTCACTCAACTATTTGTAATTATTTAATATCTGCCATGAAAACAGGAACGGTGTGTAGTTGGTTCACCCTTGTATCCTCAATGCCTAGCATTTTGCCTGGCACTTAATGAACAATTAGTATATGTTCTCTGACCAAGTCCATTTGATCCAGAGAAGCTTGCCATTGAAGTGTGACTGCAGGTGTGGAGAGTGAAGGAGCAGGGTAGGGTGAGTGACTGAGGTCAGAGAGCATCAGTAATGCAATAGTTTCTCTATCCCTAAGCCGTGTGAAAAACGTTGCACACTTTGTGTGCAATTAGATATGCAGCCTGGGAGTATGCCTGGGACAAAATTACCCCTGGAGAACAGCAGCAGTGTGTAAAAGTGAGAGATCTAACTGTGATCAACTGCGGATGGAGGATTATTCTGGAGTGAGAAACTGACCATGGTGACAGGTGACAATACCATGGTTTTCTGGCACTTGAGAACATTCTTCAGAAATTCTGAAAGTTACTTAAGAAGAGAAGGCTCACAGAATTATAGTTTAGACATTCAAAAAAAGGACTTGGGCTGAAGACTAGAGAACTTGGGACATTTGGGTCCCATGAGCAAATAAAACACAGAGGCATAAAAAACACAAGGTGGTTTGTGGGGGCATGAGTACACCTGACTAGTTGGAACCGAGGAGTCCTGTCTAGAAGTTCTGGGTAATAACATAGAGAAGACAGATTAATGGGGAACTGGTCACTGAGGGCTGTGGGTACAAAACTAAGAAATGTAAATCTTTTAAGTAGGTGACGTATAGCAGTCATTAAAGACTTTTGAGCAGGGTAGTAGCATCATGAAAGTGATATCCTGGAAAGATTAGTCTGGCAGTGATGAATTGGTGCGAGGAAAGCCCAAAGATCAAACAGAAGAGTGTAGTAGTTGTCAAAGCACAGGATTGACTGATCTAAGTTAACAGCTATGGAAACCATTTTTGGGAATCATGAAGTATGTGACAATGGAATGCTGATTAGAAAAAAAAAAGAAATATGGCCCCCAAAAGGTTCGCCACTGGGTGAATTATGAAGTGTTGGGTATTTGAGGTATTAAGGACAGGGAATTGGGAACTGTGGTAGGAAGATGTGGTCAGAGAGGGAAAATCCCTTGTCCCGCCTTTCATTCCTGTCACAACTCATGCTCACCCAACTTTGGTCCTTACAACTCTGGAAACCTGGTCTGAAATTTCTAAAAACTGACTGAAGACTTCTTAGAAAAACTTTCTGTCCTGAGGCTTCTCAGTCATCCGATTAATCAAGTGTTTGTTAAGAATGAATTCATTCTTCCACAAATGTTCATTGATTACCTACTATGTGCTACACGCTGCAGATATAGAAATGAACAAAACACAAAAATTTCTATATTTGGCAGTTTACATTCTAGTTTTCATAACAGTGTTAGGGCCAATGACAGAGAGGAATAAATACCCAATAACTCTCAAGAAACTTGAAGTTTGGTTTGAGACATGGCACACTCATATTTTAAAAATATTTTTCAGTCTGATGGGTATGAAATGGTATTTATTATTTTAATTAGTCTGACTTTTTATATGTGGTAGAACATTATTTTGTGTATTTCCTCAAACATGTATATTGATCCTGGTGGGCAGTTCCACAGTTGGGAACCCCTGCTCTACTCTCTACTTCTCTAGTTTAAAAAAAAAAAAAGGAGGGGAAGGCAGGGAAGAATAGATGAAAACAAAACAACAAAGGAAATAATAAAAGACAGGTAATTATGCTGTCTCTTACAGTAAATGCTGCATTAATTAGCACTAAAAGCTGCATTTAGTGCCACATTTAGCGGTGTCCAACTGGCAAACTAGCAGTTGGTATACCTGATACCCTCTAACGTAAGTCTTCAATCTCCTGACTTGGCACACATGTTAAAGTTCATTCGAACTGGGTTTAAATAAGGTTGAAACTTACCATTCCTGTTTATCTTACCTTTATTTTTTTGTAAAGAAAAAAATATCACTGGGTTTAAACAGACACTAAGAATCTGTAAATTATTTTCTTATCTTTTTCATTACTAGAAAGCTGTGTGAGAGAAATAGTAAAATGGAAACCACCTAAGACAATATAAATTAACTTTTATTCTACCAAATTTTTGATCAACTGTTACCCTTTATTCCCTTAACATATTGTAGAATAAAACAGTTATTCTTAAAAATAACTTAAGAAACTCCATACATGTAAAGGAAGGTTAAACACAGCACTGAAGTTCTGAAGGAACTCAGAATGATCAATCAAGGATGATCCATAATGAAAGGCTTCCTTGAGAAGGGAACTGAAGTATATTTTAAAAGAAATGACAGTATATTTTAAAAGAAATGGATTGGCTTAGGGGAGGAAAGATTGCTATGCAGAAAGAATGTTCCATGCTATAGAGTACAGGTCGGAAATACATGTGGTATTATAAACTTCTTGACTAGAGCAGCAGATATGCTTAGAAAAGTAGATCTTTCAACTAATGTCTACTGTGTCTAATAAATGGAGAGCATCTAAAACATCATCTCTGTCTAAAAACCCTTCATATACTTGAATATAATTATTAAGTCTTCCTTCAGTCTTTTTTTCTAAACAATCCCAGTTCCTTAACTTTTACTCAATGTCTTATTTCTCAACTTTTTAATCATCTTCCAGTCCTCTAAGTGCTCTCCAAGTACCCCATGTTTTCCTCCAGTTGTCAGTGTCACAGTATATGTTATATACTGTCCAAATGTCATTTACACACAATTGATTAAAATTTGTGAAGATCATTATTTACATATAGCCACTGTGTAAAAGTTTATAATTTAACATTCTTTAGAAATATATTTTGTTTTAGGAAGTCGAAATTGGAACTCATAATGTGTACATGAATTTGTTGTGCTGAGTTAAAATAACAGCATTTTATAACTAAAAGGCAAAGGAGATCACTTAGCCGAACTCTCCATTTACACAGGACCTTGAGGTCCTCAGAGGTTAATTTGCACTGTCCAATATGGTAGCCACTAGCTGTATATGAAATAGAAAATTCAGTTCCTTGGTCATACTAGCCACGTTTCAAGTGCTCAGTAGCTACACATGTGGCTAGTAGCTCTGGTATTAGAGAGCACAGATGTAGAACATTTCCCTCATCACAGAAAGTTCTATTGGACAGCACTGGGTTAAATGACTTGCCCAAAGCCATAAAGTTGACAGAGCCAGAACTTCCAGTTCCTGCTCTAGAGATCCCATCATACCTTTTTTAAAAGGCAAAATAAGATGGATTACTTATCCTACCTACAACATTTAAGTTTTTGTACAAAGCATTGTGCTATGCATGGTTCTTGACCCCAAGAAGTTTTTAAGAAAATTACTCTAGGTGGGTTGCTGCCTCTATAGAAATTCCTGCAGTTTTGAGTGGGAGAGCAAGGGTGAAAATGGCACTTGAGGGAAATGGGTGTAGAATCACAGAAGATTGATGGGAGCAGGAAAGGCCTGATGGAGCCTGGGAGACCAGCCAGGAATTGGCTGCAGGATTTGAGGTGTGAGCTGAAAAGTGTCTAATGTCTCTGGTAAGGTCAAAGGGACTGGTACATTTCAGTAAACACACATTTACATACATATATACATTAACTAGCTGGAGGCCAGACGGGATATGTAACTAAAACACCTGCTATTTTCTGTATAAGCAGCAGCCCACCTAAAGTAATTTGGTAACATATTCATATCTTCAACATGACATGTGGCGCAAAAAAATTAAAAACGAAATTGAGAATATACCAGACTCTGGAAGTGCTATTTAATATCTAACTTATTTCCTCTTTAATCTAATTTAATGGTTTTAAAAACATTTTTTGTGCCACATGTCATGTTGAAGATACACTTATGTCAAAATAATCACCACAGAATGTTAAAACTATAAACAAATTAGAATCACTGCTTAATAGATCTTTTAATTGTCAGCTTTCAGGTAAGATTCAAGACAGGTAAGATTTTTGATTTTTGAGATCCTTTACAACATAAATGTTACCAAGTAGATTTTTTTTGAATTATCAAATACATGTTATATACTAGATATAGATATTTCTAGAATAAATGATGAAATTAAAGAGATACTTATCTATAAAACAATGAAGGTATTTACCTTGATGCAGAATGGTTACAAAGTAAGGTATATAATATTTATAGAATAAAAGCAGAATGTGGAATATACTATAGAGTAGTCATTCTCAAACATTAGCATGCCTCAGAATCACCTACAGGGACTTGTTAGAACCCAGATTAAAAAATAATAATTAAAATTAAAAAAAAAAAAGAACCCAGATTGCTGTGTCCACCTCAAGTTTCTCATTCAGGAATTCTGGGTTATGGCCGAGAATTTACATTTTTAACAAGTTTTCACTGATAATGATGCTGCTGGTTTGGGGACCGCACCTTGAGAACCATCCATAGGGAATATATTTAGTATTTTTAGAAGATACTTTTTCATTTTTAGTGTCATTTAGTAAAGTATAGTAAATAATGAGATGTAGTAGTCTTTCAGGCCTCGATGTAGAAAGCATAGGCTGAATTTGACAGTACATATTGCTTACAGCACTGGAGAGGCTATTTAGGGCCTCCATTATATGCTGCAGTCAGTTCTGCCCTAAGCCTAAAGGGCCTGTGCTCCAACACTTTTCACATCCCGCTGTCAGAACAAACTTTAATTTCTCCCATGTGGATAACTTCAGCTAGATTTTAGAAGAAAAAAAATTTATTTAAAATGATTTCTTTTACTGCAGTATCTATGACTTTGCATTTAAAAAACCAAAATTCATCTATATGGTATAATAGGAAAAATATATATCGTATTTGAATGGAGGAGATATTTCTGCAATGGGCCTGACAGGTCCTCCAATATATCAAAAGAATAGGATTGAGCAAGTTACTCGTGCCCCCGACCCTTTCTGGGAGGTTGTCGTACCCTGGTGAACTGCGTATTAGTTTAGGCAACTAGCTCACCCAGATAGGAACCTGAGTAGAGTTGCTTATAAATATTTTTTCTGCTATGAGGGGAAAATGTCCACCATACAACCAGTATTAGAGCAACCAATTTAAATGAGCGAAAGGTTGGCACACATTTTTTACAGAGAAGTATTGTCATAGATTGTGGCTTATCTAAACCCAACTGATACTGTATAGCTAAACAGGGGTGAACATGATTTTGGTTTTTAAAGTAATGATTTACATGTAGATGTTCATTTCCGGAGTGCTTTAAAATTGCCTATTCTCTAAAATTGGTAAACAGATGACATTTTGAACAAGGGAGTGGATCGTGATGCCATTAACTGAGATGGTGAATCAGAGGAGGATGTGGCTTGGGAGGGTGTGTGTGGCTGGAGGTGGAAGAGGGTAGAGAGGTAAAGAGTTCAGTTGTGGATGTGTTGAGCCAGAGGGGAAATGAACAAAAGCCTAGGAAGTGAAAAACAGGCATGTGGGCTGCTCTTTCCAAAAATATGTACGTACAGGGAAACGCTTGTATACATTTCTGTAGGTTCAGTGGGAGATTTTTAGGGCTTTTGTGCATGGTGGTCTCCTTTCTCTGAGCAATGGGAGGTGATGTGATTTTCTGAAGGATTGGGGCTGGTGAATAAGCATGAGAATGGTGAAGTTTAGAATAGCCATTATCATGTATGAGTGAGTCCCTGATTGCGGACACAAGAAAACATGGTTAGAGACTATAAGTATGCAGAGATACCAGCCCACTCACCTGAGAGATTCCCTCCAGTTGTCCCCAGAAACCTGGGTGTCAGCCAGGCTTTCCAGAGGCTGAGAGAAGCTGGATACTTCCTCTTTTCAAGCCACCAGTATACTCAAGCATACTGGAATGCCAAAAGAGGATTACAAAACCAAGGTAAGTTTCAAATGTTTACTCTTAGTAAATTAATTATTTTACCACACAATGATTACAATGCAATGTTATTGTGCTATTCACTAGATACAGAATTTACGTAAAATATTAATCCATAATGCATTACAGAGTGTTATTGGGTAATAGCACCAACTTTAAAGTTCTACAATGAATGCCTTCTTGTGATTATGTAGGTATATCTCAGGGATGATAGTATAACACCAGTTTGACAAACTGTCAAAAGCTTTTGTTTGAAGATTTTAATGAGTGTGGGACCCAGGCCCCCATAAGCTTTAGATGTTGGAATGGAAAAGACAGGTGACTTGGTTAATTCAGTTTAAAAAATTCAGTTCATTGGAATACATGGGGCAATGGAATTGAGGGCATAGATGATTAAGAGAGGTTGAAGCAATGAGTTATGATTTCTAAACTGAATTGGGAAAGAAGTGAAAACAGGAGGGAGTGATAGGTTGGTAGAAAAGAGGGAGGTTAATAATAAACGAGATGTAAGTAATGAAACCAGAGAACCAAATGGCCATTAAGAGAAGAGTATAACATACATAGTTTCATGTCACAGCGGAAGTATTCTGGATGATGATCGGTATGGACATAGGAGCAGGTGGCCAAAGTGAAGTGGAGATGAGGGTCCTTTTTATGTGAGAGGGCAAGTCATTGTAAGACTAGCATTTTGATAGTGATCTACATGGTTATTGAAAATGATCCAGGATAATGGTGGGTCTTTGTATGAAGAAGGCGACTCCCCACTTCAAGGTGCCTTAAACTGATAATTGCTCCAAAAATGGGGCTGGAGAGGAAGAGAGAGGACAAAGGATTGAATACATGTTATCATTATCCCTTACTAACCTGATTGAAATTTTATAAATGAGGAATAGTAAATTACAAAATCTTGGTCAATGCTATAGAGGTGCTTACAGAACATAAAATCACTCCAAACAGTCTTTCAAATCCACTTATCAAAGTAATTTTGTTCTCAGTTTAATGGCAGGTGAAACAATACTGAACAAAGGAACCTATGCTGTACCCTAAGCCCTTTAATTATAGTGTTCACAGTAGTAAATGCTCTAGTTAAGGGACAGCTTCCATTACAATCCCAAGTTTTTAATCACTTTGGTTCTTAAAAAGTCTTTTTTCTTTTTTTTTTCAGTTGAAGTTTTTAATGCATGGTTTCTGCCCAAAGGCTTTGTGTGGATTGATTACTGGATAGGCGAGGAAGGGACTGCCAGCAGGATCCTGAGGGCGGGTTGCTGCAAAGGAGAGGCCGTGTGCTTACTACATGTGAAGTAGTCTGTAAACATGGACAACAACGATCACTGACGTTTGTGCAGAACTCATCACAGGCCAAAAACTGGGCTACGTACTTACTTTATATCCATTGACTCATTTAATTCCTCAACATATGAAGTAGCTGTTATTACCCCTAACCCCAATATTAAAGAAATTAAAGAACAGGAAATAAGTAACTTGTCCAATGTCTCACAGCTAGTAAAGGGTGGAACTGGGATCTGAACTTGAATCTCTGTAACTTCAGAACCTACAAGTTTATGGTTAAATGCACTTAACATTTTTGGTATGGGGGTGGGGATAAATCTAAGAAGCAATCAGACATCTTTGAGGGGGATTCCTTTCTCACATGCAATTGGGGTCCAGAGCAGTTGATTAGGACCTTGCTTTAGAATCTCGAGGGCCTGAAGCCTCTTCCCCTGGCCCTGCCCTACCATAGCAAATGATACACATCCCTCCTCAAAATTCTCCTGGGCAGGTCCTGGCTGGAGGAAGATTATCTTTTTGCTCTGGGGACTTTTTCTTGCTTCAACCTATTCATACATCTGATCCACTAGCGTTACAGACAACATCACTAAAACAAGAAGTTAGATTTTTTTTTTTTAGAATGGGCTAGTGGATTTAAAATCAGAGTGATGCTACACAACTCTGAATACACTAAAAACACTGAGTTTCTGAAATGGATGAACTGTATAGTATATGAATGCTCTCAATAAAGCTGCTAATTATTTAAAAAGTCGGAATGTATGAGTTAATTTTTTTTTTCATTGCTTTTAATGATTTCAAATGGACTCCTTGCTCTACCACATGGAGAACCAGGTGCCTGGGTGAGCTCTTCTCCCATTCATTTTTTCCTTCAGTCGACATTCATGGAGTCCACCCTTGTGCCAGGCACAGAGATAACAAAAAGGGGTGGGCTCACACCCCCTTGAGGATGAAAGGCAGGCACACAGAGGAATGCTTCTAACCAAAGTTGAGCACTGATTCTTTGCGCTGAGGTTTTCATGACTATGTTGCAAGTTTCAGTGGTAAAAAAAAGTTTTCACTTTTAAACAAGGCAATTTTGTATTTTAGTAAATTACTAGTCACTGATTAATCTCAAAGCTTCATATTCCAGTAATCGTTTATCCCTTTCAAGGAGTTTTTTGCGTATTACAAAGTGAAAAAAATCAAGTTAATGTTTTTAAGAAAAGGACCCTTATTAAAATAAGTGCCTGTTACGGGTATCTATATTCACTCCAACCTATCCTTGAGGCTTTAAACCCGCATTGGCACTCCGGTTGGTCCAGTGGAGCTAACGCGGGGAGGGTTTAAGTGGATTTACGCGTCCCCTCCCGACGTCTTTCAGCCTTAGCCATTTCGCATCTCGGGGCGAACTGGGAGCCTTTCAGCCTTTCCCGAGGACTGGCTGGGAAAGGGCCGGGCTGGGCGGGAGGACTTCCTGCGGCCAAGGGCGGCCGCGTTCGCAGAGACCGGAGCCGACCCAGTCGGGACCCAACGTTGGTCGCCGGGCCGGCAGCGCTCACAGCCCGGATCGACGGGCGTGCTCTCGTCCCGACCGGGAAAAGCCCCGGCGGAGGCCTGGGCTGAGGGCGAGTTGGTCACGTGCGGCCGGGAGGGGCGTCCGAGGCCGGGAGTCTGCTGGAATGTAGTAACTTGCAGGGGAAAGTTTCCCTCGGCGGCCGGTCCCGGGACCGGTGCGGGCGGGCGCGCAGAGGAAGGAAGAGCCTGGAGGAGGCGGAGCCGGAGAGCGGCTCGGGCGGGCGGTTCTCTCAACTTTAGTTTTGGCGTTTGAGGCGAGTTTCTGTCTCAGTCGGGCGCAGCCGCCGCCAGGGAAAAGAAAGGGAGGAAGGAAGGAACAAGAAAAGGAAATAAAAGAGAAAGGGGGAGGGGAAAAGCAACAAGCTGTCTGGCATCCGTCAAAGGAGTGAAGGAAAAAAGTTCTCAGGCGCCGCAGGTCCGGGTCTCTCGCAGCCCCTCCCGAGGCGCAGCCGCCAGACCAGTGGAGCCCGGGCGCAGGGCGGGGGCGGAGGCGCCGGGGCGGGGGATGCGGGGCCGCGGCGCAGCCCCCCGGCCCTGAGAGCGAGGAGAGCGCCGCTCCCGCCGCCCAGCCCGCCGCCCTCGCCGCTTCTCCGGTCTCGGCCCGTCGAGCCGGGGCGCCCGGGCGGAGCCCTCGCCCGCCTGGTCGGGGTGCGCGTCGGGGGAGGCAGAAACCATGGATCCCGGGCAGCAGCCGCCGCCTCAGCCGGCCCCCCAGGGCCAAGGGCAGCCGTCCGCGCAGCCCCCCCAGGGGCAGGGCCCACCGTCCGGGCCCGGGCAGCCGGCACCCCCGGGGTCCCAAGCGGCGTCTCAGGCCCCCCCCGCCGGACACCAGATCGTGCACGTCCGAGGGGACTCGGAGACCGACCTGGAGGCGCTTTTCAACGCCGTCATGAACCCCAAGACGGCCAACGTGCCCCAGACCGTGCCCATGAGGCTCCGGAAGCTGCCTGACTCCTTCTTTAAGCCGCCGGAGCCCAAATCCCACTCCCGACAGGTAACCTCGCCGCTCCTCTGCCTACTTCCCCGTCGGGCGGGCCCCGGGCCCGGGGGCGGTCGGGAGCGGCGGTGGCCAGCCCTGGCCGGGAGATGGGGGGTCCGGGAGCTCTAGCGGGGCTGGGGTCTCGCAGAGAAGTGGAGGAACCGGAGGCGTCTGCTGGGCCGCGGTTACCGGCTGCCCGCTCCTCCCGGAGTCTGGAGCCGAGATTTGTTTTTCCCCTCGGAGTTTCTCTCTGCGGTTGCAGCCCCGGGGGGCGTGCTTTCCCCCTTCTTTCTTTCTTTCTTCCTGGGGTTCCCGAGAGGTTGGCGGGAGTGGCGGGGGAGGTGGGGAGGAAGGAAGGGGGTGGGGAGAGCCGGCCCGGGCCGCGGTGGGCTTGCACAATGCGCGCGCCTCCGCGCGCTCAGCACCTTCGCTCCCGCCGCCGCCGCCGCCGCCGCCGCCGCCGTGGGGAGGGGGAGGGGGGCCTCTGGCATTTGTGTGTGGGTGAGTTGCCAGCGGCGGCCGAGTTTGTGAAGTTGAGCCCCGAGCCCCCTTTCCTTCGGGGCCTCTCGGTTCACTTCAGCCTCCTGGAGAGTCAAATAATTGTTCTCTTGTTTTCCAGTGTTGATTAGGGGTGGGGGTTGATCCAGTCCCTGTAGTTTCTTACTCTTTCTCCCCCTCCCCCTCCCAAAAGCATTTATTTTCCTCGCGGCCCCGGCGCTTTATGAATACAGGATCCAGACTTTCCTGGAAGTTGTTTATGGAGTTAGTGCTTTCACCCCTGTGTTTCCCTTGTGCCTTGGAACTCGGGCAAGCTCACTCTTATCAAACTTAGTAGGTTCACGTGTTGATTTCCCAATTGTAGGCTATTATTTACAGTCTGCTGAAATGCTTTTAAATTAGCCACATCTGCACGTTGCGCAGGACCTGAGCTGCGCTTTACAGTGCCTTGGTTTTAACACAAGCCTTTGAAAATACACTGCAGGTTGACTCATAGCCGAGTCCTGCCTAGTTCAACTGTGATTACAAGTTAATGTTTGGGAAGCGATGACTAATTCGAGACTCGCCATTGCTTTTTAATTCTTATTGAGGATATGGACACGGCTGTTCGCCTACACAACGTTCGATTATTTTGTCAACTTGATGCAACATTGAAGTGAAACTATTATGAACTTGTTAACATTCCAACAGGTCCCAGTAGATTTGTTTAGTGTCGTTTTTTCTTTCCTTTTTAAAAAAGAACTTGCTTCGGGCTAAACTTCAGCATAGGAACTTTGCCCAAAAGTTAATTGGTTTTCCAAATACTGCGATGTAGTTAGTCCACTCGGGCTGTAACTGGAGTGGAAAAAAGACTTGTCTCCCCCACTGCCATTCCCCTATCTATTTGCAGACCTGTTGTATATGTTCTCCTACCTCAGGCCAAAGGGTTTTAGAATTCAGAAGAACTTAACCTGCAGACTAAAACCTGAGTTATAAGGAGGAAGGAAAAATGAGATAGCTGCTTGCCTAAACACTTCAATTTGTAAGAAGTAGACTTAGGTATGTTTTTTTCTCTTCGTGGAGGTGGGTTTCTGGACTCATGTGTTGGCATTGCACCCTACATACTACACAGCTATGCTGTTAGTTACTTAACATGTTTTGAAAGTATAATACACATAGGAGACTGAATTCCCCATTTTGTGGCATCAATAAGCCAAAATGAATTGCAGCTGAAAAGTGTACTTATTCTAATAAATAATCACACAAGAATTTATATCCAGCAGTTTATGAATTCATACTATTCATTGTCTACTTAAGTTTTGTTTGTTTTTTAATAAGTTTCTTAACTGAGTGTTGTGCATCTGTAAGTTTGACTTTTATTTCTGCTAATGATTTCCTAATTCAAATATATTCTGATTGGAAACTCAGACATGTACATGACTTGAAGGCATAAACACCTCTGCTGATTGCTTCCAGTCTCCCTTCCTTGCCTATATGAATCTAGGGAATTCTAAACTCTTTCATAGTCAACCCTAATTCTAATGAAGGAATTTAAATAACTATGAGTTATGAATAGTAGAAGATGGGTTGCAAATATTATTATCCACAAAACGTTGGCTATAAATCCATTCATATATATGCACTTTTTTTCATCATGAAAACAGCTATTTTACAAATGAGAAAACTGCCGTGTCACACTAGCTAGCCAGCTTGTACCCCCCCAAATCTTTGGGGTCTAAGTGCAGAATTTTTTCTGCTATTGTATAGTGCTCAACTTGCAAATGTGTAAGTTCTTAAGTTATATTGTAATGGAACTGTTGACATCTTTATCATCTAGATACAAATACATGGTTGGGTTTTCATTTAATTCATTAGGTGGCTTTCAAGAATATTTGGATAATTCTGAATCTTGCATCCAATAAAAGTTGTATAACTTGTGATGATTGCTTTATTGATGGCATTTGTTCATGATGAGAAAAAATGACAGTTGTCTTGTGTATAGGGCGTGGCTTAAAAAATATTAACTACTTAAAACCTAGTTTAAAATAAAGAAAAAGAATGCATAGCTATTATATTCCTTGGGTTGTGTTTATACCTGGAACATTTTAGAACTTGGAAAAGCACCCATACTGCCTTGGCCTTTTAGAAATTAGGTTTTAAAATTCAACATTTATTATTTTAGGGATGTTTCATTCTGTACTGTTTGCCTCTAAAATATGTAGAAGGCACAGCTAATGTGTAGTAGGTAGAAATTCACTTAGATGGACTGCTTATCAGTAAAATTACAAATGTTTGTAAAAGTTCATACTGAAATTACATAAACCATTTAAAAGTATCCATCTACAAACCTATATTCTATGTCAAATATTAAATATTGAAATTTGCCTTTGGTATTTAGATATTTGGTTGCAATGAAATTCTACCTAGGAAATTTAAAGGGACTCTATTTAAAAACAATTTTTAAGAAAATTTTGTTTTTTGATATTCCTGTAGGCCAGTACGGATGCAGGCACTGCAGGAGCCCTGACTCCACAGCACGTTCGAGCTCATTCCTCTCCAGCTTCCCTGCAGCTGGGAGCTGTGTCTCCTGGGACACTGACCCCCACTGGAGTCGTCTCTGGCCCAGCAGCTACACCCACTGCTCAACACCTTCGACAGTCTTCTTTTGAAATACCTGATGACGTGCCTCTGCCAGCAGGCTGGGAGATGGCGAAGACATCTTCTGGTCAGAGATACTTTTTAAAGTAAGTGCAAGTAATGATCGGAGATATTTTTCTAAGAAAAATGTACTTTGGAAAACAAAGTAAAATGGTATCAAGATATAACATTTATTTTTATATATTTCATTTAATATTTCTTAATATTGTTATATTTAACTTAATATGTCAAGTTCAGTTGTATCCTCCACATTTTTTTTGTTTGTTTGTTTGGTGTGATCTCATTACCTTCTTTAGTTGGGTAATATTTTGAAAGCTTGATTGGTTCTTGTTTCAGAGTCCTTTAATCTTTTCTTTTGTGGCAATTTGGATATTCTCATTTTGAGTTTGTGCCAAATCTATTAATTAGCCTAGCTCAGAACTGAAAGAATAACATGAAAAATTTCAAATTGTGAGAATTATAGGGCTGGCATAGTCTTAGGAAATATGTATGGCACTAATATCTTTTTAAATATTTTATTGGCAAAGAAGAACTACAAAATAAGTTAAGACTTCTTTGGGAGTCTAATTTTATAGTAGATTGTGAAATGACAAACCCTTTGGAGGTGATTGATCAGGTTTTCTTTCCAAAATGTAGACAAACATGAATTTTCAGGCTTAATATACAATCAGTGGCAAACTTCTTTCAAGCTAGCAGGTCTTCAAAACAGAATCCTTCTCTAGGAAAACAATAACAAAGCCATTGGGTCATTTATTTTTATCAGACTTTTTGTCTTTAAGAAAATGGTAACATTTCATTAAAACTGAAAAAATCAAAAGAATTTTATATTCTTTCACTTTGAAATTATAGGTAAGACCTTAATATTTTTATCTGGCTTGTTTGGATTAAGTGTATACAGAATGTTTTCTAAAAGTGATTATTATAGACTGAAATTGATGTTTTAAAAAGGTAGCTTATTATTTAATCAGGTTGAGATAATAAAGTGAAAAATAATCTGTTTTCATTGAGATCTGTCTTGACAATCTACTCTTAAGGCAAATGTAACATTTATTTGTTAGATCAGATAAACAATTAATGATACTGTTTTATTCTCTTAGTAATTATTTAATTTTGACTCTTTCAGCGTAGGTTGTTACTTTGTAACATAAGATTTAAGAGAAGAGTAGAGGAAAATGTTTGATATTGAAAAGTTTCTACAGTTTTTGCCCCCTTTCCTGCAATTTTTTTCTTCTTTTAATTCGTTTTCTGGTGTCCTGGTATCCATTTCAAAGGGTCAGGTTTCAACCAGAACAATAAAGGGCCTGAGACTGGAAAGTACACATAAGTCTGGCAAACTCATCTGCATGAGCAAGATCATTTGTTCTCAAGCAGACATCCAAAGTAAATGATTGAAAGAGCTGCTAGCTGTGAGGATGTGTCTTTAAGGGAAAAGGAGTGGAAACAAACCAGGTTGTTAGGAGGAAAAAGAAAGGCTGTGCTTTTTTGAACCTCTCCCTGCCGGGTCACATGCTGACCTGGGGAGATTTTTAAACAGCTTAATGACCTGCTTGCCTCCTTTCTGTGGTTGATTCTGTAGCTAAAAGTATAAGGTTAAAAAGCAACGTTGATGCTCTTCTTAGTCTTTTTTGTATATTGTAATAATTGCTTATAGGGGACATCTGCCTACATTTTCATTTTGAACAATCTTTTTGTTTTGAACTGAAATAAATATTCTATAATGTTTTAGAGTTTTCAGTGGTTCTTCCATTGAGAAGTGTTTTTCTTAAAGATATTGATAAAGATGGATTAATGAAGAGTGTACACAGATAACACACCACACCACTTTGAACACCCCACTCGAGTGGGCCAGTAGGGAAGGTAAACCAGGCCAAAATGATATGAAAATTATGCCATATGAGTAATGATGGCAGTTGTAGAGAGTTTACCTGAAAAAGAAAAAACTGGGAAAAAAGAAATAAACATGATTGTTCAAGACTTTTGAATTGCTTATTTTAAAGTTGTTAAGAGAATAAATCTTAAAAGTTCTCATCACAAGAAAAAAAATCCTATGTTTGGTGATTGATGTTAACTAGACTTTATTGTGGTGATCATTTTGCAGTATATAGTAATGCCGAATTATGTATACCTGAAACTAATATAATGTATGTCAATTATACTCAATTAATAAAAAAATGGGAAAAAAATTTTCTGAGGGACTCTTCACGTGGAAATAAAATTAGGCATATTATATGATAAGCAACATGAGGATTTTGACTCCATGGAATTCAATTTTCTCATTTCAAACCTTTCAGAAATAGAAATTTTCCCTGAGAGGTGGATCTCGGCCAGTAAAAGCAGGCAAAATCATGAATTAGTTGGTACCTGTCAGGAATTGTAGAGAGGGCCCCTAAGCATTGGGTGTGGAAGATGGGTACTAGTCTTGTTTTTCTAAAGAGTATCTGTAATTGAACAATATGTAATTTGGAGAAAAGTTATCAAAAGATTAGTTCAGATCCAATTGTTAAGCTACTTTCATGGCATTCATTATGGGCTGTATGAGTGGTCATAACAATTTATTTCTGTGTACTTCACAAATAAATGATTAATATCTATCTTGACTGTGAGTCAAAGGTGATGATAAATGAAGCTTTTGGAGCCAAGTTGCTGTTGTCAAAGTTCATTTTTATCCTAATTTTGATGTTTTAAAATCAGGCTCTCTTTACAATCAATACTTAAATATTTTCCTCTTGTGTCTAAAAAAGATTGTTGTCAGATAGATGTAGAATGAGGATTTAAACTAGTTGCATACTTTACACTCATTTCAACAGTGAAAAATTATGTCTTACTAAACATCTTTTTAGATACTTGTTGGAAGTAACTTTTAAGTTACAAAGTATGTAACTTATTGAGATTTATACTTGGCATGAAGAAATCTGACCATAAATGGTCCAAACATGCAATGTGATGTAATTTGATTGAAAACTTAGAAATGTTTACTTTGTAAACAACAAATTGTTGCCTGTGACCATAGATGAATGACCTTTTGAAGTCAATTAGCCCATCCTCTAGTTTCAAGGCAGCATAATTACTGAAGGATTATAGACGGGCAATCATTAGCATTTTTAAAGCCCTTCCTAGGTCATTGAGATCCTCTGGAGAAGACTTGTACCGTAGTTTGGCAAGAGATAAGGGGGAATTATGGTACTAACTACATTTATCAGCACATATTCAAGCTCTGGTATGATTCTGAAGTTTATTAAAAAAGCTTAGTCTGTATATTATGTATATTATTTGTTCACTGAATTTACTGTTTAAAACTAAGTTGTTCAACATTGTATATTGAGCTTCTACTTAAAAAGAATCCTTTCTCTTCATTACTCTGAAAATTATTGCTTTCTTCAGCTGTCTTATAGTTTTCCTACAGGAAATAGTTCTTCAAGTAGTTGGTGAACAACTTCCTATTTCTTTATAAGCAGCTGAATAACTTCCTGAATTAGTATTCTATAATATGTGTGGTTACGAGGAGTGTTTTTCTCAGATTTATTTTATAGAATCTGATGCCTTGTAAGTATTACCATGTACAAAGATCTTCTTTGTATATAATGTACCACATAGGACTTTATACTTTGATATAACAAATCTAAGCCAATGATTTTAAAAGTTTGTAGATTTGCATTGTTTTAATAATGTTCTAATTTTTAAAAGATCATTTTGTTTCTTTTCTATGGTTTATCACTTTCTGAATAACTTACTACAGTGTTTTTAAACCTTGAAAAGTCAAGACTTTTTGTGTCTTGTGATCTGATTAAAAGTTATATTCAATATCTCGATCCACGGTTTAAAAGGGTATTTTTTCAGAGATTTTTAACATCGCAGTGTATAACTTACCCAGTTTTCTAACATTGAATGAACTTGCCTTGTAGATGTTATTGATCACTATAAATTGTTTCTTTTTTGCTACATAAGTTATTTTATAAGTTAATGCTCCAATGCCCTAATTAAAGTTACCTTAGAAATGTATCAAAGATAATTAAACTGTTTCTTGTTGTAATTTGATCTATGCTTCTCCTAAACACTTGCCCAGAAGACTATAAACACCTACAGTGTGTATTGTTACCATAATAAACATTAGATCTTTTTAAAAGGAACAGTTACATAAAGAATAAGGCTATTCTGGTTTTTTTGTTTGTTTGTTTTGTTTTTGGCAGGGGGTTTCTTGCTATATCAAGTGTGACTCAAATGATTTCCCTTTAAAAATGGAAAGCTTGTAATAATGCCATTACAGGTTGATTACGCTGCAAAAAACAATTCAAATTGCAATCACAAAGTATTTCCCTATCTGAGGGGAGGGCCAGACTCTGCCTGTTTGTCTTGCTATTGAGGCTGAGTGGAGAGAAGATGAAAGTATTACCTCAGCTCTCAGAAAAAATGCTTGCTTCTGCTCAGTGGGTGGGCATCCCAGGGAAGAATGGCCCCCAGTGACACAATGATTTAGGCAGAAAAACTCCGAAGGAACTGTTGAATACAGTGGCAGAAGAAAAACAGTTGGAAGATAGTGGATGTGACAGAATAAATAGAACATAGAGATTAATGTATTTCCTGGGGAAAATAATGATTACTTTTAATGTGAACTAAGAAAGATGTTTAGTTAACAAACTAGATGTGTAAGTGCAGCAAACTCAGTGGGCTACAACATGGTAGGCTAATTTTCTTTTTTTTAAAAAATAACATTCAAAAAAATATTCCTTCCCAAAAGCCTCATGTTAACTATTAAGGAAAAAAAAAACCCTAAGTAGTATTTGACTAACTAAAACTTTAAAAAAAAAATGTTTTTGATACCCTGAGATTAGTCCTCACTAGTAATATGGAGAAATATATTTTACTTTATAGTTAGAAAAAATAATGCAAATTAGCATCCCAAAACAATGCTAGCATAACTCTGAATTGCCTTTTTTATCTTAAGACTTTTGGGAAGAAAAAATTCTAAACCTAACCCAGTTAGCTGTCAAAATGTATAGTGAAGTTTAGGCTTAGGGCAAATCAAAGTGAAGTCATTTTAAAAATCAGTTGTTAAGACTTAAGATTATTCAAACTTAATTTGCTACCTTCAGTAATAGCATAATTTAGCCATTAATTATGGCTTGAAAGTTTAATAATAGTTGAGTAGCATTGTATAAAGGGAGGTCTTAAAGAGCCGTGTGGTTCTATAACTATGGTTACTAAGTGATGCAGTTCTTACAAAAAGGGCTTCTGATTCTAGGATTAATCAGAACTTCAAGCCATGAAAGGGGCATTGCTGTTTTTATGAAGAAGAATTGCTTCGTGGTTCTGGTTGCTCAAGTACTGTAGCACCAAGTTTTCCTGGGAACAAGTACTACCACCGTAGAAGCATTTCCATTTGCGTAGGGCTTGACCCCTTCTAAAAGCAAACAAAGAAGTTTGGTATAAGTCACAATGGTCCTTTTTTTGCTTCTTCCCTTTAATATTTCAGACAAGAAAAAGTGGTCAGTAGTTTAATCCTTGTTTGGGAGAATCCTCTTACCCTGAGAAAAATCATAATCTCTAATACATCAAATGATAACGTGTTTCTCTGAATAATGTTGCAAATGGGGCTATTAACATACTGCTGTTTTCTTCCACCAAATATTTACAATAGTTTATTTGTGGCTGGTGCTATTACTTATCTACACATTAGTGTGGTTCTCATAATCTCTTCACTGGATCGTGTTAATCACTAGATTTACCAAATGTTCAGCTGGATACTGACTTGGAGGTAGTGAGGGTACTTTTTGTTACAAGTTCCGTCCTTCCTCTTGTAATTGCTTGCTTAAAGTGAGATTTTTTTGTTTGTTTTTAAAGTAAGGTCTTTCTTTGGCCAATGACTATGTTTAGAGAGATGTACTTTTTGATTCATGCATGGAAACTTACTATAGACTTTGATTGGAATTTAGATAAAGATGATTTTCTTCAGAGTGCTGCTATGTGCTATCACAACATTGTGAACTAGAAAGCTGTTTGAAATTTAACTTCTCACATATTATGAAGTGACTAATATCGAGCAAAGGCTTTTGAGAAGGGACTCATCCCTACCATCTAGGAAATGGGGATAAAATGTGGATTTCTTTCTGTCTAAGTGTAAATGTGGGATTCCTTTGTTTTATATTTATGAAACTGTCCTCCCTCCCTCTTCTTCCTTCCACTTGTGTCAGATTTTATCTCTTTTTAATAAGGGGTATGTTTTTTATTATAAAATTAGTATGTTTATTAGAAATTCAGGAATGGAGAAAGGGGAGGAAGCACCTAGATTCTGCCAAGAGGGGCTTGACGATACTTATTTTCATTGCCTAATATATAAATACATATTTTGAAATTTAATTTTTAGGGGAGTAACATACATAAATTTAGAATGTCCCATAGTACTATAAAGTTTATAAAGAAAAAGAACCATTCTGACCCACTTTTCTTTATCTCTGACTTACGTTCTCCAGAGGTACACGTCCAACTCCTTTGAAATCCCCCCCACATACTTTAAAAAATTCCCTATTTATAAAATATGCTACACTATATTTCTTAAATATTCTGTACCCCTAAAATCCTCCTTTCTTAATCTTTCCAGTATAATCTTAACTTTTTAAAATATTTTTAAATTGTTATGACTATAGGATTTGCAGCTGAGCTGTATAATGTAATATGATTTTTCAAACAACTTTGATATTTTCTTGGAATTGTTAATTGCCTTGTTTTTTCATTTGTATTTCTGTTCCTTTTTTGCCCCCTTGGAGACATCTCTGAGTCTCTTGTCCTACTCTGAGCTAGACTGGTTGCGCTCAGCTTGTTTCAGAGTTGTCTCCTGGGACGTCTTCATTCTCATCCCGGCAGGTACCTGCATCATTCATAATTGGATACCCTATGTACTGCTTTTCTCTAACTTGCTCACTCTTGGAGTTGGCTCATCTGTAGGAATTTGCTGAGAAAAAAAGGTACTTGGTAGGTAACTGACGAGATCTTTTATGTCTAAAAATATCTTAATCTGTTAACATTTGATGGGAAGTTTGGTTATAGAGTTCAAGGTTTAGTTATTTTCCCTTGGAGTTTTGAAGGTTTTGCATCATTTTATTCTAGTTTCTAGTTTTCTTTTTTTTTTTTCTCCCCCTTTTTTCTGCCTCTCCTGCCCCCCCACCAACTCTGGTTCAAGCCATTGTTTCTCAGTCTAGTTGTGTAGGACACAGCTCCCTGGCCCATGCTGGGATTATGAGCCTTGCGCTCCCCCCCCACCGGCTGAGGCAATGGGCTGCTCACGGCAGTTCTTGCCAGCTGCTGGCCACCGGCCACTCACGGCAGCACACGGCAGTCCACGACAGCACACTGCAGCTCACGCTAGCTGCGGGACACTCATGCTGGCCACCGGCCGCTCGTGGCCGCTCACAGCAGCCCAGGTCCAGGGAGAGCTGTTGTTCACAATCTTAGCTGTAGAGGGCGCAGCTCACTGGCCCATGTGGGAATTGAACCATGACCGCGGCGTCAGGAACGCAGTGCTCGAACCACCTGAGCCAACGGGCTGGCCCTAGTTTTCTTATTGAGCAGTTAAACCCAATTTGCTTCCCTTGAGGATTTTAGTGTTTGTTTGTTTGTTTGTTTGTTTTCGTTTCTATTGGGTAGCAGTGTGCTTTTTCCGGGACCCATCAGATCCAAGTCAAGTCGTGTCCTTCAATCTACTTGTGGAGGGCGCAGCTCAGCTCCAAGTCCAGTTGCCATTTTCAATCTAGTTGTAGAGGGCACAGCCCACCATCCTATGTGGGAATTGAACCGGCAACCTTGTTGAGAGTTCGCGCTCTAACCAACTGAGCCATCTGGCTGCCTCTAGTGCTTTTTGTGTTGTTGGTTTTTTTGGGTTTTTTTTGCTTTACCTTTGGGGGATGGTCTTAAATTTCATGATGTGCCTTTTTTAATTCATTGTAAAGATTGCATGATTTGGAAACTGAATCTTCAGTGTGAATGGTGCCCTTTAAAGTTTTGCAGTATAGTTGCCCTTAATTGTCCTGTGGTGGGAAAGATTTCTTTTATTAGTTCCTGGATAATTTCTTCCAATCGGTTATATCTGTTCTTTTTTCCTGGAATGGCTAGTCAGATTACCTCTTTAATTTTCTTATCTTTACCCCCTATTTTCCTTCACTTAGTCTTTTGTTATGCTTTCTGGGAGATTCCTTCAACCTTAGCTTTTAATTTTTCAGTTGATTTATTTTTTCCAAAAAGCTATTTATCAGTCTTAATTTCCAGGGACTCTTTTCTGAGTTCATTGTTCCTTTGTTATTTTTAATAAGATGTTCTTGTTTCATGGATGTAGTAATAAAGTATCTCTCTGATAATATAGTAGATGTGTCTTTTTAAATTTTCTTCTGTACTTTGAGTATTTTAGGTGGGCTTTGCTGGAGAATGATGTAACAGGGACCAACCAGGCCCTGAAGTTGTGGAGGGCCCTAAATGTCAGTATCTTAGTTACATAACTTCTTTTGTAGTGGGCAGTTTCTCCAGATACAAATTTACAGTCCTTTTTATGGAGAGCAGTGGTGGTGATAGGTGGTTTAGTGCTGGACAATGTGGAGCTTCAGCCCTTGTCTTGGCTGTGCCAGCTATCTGAATCCAGAGCCTCTGGCTTCATTGCTCTGGAACATAAAATTTCCCATCTCCTGCTTGGACCAGGTTGGGGCGTAGGGGTGTGCAAGAGGATTTTAAAAAGTTGTACGTAGGTTAAATTTTTGTGAGTCCAATTTGTGACTATTAGATTGATTATGTAAAGCCCCAAACAGTGACCAGACAATTTCATAAGATTTAACTTAAATATTGCAGGATCATTATTTAATAAATACTTAAGTAAATGCTTTTACCAGGCAAATGATTAATTCAATTACATTTGTCTTGGTTGGTGTCAGTGTTGCTAGTTTACAATTTCTTACAGGGGGAACTGTATAGTTTGTATAGGTTGGCATTGGGCAGTAGTTTTGTTCAGAGGGTTTGGATTCTGAAGTAATGTGAAGAGGCAGAGAGACTGGAGACTTAATTCCTGTTCTTATATATGATGATTGAGATAATCATATCTGTCATTTTCAAGTACTTTGTCTAGTAGGCACAGCTTTAAAAAGTAAGGCTTTAAAGTAAAACAGCCTTATGAAGTTAGCATATGTCTGTCTTTCCTACATTCCTTCCTTCCACCCACTTTTCGTCAATGTAGATGGTGGTAGAATAAGGAAAATATTTATTCATATCCAAATTGATTAAATAATTATTGGCATACTTAATGTAGATTAAGTCCTGGAATAACTTGGTTTTATTTTAGTATAGTTTGTTGCTTTCCCTGGCAAGTGCTCCTTTTCATAGATAGTTCAGAAAAGTAGCCTGTGCTCGGTCTTCAATAGACCACTGTAGATGTCATAGGATAGTATTAATGTAAAGAGAGTATTTTCTTTACCTATAAACTAACCATGGAGATGTAAGTAGTTAGAATTTGCAGGAAAACTGGGTTTAGTTTAAAATAGATTCACCCAGAGGTGGTAACTAAAATGTGTTAGGACCCTTTGTTGTTGATCTCAAGTTGAATTTCTCCAGATTCACTTTTTCATAAATCTCTGTCTTGATTAGGTAAAAAAGTTACATATGTAACTCTTTTGTGGAAAATGAGGAAGTAAACCTTTTAAAGACTGCTAAAATCTTAAGTGACCAGTGCAGAACCAGACCAGCACTCTAGCCATCAGTGAAAAATGTTAAATGATACCAAAAAAGTGGATACTTATGGGTTGTAGAGGGTATTAAAATAGTGAATGGTGTGGAGGAATGGAACAGAATCAATACATCTTAGTTAAACATGTAGAGTACGGAAGTGTGTTAAAATAGCCAAGGGCTAAGGTTTGAAATGAGCTAAATAAATAGAGATTTCTGAGACCCTGCTTGGAACTAATCCTTACCAGTAATAGGGTCACAGTTAAAAAATTTACCAAGCTCTCCTGGATAACTTTTTTTTTTTAAGATTTAAAAAAAAAAAAAAAAAAAAGCCCCTCTGGGGAAGAGTTGGCCAAAATACAGATGTTTCTGTTTTTCCTCTACACATGTTCAGACTGATATAAGTTATGTTTCAGAAATTGTGTAGTTTGGATGGGCTCCAGATGATGTAATAGGATCACTTTTAACCCCTCCCAGCTGGAGAGTGTGCAGGCTTTCCTGTTAGGACTGGTACAAATCTCTTCTTATGAGTGACAAAATAATTACTGTTTTCAGACAATGATATATAAAATTAATATCATTGTCCTCTGTATTTGAAGACAAAGCATGCCCTTTGTGTACCTGTCTATTTTTCAGTTTTCAGTTAGTGCCCATCATACTACACATAAGAATTTGCACGGCTTGTCTCTCAGTGCCTGGCTACCTCTGCTCCCTCAGACACACGGTGATGTTTCTCAAAAAAGACCCATTTGGTTCTGGGTGGTGTGTGTTGGGTCTCTTGCATTGATGTGGTTATAGTTTCTTTCTCCCTGCTGTTCTTGGTTATTTTCTTTGAATTTACTAATATGTGCTTAGTGGTCTCTTGATTCCGTAAACATCGACTTAGTGGTTTTATGTAGCAGGCATTGTTTTAATAATATGTCAGTCTTATGAACTAGATGGGTCTCAAGACTCCATTCACTGTAACTCATCTTGTTGGCCTTTTCATTGCCGTCTCTCGCTGGAGAACCTGTTGAAGCTAAGTATAAGCTCAATAAAGATAGGTTTGTCCTCTTTGTTCAGCATTATGTACGTAACTTTTGATGTATTTATTGGCAGATGACATCCCTAGACTACTCGTTTATTTATTTTTTAAAACTATTGGGGTGACATTGGTCGATAAAATAATACTGCTTTCAAGTGTACAATTCTGTAATACATCATCTGTAAATTGCATTGTGTTCACCAAAATGAGTCAGTTCTCCTTCCATCACCACATGTTTGATCCCCATACTGACTGCTCATTTATTTCAGTCGATTGGTTGATAGTCACCTGATTAATGCCTTCAGTCCCTGCACGATTATTATTGCTGTGCAACTTCATGTTAAAAAACAGTAGAGTATTTACCTTGTGTATTTAAAGTTAATTTTATAAGTTTGAGATTATTCTTAAACTCAAATAGCTAGAGCTATTTTAAAAAGATATACTTGTTTTCTGGATATATATGAATCATAGTTCTACTTTAGGGTATGACAAGTCTGTTCCATGTACGGGGAATGTTTGACTGATTTAGAATTAAATAAATAAGAAAATTTTGTTGTAAAAGTGGTGCCAATGAGTAGATTCATGGGAATTCAGGGCAGAAGTAATGAGGTGGTGGTTATCGGACCTTAAAGAGACTGGACTCAGGTTATCCTTATGGAATTAGTATTTTCAATTCAGTGAATGTGGGTGGGGAGTCAGACTGAGCTGCAAAAAGTTTTTCTGGTAACAGACAAAAGGCTTAATCTTCCCAACGGGAATAACATTTGTATCTTAAGAGACTCTTCCTTTCCTCAGTGAAGCTGTAGTTAAGTCTGCCCTCTGATTTTGGGCATTTTAAAACAACCAGTTCAAATATCAAAACACTTGAAAAACTGTTAAATGGCTTAGTTTCATCCACTGCTTGAAAAGAAAAATGTTTTATAAGTGAGGACTATCCGTTACATGAACATTGTAAAATACAATTGTATCCTGTATGTATTTTTAAAGCTTATTTTGAGGTTACAGCCTATTTAAGACAATTTTTGATACTTTTTGACACTATTTGTCAGAAAATTCTAGTTGAAAGGAATTGTTTTCATTTTTCTTGTAGTGTTTAAATTTAGCTTAATGTTTATTTGTTTACCAAGTAAACTTTATTAGAAGTATGCAAAATGAATATAAATCCTTTTTTCTCTTTATTATTAGTTTCAGGTGTACAAAACAACATAATGATTAGACATTTACACACCTCACAAAGTGATAACCCCAACACGTCTACTACCCATCTGACACTGTACATAGTTATTACAATACCATTGACTATTCCCTATGCTGTACTTTACATCCTGTGACTATATGTTTTAAATTATAGTTGACGTTCAGTATTATTATATATTAGTTTCAGGTGTATAGCATAGTGGTTAGATATTTACATAATTTAAAAAGTGATTTCCCCATAAGTCCGTTACTCGTCTGACACCATACATAGTCTTTACAACATTATTGACTAAATTCCCCATGCTGTATTTCACATCCCCATGACTATTTTGTGACTGGTCATTTGTGCTTCCTAATCCCTTCACCTTTCTCATCCATCCCCCAACCCCCTCCCATCTAGCAACATCAATTTGTTCTCTGTATGAGTCTATTTCTGTTTTGTTTGTTTGTCTGTTCTTATAAATCCTTTTCATAGGTCAACTATTTCTGTTTTAGATATTATCACTGCACAAATTGAATCAATAGTAAAATATGGTGTAAAAGTTACAATTTTTAGCTTTTAAAGTTGCATACCGTGTTTCCCTGAAAATAACACTTAGCCAGACAATCAGCTCTAATGCGTCTTTTGGAGCAAAAATTAATATAAGAACCGGGCTTACTTTACTATAAGACCCGGTCTTATATTAATTTTTGCTGCAAAAGATGCATTAGAGCTGACTATCTGGCTAGGTCTTATTTTCAGGGAAACAGTAGGAAAGCTGCTGATGACTGAAACATTTGCTTTCATATTTAAAGAAGTTTTTAAATTAAGCTTTAGAATTTTAGAAAAGCTGAATCGGATGGTTTAATCCATTTTACATTACCAAAACCAGATAAATATTTTTAGAGCTTGTTTATTAATCAATTTTATTAAATTGTAAAACAAATCTAATACTTTGCCTATCACTACTATAAGCTACTGTGGAAACTAAATTTTGTTTTTTAAAACACTGTAGGATTTAAATTTATTAATAAAATTTTGTGAGACACAGAGCAGTCAGAGTTCTTTACCTAAACTCAGAGTTTAGTATGGTTTTGGAAGGAAGTAAGGAGTTTCAGGAATACTGGTAATTAAGAAATGAATATAGTTGACAGCAACGTATTAGGCTGTTAAGATTTCAACTCTGCTTTATATTAAGTCACTTGGAGGTCATTTACTGTTACTGGTTGTCTTAGTAAGCTAGGCTACCATAACAAACCATAGACTGGGTGGCTTAAGCAACCACCCAGTATTTCTCACAGTTGTGGAGGCTGTGAAATCCAAGATCAAGGTGCCAGCAAGGTAGGTTTCGTTCTTCGTCTTGTTGCCTTGGCTTGTAGGTTGCTGCTGCTTGCTGTATGCTTACATGACCTCTTGTGTGCACACAGAAGTTTCCTTACATGTTGGTGGAGCCTTCTAACAGGAGGGAGGAAGAAGCTGCAAAACTTCTGAGGCTGTTACATAATGTCACTTCTACATTCTGTTGGTCTGTGTGTTAAGGTCACCCCAGATTCAAGGATTGGGAAGTAGACTCTGCCTCTTGATAGGAGGAGTTGCAAAATATCGTGGCCATGTTTTTCAGTCTACCTCACTTAAATGGAAAGTTTTTAAAAACGTTCAAGACAAATAAATTATCATCTGGTACCTGAAAAACTGAGGGTAGAACATATGTCACTGGAAAACAGTTCATACTATTAAGTAAAATCTCATTTTTTGTGAATAATGTGATACAAGTTGATAGGTGTTTCCTCTTGAGAGACCAGCAAATCAGGCAAGTTATTTTTAAACCATTCAGTAGGTTTGACAGAATATGGACTTTTTGGTCACAATTTAACATTTCTATTCAAGACTATGAATTGCAATTGACACCTAATTATTATTTTCTAGAACTTGACTCTAGTATTTTACACACAAAAAAACCTGTCCCATTTTAAGTTATTTATCTTTAGATTAATTTCAGTGTGAACTCACATGGAAAATTGTAGCAGAAATGGAACCTGGATTTCCTGGTACCTACTTCTTTTTGATTTAATTATATTGCTGCTCTCTTTCCCGACCTGAATTCAATTAAGTTGAGAAAAATCTGTAGTGTTATTGCTAAAAGATTTCACTTGATTAATTGACTGTCGAATTTCTGTTAATTTACAGACTAGTAAATTACCTGAATTTTCAAGCTATATATGTGTATGTAAGTATACATAAATACACGTAACACAGTTGGTGAGAAATCACAGTGACTTTAGAACGTTTGTGTTTGTTTTTCCTGCTTCCAAAAGTGTTTTCTGTGACCACACCACATGCGTCTAGGTTTCCAGGTTGCTTATAAATGAACAATCGAGGATCGCTGCTTCATTGGGAGTTAACATTCTCAAACATTTAATTTTCAAAATTAAGCACATCTCTCTTTTTCTAAAGGCTTATAAAACGACAGTGCTTTTCTTCTTCATGAAGTTGAGTGCTTATAAAAAACTGATTTAATTCATTGTAATTAATGTTACCTAAAAGTTGAATTTAAATAGTGAATTAGGTAGCAGGATATCCCTAGTTCTCTGGACTTTTTTTTTTTTTTTTTTTAAAGTTCCATGGTGACTCCTCCATTTTTGGTAGTGGAGTTGTAGTGGGTCTATGAAGAGGCTTCAAAAGAAAAAAGAGCAGCTATTTATGGAGCATTTCCTCAGGCCTGCAATTTGAAGCCATTACAGCCAAGTTGCTGAGCAAGTCAGTGATTGCATGCCAGCAGTCGCCGAGGCCCCCACCCTGCAGCCTGTGTGAAGTAAGAGTTCAGCATTACTGCTGTGCAAAGTTTGCCCTCTTCAATTGTTGTCAGTTGCTTACTTTCTAAAGAGCAGGAGGGTTTCAAGCATTCTAAACCCAGTTTCTTAACAGTTAGATTATTAATCGGTTATAGGATATAAGCTAGTTTTTGAGTTTTCAGGAACTAGTTCAGCATCTAAGAATGGGATTCCCTCCATCCCCCACTTGCTTTTAGTTAATTAAAATCAGGTTATCTTATCAAATGCAGATCTTGTCCAGCAGTTTTGTGTAAACTCACAGAAACAGATGTTGGGAGTTGTCTATCAGAGGGATTTCAACTTAACGTATACATCCTTTAGTCCTGGAGTCTGTTTAAGAGGAGTTTGATTTTCACAGTTTAGGTAACTTTGTTGTCTGTCTATGGAAACATCATTCATTTCTCTCTCCATATATATATTTTTAAATAGTGCTAGAAAATGAAGTGGTCTCATTTGTGTTTGATGATGAAATGAAAACCAATGAGCTTCAATCTGCTCAGGATAAAATTATTATGAATGGTTTTATCTTAAACAGAATGCTTCTGATCTGTGGATTTTACAACGTTCACTCTTTTTTCTTTTTTTAATGATATTTTATTATTTTTTTTATTTTATTGGGGAATATTGGGGAACAGTGTGTTTCTCCAGGCCCCATCAGCTCCACGTCGTTGTCCTTCCGTCTAGTTGTGTGGAGGGCTCAGCTCAACTCCAAGTCCAGTTGCTGTTTTCAATCTTTAGTTGCAGGGGGCGCAGCCCACCATCCCATGTGGGAATTGAACTAGCAGCCTGTTGAGAGCTTGCACTGTAACCGACTGAGCCATCTGGCCTCCTCCACAACTTTCACTTTTTGGTATCAAACTTGGAGAACTTAGGAGCTTTTCTGTATTGCAGTCTGAAGTCTTAAAAAAATTAGGCAGTGTTCTACAGAATTTTCTCTGTCCTATTAAAAATCTATTTCCCTATTGTTCTGGATTCAATTTTAGTACATTTTTAAATGACTGAGAAAAATGGTTTTTTGCTATACCTGTAATTTCAATTTCAAGAAAGCATCAGTTGGTAAAATCAGTAATTTTACGAGAATTGAAATCTGTTTTTAATTCAAATTCTTTGAAAGGTTCCTTTGATTACCTAGGATATATGAAATGGTTTTCTACTCATGGACATTACCTATAAGAGACAAGTAGTTCCTAATTTACTATGTCTCTGTAACTACCCCTCTGCCCTGCCCCTCAACCCATGATTATGTTTAGTCCAACCTATGTTTAGTCAACAACATAGACTAAAAGGAAAAGGAAGAGTACCGTGTTTCCCTGAAAATAAGACCTAGCCGGACAATCGGCTCTAATGCACCTTTTGTCAAAAATTAGTATGAGACCTGGTATTATATATATTATATCTGGTATTATGTTATATTATACCCGGTCTTATATTAATTTTTGCTCCAAAGACGCATTAGAGCTGATTGTCCAGCGAGGTCTTATTTTCAGAGAAACATGGTATTATTATTATAGGATGCCCCCCAAATACTAGAGTTTTTAGAAATGGCAACCTAATCACTGCATTAATCCTCTTGGATTTCACACATTGGGTGAAATCGTGAGTTTCTTAACTGGCAGTTATAATAGAAATTTCCTACTTATGTGACCTAGATTGAGATTTAAGTTATTTTCTATAGTGTTTAGCTAAATGATAGTTTTTGGAAATTGCTTTTTGGATTTTCTTACACATACACCCGCCTCCAGGAACTATTTAAGTGAGATACAAATTCCTTCAGGGTTCAGCTCAAATTTTAATTCTAGAGTGTCTTCTCAGATTTTTCCTAGTCCCAAGTCTGCCTTAGAGTCCCTTCTTCTGGCCTCCCATGAATCTTCCTGTGTTAGGGAATATGTTTTCACTTAAAACACTTGTACTGTATACCCTGCACCCAGCATAGTGCCAGCACATGCTAACTGCTCACCAAAAGATAGTGAGAGTTGCTTTTACACATTTCCAAGTCATTTCAGAAGCATTGTTACTTTGATCTGTTTTGGTGCCTTCAGAAAGCGTCAGCACCGTGTAGAAGAAGAACATGAGCATTTAAGAGCATGTGGTCCCTGTCCTCAGGAAGCCAGGTACACAAAACAGTAATGGCATTATAAAATGTCTTTGGACTGCTAAACAATGTGGTAAGCCCTAAGTACTGCCATATTTCCCCGAAAATCAGACCTAGCCAGACCATCAGCTGTAATGCGTCTGGAGCAAAAATTAATATAAGCAAATGTAAAATATATATATTATATATATATATATATATTTTATATATATATAATATAAATATAATATAAGCAAAAATTAATATAAGACCGGTCTTATTTTAGTGTAAGATGGGTGTAATATAATACCGGGTCCTATTTTAATATAAGACCGATAAAATATCGTATTATAGTATAATATATAATATAAGACTGGGTCTTATTTTTGCTCCAAAAGACACATTAGAGCTGATGGTCCAGTTAGGTCTTATTTTCGGGGAAACACGGTAAGTAAGTAGTCTGTTAGTAACCCAAAGATGAGATTGCTTGCGGTGTTAGAGTTGGGAGAAGATTTGTGGAGGAGTTTGGCCTTTGGTTGCATTCGAGGGATGCATGGGTTTAGATAGAATAGGATTTTATTCTGTACTGAATACTGAATCCTTTTGATGACTTTGCTTTTTTGTGAGTGATTTTCTTAGTTGAATTTCCGTTGCCTGATTGCTTGTCTCCCCCACTGGATATTGCAAGGCCTATTCAGTTCACCATTACGTCTTAAGCACTTAGCATAGTGTCTGGCATATGCTTAGTAATCTGGCTGGCTGGCTGGCTGATTTACTCACTTAATTCCAAAAGCCTTGGTTTCCTCATCTATAAAATCAGTAAATTGAAATATATGATTTCTAAGAACTTTTCTAGCTCTAAAACTGAAAAATCAATTTAAGAATTCACATGAATTCCCAGGTCTATGTATAAATATCAACTTAAGTATTTTCTGATGTGATGTTGTATTTACAATACTTTCAATTTAACATAAAGTATACTAAGTTTGATATATAAATATTACCATTAAGCCAAAACAGTAATGTTGGCAATGGGAAGGGTATTTTGGAAGAGGGGTTTTTCTGAGTGTGACTTAACCTGGAGAAAAATGAAAAGTGGAAAAGCTCTAACAATGACATTAAGGGATCTAGATGGAAATTAAGATGGAATTAATATTTATGGCTGAAAGAGTTAGAAAGGGCTGACCTTTCTAGATAAATAATCAGTGATTAGTTTGGAATTATAGTTTCAGTAAGAATGCAAACTGATTTTAAGAAATATTCGTTCTGTTTGAGCAAATACTAACCCCATGAATTATCATCTATTGAACTGTAAAAAAAATATTAGAAAACAGCAATTTAAGATTTAAACTGACAGCTCTTTCTCATTTGTATGTTCTCTGTTGGCACAAAAACTGACAGGCAGTCCCTATCCCTGAGAGCCTTAAGAAAAAGGCTTTTTTATAGCCTTCTGAGACAAGAGCTATTCATTGTTGTCAGAGCCACAGGATAGCCAGCTCAGACACCATATCTTTTGGAATCTCCTTTACAATCAGTTTTAATTTTGGACTGTTTTGATTGTCAAATACAACTTAGAAATTTTTTAATCCACTGTAGCCAGTAATGCAAATTGCTGATGATTCATTACATGTATGGAAGAATGTTAATATGTTGTGAGTAGGGTAGTGATTTATATTTATATTTAATTTCAAAGAAAAACATTTAAACTTCCTTTTGAACATGTAAAATTTGTGTTATGTGCTACATTTGATATTACTGCTTTAAAGTTGGAGTAGCCATGTTTATACTTGCTTTATGAATACTTACCATGCCTTATCTCATTTAATCTCTGTAGTCTTAAAATTGTAAATGTTACATGTTTTATAGATGGGAGTCTGCCTTGAAGAGGTGAAGTATTTATACCCATCTACCTGTGTCATTCCATAGCACCAGCTATCTCTATTAAATCTGTGGCTGTCTCTGTGATCAATAAAGTTTTTTGATAGACTGAGTTAAATCTATGCTGTATTTCTCATAATCTCATTTAACATTACATACACATTTGGTGATTAATAAACACTTCTTGAATTGAAGTAGGATTCTTTAATTTCTTTACCATGTTCCTTAAAAGAATGATATCAGTAACGATGACTTATCTACTCATTCAAAAGCTCCCCCAGTGATTCTGATGTATGCATCCACTTATCTAATCATTGAATGAATTGAAAAGACTTTTCAGGTTCAACATATACTTATCATATATATTCTAAATCAGGGGTGTCCAAACTTTTTTCAACGTTTTTCACCAAGGGCCATATGCGGTAGCATACACAAACAACTGGGCCACTCACTCGAGGTGAAGTACGTATTGCCTCACCTGGTTTATTTAAGTAAACTAAATATATTTTTGGAATTTACTGCAGGCCAATTGACAATGGATTGCAGGCTGCATGGGCCGCAGTTTGGACACCCCTGGTCTAAATCATTAAGCGCATACATCAAGCTGTGAAATGGGTGGATCTCATTTTACAGATGCCAAAGTTTAGCTAGCACTTCCTTTCCCCACCAACTGCTGCTAATTTAAGTTCCCTTTATTATTTTATATACATTTGTGATAATATATGTGCTAGTACTATGTAACTGTAAAGGACCATATAAATGTCCTTTATTACGTGTCCTTGTTTATTCCTAAGAGCAGGTCATGTGGTATAGGCACTAAGGGAGGAGAGGTTACATAGACATCTTGCTTTGAGAAAACCAGTATTTTATTTGACTTAATTATGTTAGTACTTACACATTGGATTAAAATTTAATAAGGATTTCATTTACACTCATGTTGCTCTGACTTTATATAATAACCGTGAAAATAGTAGCAAATTGAAATCGACACTCACTTATAACTTCTTCCTTAATGGAACTGTCCTAGTTGGAATTTCCCACTTCTAGGAATGTGAAGCGGTAAGAATGATTTCTTTCATAGTACCTGATTAAGATAAAATAGCCTCATCATAAAGGCGTGTAAAGAAGACTAAGCAAATGTGCAGACTGGCAGATGTGTGTTGGAGGGCATTCTAGCATTGGCAATCCAGTGTGAGAAGAGACAGGATGACCTCCTGGGTCTTCTGGCTCCAGACCTATGATCAAGAGCTCATAACTAAAGCTGTTTGAACACTGTAAATAATGGTACCAGACAAGCCCATTTACATGAAAACTGAAAATTCGTGGCATTATAAAAAAATTGCTTATACCCACACCCAGATAATTTTTTTCCCAACTGTGTACTAATTCAAGTTATATAGTTAATGATCTTAGGGGCTTATGAATTATTTCCATGGGCGTAAAATATTTAATTGTGTAATTTTAAGTAGGGAAAAAGTAGTTTGATTTAAGGAAATTTACCTTATGATACGTTAGGACCTCTATATTCTTTAAGACACATGTATGAATTTTAAATGATGCTTATTGTTTTTACTAGGATGCTTATTTTTAAAGTACAGAATAAGCTTCTGCTTTCAGGAATTCAGCCGAGTGCTTCAAATGAGAGCTCATGTATTGCAACATTATTTATCTATTTTTGTAAAGGGCTGTTAATCACTTGGTGCCACCCTGTCTGAGTTGTGTGCTTGTGGATTGTCTACATGAAATAACTTGATATGGCCTCTCATTTTTGCAAAACTTTTTCCTATATTTTTAGCCCACCATGCTAGTATGAAGCTAAATTATTTAATAGGAATATTTAGAGACCAGAAGCATACTTTTAATAAAATCTTTATTGCAGATATTGCCCTATCCTTTTTGGAACAGGGCATGTTTAAAGCAAATGTCAATGTAGTTATGAAATATAATTCAAATAATTCATTATCCCACCTTTGGCCATCTCCCTCTCCCTCTCCCTCTCCCTCTCCCTCTCCCTCTCCCTCTCCCTCTCCCTCTCCCTCTCCCTCTCCCTCTCCCTCTCCCTCTCCCTCTCCCTCTCCCTCTCCCTCTCCCTCTCCCTCTCCCTCTCCCTCTTTTTCTCTCTCTCTCTCATTGCTAAGCATACAGTCTTTTGTTTAAAAGAAAGGTTCGTATGCCGAGTTTATTTCCATCATTCTAAATTTGCTGTTTTACTGGACACTTGGTTTTTGATGGAGCTGTCCTTTAAGGCCTCTTGAATTATTCTGCAGGAGTATTAGCAAGGGTTGTAAACTGGAGTTCTTCTGTGAAATGTGAGACTGTGACCTCTTGATCCAAAAGCCAGGAGTGTTGCCAATTGAACCAAACCCTGCTGTTCCCTAAGAATAGAAATACTCTGCTTAATTATTGCAGTTCGACTCAGTGCTTATGTTGTTCTCCAATGATTGGTCAGAATCCCAGATACACATATTTGGTTGTGTATGTCTTTTGAGTGGAGAAGCAAGTATTTCTTTGTAGGGAGAGGAGAGGCAAAATGTGAACAATTTCTTCAAAGAGTTTGGGAAGGAGTTCTAGTGTACCACAAATAACTGATACCCAAGACTGGCCTCTGCCCTTAACCCATAGAACTTGTCTTCAAACGTGGAAAGAAATGTCCGTTTTTATGTTAACTGTAAGCAGCTTGAAAAGAAACATGTAATATATCATCTAAGTCTTTCATTTTGGGAAATTGAAGCTCTAGAAACCAGGAATGTTGAACTGAGGGGGGGAAAAATTGAAGGTAACGAAAGATTATTAGGAAGCAGGAAGAAATAAGTTCATCTGTGAGTCCTGACATATTTATAAAATGTTGGCCATATTTTTCAACCTATTAGTTTGAACTGTTCAGAATCAAAACAGCAGGCTTCACAGGTCTTCATTTTATGAGCAAGATAAATAATACTTCGTAAATTTAGGATTCTTGTTCTCAGATTCAAGCTACCTTATATGTAGTTCAATTTTTCCTATTCCTTTGCTTAACTCATCTTATTTTTTATGCTTGTCAAAATTTGCAGTGTTTTGAAACCTGAATATTGTAAAGTCTTTTCAAGACAAAAGTGGTTGTGAAGCCACGTTCCACCAGAGAGATACAGAAGAGAAGCCCTGTTACCTGACCCAGGTAGTTAAGATACATCACTTAATCAAAAATCAATTAGGTTGAGTTAGTCGAGTCAGTTATATCAAGGAATTAGTTTGGTTAGTTAAATTAGTTAAGTCATATTTAAGTAATGTGCAAGTCATGGAGCCTAGCAATTAAGGTCCATAGCCCGGCCCCAAATCTCCTTTTTAGCCTCATCTGTCTGCCACCTCTTCCCATCACCCTCTCCCCCTGCTCACCATGCATCACCAATCAGTTGTGCTGCAGTGACTGTGCATGTTCACGCGTTTGTAACTTTCCATGGCATGTTCCCCCTGTTTGGGCTACTTACCCAAGAAGGTCTCTCCAGCCTCTTCATTTCTATCATTTAAGCCTCAGCTCCAGCTCAGGTGCCAGCACAAATTTTTCTGTAGCTTGCATGGACAATATTTGAATCTTCCCATCTTAACTTTTGTGGCATTAACTTCACTCATTTTTATTCCTATAGCATTTCTTCAGTTCTAGTAGGTATATTTTTCACATTTTAGCCTCTGAAATTAGGGTACCTCGTACAATTCATGGGACCTTAGATTTGATTAAGCAAGGTACCACTCTGTTCCAGTACTTAGAGAGAATTGAGGTTCTGGGTTGCCTTCCTTCTGGAACTTGCAGTCTTCTTTGGGGCCATATCTTTAATTCCTCTTCCAGCGATAGTTTCTGCTCAGATGTTGTTGAAAGAAGTTGAAATACTTCACTTGTCTCCTATTATATTCATAAATGTCAAGGGTATCAACAATAATGACTAGCATTTGCTAAATATTATGTGCTGGTACTGGTTTAAGTCCTTTATGTGTAGTAACTCATTGAATCCGCACAACAACTGTATTATTCCCATTTTACTGATGAGGAAACTGAGGCCCAGTTCATCCACGATCATATAGCTAATAGGTGGCACAGCCAGGATTCCACCTCTGTCAACCTGGCACCAAAGTCCATGCTCTTAACCACTATTCTATACTAAAATATAGTGGAATCTTTGTTTAACCAGGCACTGTGCTATGTATGTGCTTAGCTGAATTTCTCATAATCCCCATCACAGCCCCACAGTGGTTTATAATGTAATATAATAGAACATTCCCACTAGGCCATGTATACATGTAAATTCTAGTCCTTGTTCTGACCCTATAAAGAGATAAAATAATTTCCTACCATTAAGGAAATTATTAATGTATATGCTAAAGTATATGGGTTAATAAAATGATCTTTCTAGGTCTCTTCTCCCTTTTGAAATCATTAAATTCAATTGCTGAAATAAATCCGGATCCTAAAGGAAATGGACTATAACATTGAGTATCTTCTACACTTAAGGAAGGTGGGCATCACCCCTGTTTACAAATGAGAAAGTAAGGTTAAAAGAGGTTAAATATCTTGGCCAACTGATTGAAGAAGAAGCACAAGCAGAATTCAGTTTCGTCATTGAATCTCTGCCTTTGAGAATGACTTTTAAACAGGCAGGTCCTCTGTGGTGGTGTTTTATTTTTACTTTTAGGGTTTTTAGGAAGTCTGGGTTCTTAGGATTCTGGATGGCATTAATTAACTATGACCTTGATTATTTAGATTAATTAACATAAAGTCTGTATTGGAAACAATTTTGAATGTTTTTTGTCTGTTTTAAAGTCTAACCCATTTCATAATATAGGAAAATAATAGAACATGCTTAAACATGCTTCGGAAACTTTGGTGTTTCTTAGTTGACTTATAAAAGAGATTGTAGCTTTGCGCTCTAATCTGCCAGTAAATATGTGAGTTGTCTTTAAATACCTGGTTTCAGGTCTTTGGGGAGCCTAAGAAGATCATTGGTTTGAAAGCTGAGATAGTGTACATTTATGAGAGCCTGTATTTCTGCAAAAGGAGAGTAGGTTTGACTCAGTTTATCTGTCTGAAAAATCTTGTGACTAGAAAACTGAAAAAACAAGGCCTACAATTAAGATTTACATGGTTTAGCAGTGGTTCATTCAGTTCAATAAATCTTATGTGCTCACTGTGTACCACACACCTATGGGTTCTGGATGGCATTAATGTGGCAGGTGTAGGGGGTCCCATAAGAATGAATGATACCTACTCAGTATTGGTCTCAAATTTGGGGTAGGTATGCAGCACTAGAACGGTTGTGTTTATTTGAACCAGTATTTATTTGATAGGCCTTTTAAAGTGCTGTCTTACAATTCTCTGGATAATACACGAATATATGAAATGTCTTTACTCATCTTCTGTAAGTTCCTGATCATGGTATCAATCTACCTTTTAAGACAAATATGAATTATATTTTTTATTGCACAAGGAATGGAGGTTCAATATAGAGGGGAAA